>NC_046972.1:12874521-13234521 GCF_009769545.1 Cyclopterus lumpus
TCCACAAGAAGGGATAGGATGTTCTTGATTTGTCTGTATGTGTCTGTATATGCTACATACACATATATATATATATATATATATATATATATATATATATATATATATATATATATATATATATATATATATTAGTGCTGGGCAAAGATGAACAAAATTAATCGATTAATCGCATGATTTTTCTGTGATTAACAGCGATTAATCGCATTATGCGCAAAATTCAAGAATGAATTAAAAACTAGTGTATTACACACTTATATTTTAAAGTAATGTTATCTGAAGTTTACATACAGAATATGCAAAAAAAAACACAACTGGGATTTACTGTGCAGGGGACTTTTAGTCTGTAAAGCCTCTGAAACAATAAAGCAGTTACACTAACCCCGCCGCCATCTTTGTAGTCTGCTCCATTTCATACAAATCAACGGTGCGTCTTGAGGCTCATACTGCTCTCTCTACTGCTTGCGTGCGTTCCAGAGCACGGCGGGACTGTGCCAGAGCGCAGTAGAGAGAGGGTGTAGGACCAGAGACGCCTCACTGTACCCTACACCCTCTCTCTACTGCACCAGAGCGCAAGCAGCAAAGAGAGGGTGTAGGGGGCAGAGGCAATTTTCTTTTTTTTTGTTGCAGAATCAACTGATCAAGTAATCAAAGACTCAAATAACTGTTTATATAGAAACATTGACACATATAACAATAACACATATATCAGATGGCTATGTTCACCAAGCCTGTGCAACATTTGGTGAGTTTTGGAGTATGACAAGTACCCCAAATATACGCCCCAAAGATCGAAAATAAAGCCCAACTATAACGCTGTACCTCCCCGCACCAGCTCTGGCTCTTTCCCCGCTAGCGAGGTGACGTCCACGTCCCTAGCGCTCGTCTCATCAAGTTTCTCTGGTCCAGGCGAGGTAGCTTCATTCCGTTGGCGGCTATTCATCAGGGTTTTTTGACATATACATACATACGTATATAAATATTATATACACACATATATACATACATACATACATACATACATACATACATACATACATACATACATACATACATACATACATACATACATACATACATACATACATACATATTCCTATTCTCTAGTGGAAACAAGGATGTTCTACTTTCTCTGGACTGGGTGAACATGTTTTTGAAGATCTCTCTAAAACCATGTAAACTAAAATAGATATCTTTAAATTAATACCACAGGAATGAAAAAAAGGTTTTGTGTAAGCATTACTGCTTATATACGCACACGCATAAATACTTAACATGCATTCTCCGGCCCTCAACGCCGACCATTAAATTAAAGCCTAACCCAAACCCAATACTTTTACCAAGGTCCAAACTCAAAATGGCCCCCATCAAGATATAACCCTAAAAACTCATGCACGAGACACACTTAAAGCACACTGGCTGCAACACAAAGCCCTCTGGTGGTATCCTGCAGGCTGTCTAAAAGCTCAGGTTATGGCCTGTGAGTCTAGTAGGATTCTTGGCATTTCAGAGGGTTTAACAACATCCAAATCGCTGTCTGAGTCCTCTTGGCTCTTTCAGACTGGCCTGTCTGTCACTTTGTGGCACACAGACACTCACACAGATCGGGCTTCAAAAGCACGTAAAAGGTTGCCCGGGTCCAGACCTTTGAATCCGCCCACTCCACCTAGTTTCAGTGTTGACAGTTCTGTCTGAAATCAAGTACAGGGAGAACCGAGGAAGGGGTTAGAGCAAAGTTATTGTGGACCAGCTCGTTTATCGTGACAGTAATACATATTTGTTTGTAATTGTTTCAATTGGCGTTAATGAGATAATAGAGAAGAGTGTCCTTATGGTCAAGGTCATGTCTTGAAAGTGCTTGTTTTGTTTGGCTGAATGTCTGTTAAATTACAATGATATAAAAGAGAGAAATACTCTCAAATACATTTGAGAGGCGAGGATCAGTGAATATATAGCATTTTTACTTGTTGACATCAATTGATTATCTGTTGATTATCCATTAATGATTAATTCATTCGGCACTAATGGTACTGATGTACATGGTAGCAATGGTGTGAACTTTGGCTGTGGTTTTATTGTGCCATGTGGTTATCTTGTTCTGTTATTTTTTATAAGAAAACACTTACAGCTTATCATTATATTAGTTCTGGCTCTTATGCAATATTTTGTCATTGGGCAGACTAGAGTCTGGTGGGACCACATACAAACATGCACTCACACACACACACACACACACACTGCTCCAACACACACATGCACAAAAACAGGGCACAAAGGCAAGCTCCTGCTCCATACAGCGATTTGTTTGATTTACAGTTTGTGAAGGTCCCCAAAGAGAGCTTTAAATTAATGGGGTAATTATACGCTGGACAAAGAAAGCAGTCACATTCAGATTTATGGATGCACACTCACACACACACACACACACACACACACACACACACACACACACACACAGACACACACACACACATTGTCCCTGATGGGACAGATTGTGTCTTTGCCCCAAGGACGGCCGCTCCTCTCCCTCTTCTTTCAGCCTCATTCACTTCCTCAGATCTCAGCTCCTCATGCTGCTGCAGGGACACGTTCTGGTCCATGGTCAGTCACTCTCTCTGCTTCTTTGCCTGCCAGAGGCTCACTGACCCAGTGCCAGCATCAGTCTTCATGTTCAAGTGTAGACTCTCTGGGGAGCTGCAAACATTACTAGTGTGCAACTTCAACAGAGGCACTCCTTCCAAACAAAACACATGCACACATTCCTGCAAGAAAAGCCACAGAAACCAACAAAGGCCATGTATCAACATGCGGTATAGTGTCATAATAAATACAGTCAAGCAGAAGCGTATTAGTCATGTTGTTAGTGGTGCAGCCCCAGAGGAGGAGCTGCCTTCATCAGTCATAGAGGTACAGGAGGAGAGAGCAGCTATAGGACCTCCCATCCTCCCTCATCACAACAAACAGCATTTAGGAGGAGCTCAGCTTAAAAGACTGCCTGAGGAAACTGGATGTTTGTAATTCTGAATTTCCTTTTGTGACTTAAAAATGAAGTTTGAGACTTTCTAATTAGGAACATTATTTATAGAGAAATGTTTTTGTTTAAGAGCGCTGAGTCAGCCTGAGCTGATGAGACAAGTACAATCCACCAGCTGGAGAACCATCAGGCACCTGTTTCTCAAGGGTTAAAAATGGTTGTGTTTGTGAGCATGATTTTCTGCATTCGTACTTGTGCGTTCACTTATATATTTGTGGTTTGTTCAGTTGAAGAAATGTAATGCCCAACTAGAGGTAATGATGCGATACTCTCCACCTCGAGGTCCACAGATGCACAACAGAAGGCAGCTGGGCTTCAGCTGAGACAGCACTTTATCTCACAAAGTCAATCTCTTTCTCTCCTGCTCTCTCTAATCCAAACTTTGGAAACTGCATAGTCTGCTTACACCATATTCCTCCATGCGGCAGCCATATTATTTTCTCTGATCAAATTCAGTTGACATAAAGCTTGATGAAAATGCAGAGGTGTCAAATAATGCTCAAATTACTATGTGACTGTGGGAGCAGGTAGAAGCGAGTTGGAGCAGGAAGCACAGCGACGGACAGCAAGTAATGGAGCGGGAGAGTAGCTTAGAGCAATCCCAAAAAGGAGAGCGGCAAAGCTTTAAGTCTCGAGGGAATTTGAAAGCCACAGAAATCCAGTTGCGGATATTAAGAGGCTTAATCTAAGAGCTTGGTGAGGCTGAGTTTTGCTATGTGGGCCCCATCACTATCATCCTTGACAGAGGTTAAATAGGAGACGTGGAGGGATAAGGAAGAGACGGAGAGAAGGCAGATGGGAGCAATGATGAGAATAGGGAGCTGTGTATCATTAGAACCGCCTTGCATGCTTTTAAAGGAGAATTAAACACTGACAAAGCAGCGCGGTGTTTGTGTGTGTATACAGGTGGTAGGATACCCGTGTATACGTCACAGTTTTTCAGCTCCTGTGAAAATCTGCTCACACAGCATTTTGGATGCAGTCAAAGCCAGGAGCATGTGTCAGCCGTGAGTAGGGGGATCAGAGCCCATGATTCATTCATTTCATATTTGGACATCATTAAGTGATCCAACTCTAGTGCACAAGGCTAGATGACATAAAGCAACACACAGGTGGATGAAACTCATTATCATCAAGCTGCAGATGTCTCCCAGGAGAGGAGAGGAGAGGAGAGGAGAGGAGAGGTTTGGTTTTAAAGAGTCATTTATTCCACTATCGCAAGAACAGCAAAACACTCTACAGCTTCATTTGAAAACCAAGTAAATAATAGTTAAACAAACAAACAACCAAATATAGCCAAAGAACAAATCAACAAACAAAGAACCAAATATAGCCAAAGAACAAAACAAATAAACAATCCCAATGTTAAAAAAAAAAGTATTTCACTGAGCATAACATGCTCCTAGTATTCCATTTGTCCCTGAAGCCTAGACATTGTCCACAGCCTGGTAGTTTCTTAAGAAGGGCCAATTCGCCCTTCTTGGGCAGCAAGGAGAGGAGAGGAGGAGAGGAGAGAGGCAGGTGGATAAGAGAAATCCCTACAGCCTCTGTGGTGCTCTTCTCTTCTCTGTGGCATTCCTGCTTCATTTGATGTGAATGTTTTAGTATAATGAAATGCTTCCTTGATGTGAATTCTACATAACCCAGAAACCCCTCAGTACTACAGCATCTGTGCACAGCAGTGCTGCTGCACTTCGGCGCTACAGTCTTGGCTAACTTGTTGGGAAAAAAACACAATGTGTGTCCACATCAATCATTCAGATGTCTTTAACGGCCCAAATGCTGCTTTTTCTTTCAGTTTAGAGAGTATATGTTCCACTGGGGTGTCACATAGTTTTGCTTTGTATGCAGATAAATAATTGCTTTGCAGGGCAATTATGGTGGATTGTTCTTTTTTTGGAATTCAGTGAGTCCAGGAAACATGTTACAGGCTGTAATAAGCAATTCAATTAATTTAATTATCTTTGTCCGTCTATTTCTATTTAGTTTTATACTTTATTTATTTTATTGTCAGTAGTTGTCAAAACATGCATGCATGCACATACAGCATGGACACTGTTTTGATTCAGTTTCACACATATGAGCATGTATATTTATCTACCTCTCTCTTTGTGTGCAGGAGGCATAAATCGGGCCGGGGCGGCAATGCCAACGTTCTTGCGGACCCCCACAATGATCCAGCCCCACCTGGACATGAAACCCTTCCTGCAATTCCCCATGGACACGGCCCCTCATCCACACAGCATGAACCTCTTCCACAACTTCAACACGGTGAGAGTTGATGCAGGATATGGTGATGTCTGTGTATTTACCTCCATAATACAGTGGTAATGTGATTACTGCCCATGTGTAACATGTATTTTCTATTTTTTTATAATTATTTAGATGTCGCTGTATCCACATAGCAATGTATTCCTAAGACTATTATTTAATGTAAACACACTCTGTCCCATTCCTTAATTCAAAGCACAGAATGAAAGAGCAGTTCCAAAGCCATCCTTACAGCTGTGTACTTCAAACCCCACAGTTTGTTTGATGTGGTATTTATTTCAACGGAGTGGGATCTTCCTGTTTCCTCAGGCCCTGACTAACATCTTATCATTTATATTAGACTGTAGAGACACATTGCATTTCACCAACTCAGCATAATGTGCCGCCTGCTCCTCCGGACTCCATTAGGGAATGTTAACACATTTCTTGTCAGCAATACATACATATAAACTTGGTATGTACTGTATGTGAGGCAATGCTTTCACTATGTATAATGCAGGGATAGTAACAGGAGTCCAGACACTGTTAAACACATTTTAACGATAGTCAGTTCTAATAGCCCTCTCTGGGCCATGGCATGAGTGGAGGAATTCTCACTGATGTTAAAACTGCAGTGTACCCAGCAGACATGGATTAATAGAGATACTGACATTATGCAGGCACTCAGTTTCCACTCTTGCGTCTGCTAACGCAGCCCTGAAATCAGTCTTGCTTGCTCTTTCTTCAGTATGCCTCTGAAGGAGTCCCTCTGAACCTCTCTCTCTCTCTCTCTCTTCCCCTCATTATGTAACATCCCTCTGCTCCCCATCCACCTTATCAGAACGTTAGCTATGTCTGAAGGTCCACAGGGGCGCTGTGAATGTTAATAGCTGTTGCTGCTGAGTGGTGTTTTGTAGCCCTGTGGCCAGGAGATGGGGCCATAGGAGAGGCTTGGAGGACAGTCTGACCTTATAGCTCCACTGCATATTGGCACGTACACATGGGCAGTACTTTCATGCTTTTGCTGCATTGCATTAAAAACAATGGATACATGATTGACCATGATAGTACTGTTGTAATATGACTGAAAGGTCTAGGTGAAGAGCATGTGATGCCTGAAGTGTCGTGAATCAAGTCCTTTTATCTGTGGCTTACATAGAATGCATCTAGGATCCGGAAAACTGCAAAAATAAGATACACAACTTTGATTGATGCTAATGAGGGCTCGGCATTGATGGTTTTCAACTATATGAATAGAGTGAGCTAAGATTATATGACATTACAAAGGTAATGATAAATTTATGATTTGCGAACTATGTCAATGGAGACAGCGTTATAGCAGCAGTAGCACTGAGAAACGTCCCTGCAAGGAGATAGCAGCCTTCTCTCTCATTAGGTGATCTGTGCAGTTTGTACAGTCTTAATGAGACTCACATTGAGGGTTAATTGCCTCATAGCAAATGGCCTCTCCTAAACCCATATACAGCTAATGTGATTTGTCTTCTACCTGCCAGTCTCGCTCAATGTGCCTCTAGACAGTGACAAGGCTGAATTATTTATCTGCATCAGATGGTCCTGATAGACGCACCCGCATACACCTCTGAGCCAAGATGTATGCCCTCATGTGGGCTTGCTCGGGCTGCAAAGTCAGGAATTTCCAATGAAAGTGTCCAATGATACAACACCGTGTGCAGACTTGTTGAATCTCACCTGCTGTCCCAGCTCATCTTCTCTCCTTTCACACTCTCCTCCCAAACAAGACTCAGTCTGTGTCTTATTGCAGCACTAATGACCTACAACAATTGTCTGATATGTTGTCACACCTGTTGCCTCTAGAGGTTTCAGAATAATCAAAATACTGTGTTTGGGGGCTTTATCAGATCTTCCGTGCGCCAATGTTTGGCTGCAAGGTCTTCAAACCATTGTAGCAAGAAACCAGAGAAGAAGAGTAGTGTGTGTGTGTGTGTGTGTGTGTGTGTGTGTGTGTGTGTGTGTGTGTGTGTGTGTGTAGTCATATCTGGTTTGGTTGGGGGTTGATGGGGCAGGCAAAAGCTCTTGTGGCTGATGATGACATTTGGTACATGGTGTGAACTTATGGAAGAGGGGGAGTGGGTCACCCAATCCTGGCTACATCTGGACAGAGTATGCATGAAGAAGGGGGGATAGAGAGAGAGAGAGAGAGAGAGAGAAAGAGAGAGAGAGAGAGAGAGGGGGAGGAGAAATCTGAAGGAAATGCACTATAGGGAAGCATGAGGCAGAGAGAGAGAAAGCAGCTGAGAGGAGAGGGGAAGGAGGCTGATCAAAGGGGACAGGCACTTGTTAGGTGGTGTGTCAGTGAAAAAAGAGAGTAAGGCAGAGATTTGAGAAAATCCTTACAACAGACACTTACTTCTTCTCTTGCAGCATTTCAAAGAGAAGCAGAGAGTGTGCCAAAAGAGGAAAAACAAAGAAATCGTAGCTGGCAATGCATCACTCGGAACAAGTGAGGTTTTTTCTTTTCTTAGTGAGTTAGTTTGTATTCAGCACTGACAACCAACCAGGGAGCTGAATGAGTGAGGAAGGTGCACCACACACTCTCAATCTCACACATGCTGAGGCTCAAACACACACCTTTGTCAGCGGCACACACACAGGAGGACCAATGCAGCTCCAAGCTTCATCAGACACAGAGGAGAAGAAGGTGAGTACTTAAATGCTTGGAGTTCTTTCTTTCACCCAACTGTGTCTTAATCTGGGCACAACTCTGGGCACAAGTACTGTAGAACTTAGAGCTCCAAAAGCTGTTTTAATCTGGCACAGTGTAGACTTTAGTGTCACTGCCAGAGCGGTCCCTCCGAGAGTCAAAGCACGGTACATTCCTTGTTGCTGGAGTCCAACCCCAAACCTTTTGTTGCTTAGAAATGATCAAACACACTAAGACGAGAGCAAAGTAGAAACAAGAAAAGGATGAAAGACTGAAAAATAAACACTGGAGAGAAGTGAGAGTTGTAGAAAAAGACTGTAAAATATGGGGATGTCAGGAATTAAGGTGCATGTTGTTGTGCAGTGTGCTGAGAGATGCATGGATGCTGTTTGGTCTGTTTCTTCTCAGAAGAAACTCTGTGTAAACAAAAGGCATTAAGGAGTCTGGGTCTTAGGGCCTGTGGAGCTGTTGATGGGACTGCTGAGTGATGCTATGGACTGTGTGCTTTACTAACATCCGTCACAGCTCTCAACACATTCCAACAGCTAGAATTGACATGTTTCCAAAACTAATTTTATTAATGAAAATGACAATTTACTGTGCATATTTTATACATTAAAGGGATTTAAATCATACTGATGCAATGCCAATTTGAAAGGCAATTGCTAATCTCAACCCGGATTGACTACAAAGTCCTACTCCTCACCCATAAATGCATAAATGGACATGCACCTCCCCACCTACAAGAACTCATTACTCCCCAAACCTCTGCCCGCACCCTCAGATCTACAAACCGCTCGCTCCTCCGGGTGCCCAACGCCAAGCTACGTACCATGGGCGACCGGGCATTTTGCTCAGCAGCGCCGCACTTATGGAACAGTCTCCCTGACCACCTCAGGGCAACACAGACACTGGACTCTTTTAAGACTGGCCTAAAAACCTTTTTATTCAGGAAGGCGTTTTTGAGTTGAGTTTTATGACTTTTTAATTTTTTTAATTTTTTTACTATTGTTAGTTTTAACTATGTACTGGCTCTGTGGCACTCTGAGATTCTTGGATGAAGAGTGCCTTACAAATAGAATGCATTATTATTATTATTATTATTATTATTATTATCTTCTTAAAATTGGTCAAAAGCGACTTGAGTTTTGGAAAATCCCTCTTCAGTTACATCACAAGGCTCAGCTCCTATTTCATGAGGTCATGTTTTGGAGAACAAATTAATAGAGGCCATGTGAGCTGTCGTCCAAAAAGTCTTATTGGCAGCTGGGTGGTGTTTTTAACAGCTGAACAGACTGGATGGATCATAGCTGACCCACACCCAGACAACAATGTGACTGGCTGGGGAGAAGCCCACGATTCGTGTGTACAGTTACATCACTGTTGTTAAACTTGATGATGGGTCACAGTAATGACACCGGCATACACTATTTAACACTAGCGATTCACTTATGTGTGCTTGTATTGTGGGAGTTGGGGTCACATTGGGCATGAGTTCCAAAGATTCTGCAAACAAGTTCAGTTGTTTTTTGTCCTCTTCAACTGGCTATTGCAAAGTCACAGCTGAGGTATTCATGCAGCTCAGGTAGTATGCACCAATGTCATTGCTCAAAATCCGCCCCTCCCATTCCATCCATTTGAATTCACAGCAGCAGTAGAGCCTACTTCATAGAAATAGTGGGAGTGATGGAACGTGGAGTATGGGAAAGAGAGCCAAATAAGTAAAGAATGTGCAATGTGAGGATGTCCGGCCTGGGCCTCTTTCTCTCTCTCTCTCTCTCTCTCTCTCTCTCTCTCTCTATTTCTGGGTTCTTTCCATACCTCCCTCCCTTTCTCTCTCTAGCTGTTCCAATCCATCTTTCTCTCCCACTCATTCGCTCATCCAGATGGTGTGTGTGTTTCTGTAATGTTGTATCACCCAGCTAAATGTCTCGAGCCTCCTCCCCATTTCATTCTCTCTCTGTTTAGCCTGTTTCCTTGGAGCTGCTGAGTAACATGCACTGTGAAAAAATGTAAATTGTTAGTGCTTGAGTTATAAGAATATTCATTTTAATGTTGAGCTATTTTACTTTTAAATGAGACTATGGTTCCGGGTGGAAGATAGCTTCAACGAAAGTTTGGTAATTTGCCTAATTGCATGGAGAGATGAGCCAGATTGAGTCATTTACAGTCTGCAGCCATCTCCTAACCAACAGGCTTGCATCAGACTTGAAGGACTGTCTGGAACATTCCCTGTGCCTTATGAATTCAAAACATGTAGCATCATATCCATTGTGTTCTTCAGGCCAGGACTTTACTTTCTCTTCATTCTTTTTGCGTATCCATACAGTGCCACATCATCTTATGCGTTCGACCTGCTTTAGCTGTTGATATAGTGCCAGACAATTGTTTGTGGTGAAAATCCTCACCAACTATTGACTCCAGACCAATGCTAAGGTCAATTAACAATGATCACGAGATAAATACAGCTTCAAACAGATTGGAATGGAGCCCTTTTGGATCATGGATCAGTACAGGCAGGGTCTTTAGTGTCTGGGACAGAGTTTAAGTGGGCGGCTTAGCCACGACCCCTTGTAGAGCTCCTAAAGCAGGGAAGTTACATTTACACAAGGTGCTTAACATAATGTAGATGATGGACGTCCCAGCTGAAACAATTAACACAGGGAAAGTATGAACTACAACCTGGTCAGGATCATAAGCCTGAGCTTGGGTGCAACAGGTGTCTCAGTTGTATCATTAAATCGACATTGATCACTGTTTGCTGAACAAAAACACAGACATCAAACATTGCATTGAAACTGAATACACACTCTACCCATGCATGTAGCCAGTTAGACCTTTAAATTGAGTCTCTTGGGCAGAAAAACTGTGAGCCTCTCCACGTGACACTGGCCTCGACCTTCTGAGGTAGACGGCTTGGAAAGGCTTGTTTACTTGTAGCACCGGGACTTCTGGAGCACAGGACTTTAGTAAAAGAGTATGAATTATAGCTCACAGATGTCTCTTTCTTTGTCTCTTCCCTTGTTATGTTCTCTGTCAGATGGATCCTGTGCAGAAGGCTGTGATCAACCACACCTTTGGAGTTCCACTGATCAAGACCAAGCGGCCAGTCATCTCCTGTAACGTTTGCCAGATCCGCTTCAATTCAGAGGTACAAAAATATAGTATAAATCCATCTCTCGGCATGTCTGCAATTCCCAGGTGCAATAATAATGTTGGAAGACGTTCTATCCTGTTTGCTCTCCGAGAGCGGGTGTTGACTCAGAGTATGTGGTACATTTGTTTGGGCTGTGTTTTGGCAGTTGCGACCCTGTTGGAATTTCATTTATTTGAACTCGGTGTGGAGTTAGTAGAAATAATCAGTGCAGCACAAAGCCGAGAGAGCTGCTGCCGAAGACGAGAGAGAAATAGGATTTTCGCCCTGCATTTTCAAAGAGATTTTCTCTTTCGACCATCAACATTGACACAGTTGAGTAATATCTTCAACATGCCATGAAATAGAAATCTCTTTAAAATCATCAACCTTTTTTTTCATGCTTCTGTATAATTATGTCAATCATTTAATAGTACATTTAATATATTTGTCCATATGGTGTAGTTTGAATTGAAACTCATAATGGGAGTTTAATGGCACGTTATACCCCAGGGCAACATGCATACATGACTGATGATAAATTAAAGTAAACAACAATGATTAAGTATTTCATGTGTTGCCTACCCATTCTTAGTCTTTTCTTCTTGCTGTGGACCAATAGGAAAGACACATGACAACATCCGTGCCAAATGTCATGCAGTGTATAATTTGTCTGTGATGCTACCTATTCAGTGGCACAGACTTCAGGGCGTTAGGACTTCAGGGTACATCCTCCCACTATACAGAGCACTAAGGAGTGGACCGGTGCTATACATATACTCCTAAAGTCTATAATTATGGTTTCCGTGTGGTCAGGGAGCTGCAGAGCTGTAATCTTAAGCCTACTCTTTGCAGATTTCTCTGCTGTATAGCTTCACAGGCACAGGAAGCAAAGATGTTTACATAATGAAATACTTTGAGCCCCACAGCTAGAGGTTGAAGTTAGGATATGCAGTAAATCTGTGAGTAATTTAAATATTTAACGTAATGGTTAAGCTGTTGTTCTAAAGACTGCTATGTGTCCAGACTCGACTGTGTTTTTGACATCACATTCGCCGCAAAATATTTTTTTAAACAAGCACAATGTGTGTTGAGCATTTCTAACTGGAAAGGATGATACATACTGTTAATAGCAGTAGGCTGCACTTTAACTCCCAAAAATAATAAATCAATACATCTAAATCAATCTGCCTACGTCATGGACAGATCCCTTATCCTCACAGTGCCATTAACACTATGTATTGTTTGGTGAACTCCAGGTATGACTGGCTTAATCTACATTTTTTTCATTTTCAAGAGAGACTTGGGCAGCATAAAACATTGCCACAACAATAAACATAAGGAGAAAACTGTCCCAAACTGTAATATCTATAAACATAAAGAATAATACATGTTAGATCATATATTTTAGGTTTCATGAGAATTTGGTCTCTTATTTATGAACATGTGAAACCGGCAACAGTATGCAGCCTCGTCTTTTCTTCGAGCTCCTGAAAAGGCAGACACATCCCACATATACACGTGAATCCTCAGGATTATGATATGCAGAACTACACCACCTCTCTGCTGTCATTGTCACTTTTGCTTTCGGTGTACAGAAGAAAAAAGCCTACACTGCGGTATACCAGCAATGTCAAACTGGCTGTGTGTAATCTGTGCTGTCCTACTAAGCTCGGCTCACCATAGAGTGACTCCTCGCCCACACTGTTCTTTTACATAATGTCAAGTTAGGATGAATATTTCATGGGTGAAAATAAAACAGCTGGAAACACTTCAAAGAATCCTGTGCTTCACTCCCTGCCTCATTTCTCCAGCCTGGGGCTCTGTCTTGGAAGAGAACAATCATTTTGACCTTGATGCTGACATTTCTCAGTTTTCTTCTGTCAGCTGTTGATTGGGTTGTTTAAGTCAAAGAAAGTGATGGGGCTTACTATGTAAAGTCATGACCAATGTATTTGTCTTCAAAAGGATCCAGTTTTGCCTTCCTGCTCACATCCTGTGCTCCCCTCATTTCACGCATCATTTTGCCATCATCCATGCGTCCTCAATTGATCTCTCTCTCTCTCTCTGCCTCTTTATTTTTATTCTTGTCTCTCTCTCTCTCTCTCTCTCTCTCACCAACCTTCTCCCCCTCTTTCTATCTGTCTCCCTCTCTGATGCTGCATTATTTACAGTGTGGAAATGCCTAAAATTGCCTGCCACTACTTATTATAAGATGCATTTGTCAAGGGCATGGATTAGTGTCTGGCTCTGACAGCCCCAGTGCATCTTGGGAAAGTGGGAGCGAGGAGACATGGAGGGGAAGGAGAGGAGGGGAGGAATGGATCAGGGGAGTTTTTTTTAACCCGCTGTCCCTGCGTTTGTGTGGTGATGTGAGGTGTTAAACTGGTGGTTTATATTAACCTTGGTGGCATGCTGCACTAGTGACATCATGGGCTCTGTCCTGCTGCATTGACCAACGTCACAGCTGCTGCCGCTCAACTATAGGCTGATACACATCTATTATTCTAAACCTCTTCCTCTCTACTTCCCTGCTGGGAATTGGCCCATCCATCATTTTCTTTCACTTTAAACTTCCTCTCCTTTTTTTTCTCCCATGTATTCTCATCTGGAGCTGCAGCTAGTTATGCTGTAACAACACGGCTTTCCACCTCGTAATGATAGTCATGCTGGAACCCTTTGCATAATGAAACACAGGCATCACAGGTTGATGTGATGCAGATTTTCCTCTCTTTGAGATGTCTGTCTTTTATATCATTCCCATTCCAGCTCTTAACATAACCTTCCTTGTCTTGTAGTTCCCTGGCTGTGCACCATATTTCCTCCATCTTCCCTTCACACTCTTCTCTTCTCCTCATCCAGGATCTCACACTGATGCTCACCTGCTCAGCAATTGATTCACTTGGCTTGGGGAGAGAGGTTTAAGAGAGCCTCTGTAGACCACCATGTAATTTATTATCTCACTGTAGTATCTGAGAGATCACCTCTCGGTCAGCAGCAGCCCCCCCCACACGACCCGCTCTCCCTTGCACCCACAGGTCTCTCCACCAGGCTTTGCTAAATCAACTTCTGAAGACCCATTTGACAGGGTAGAGTTACAGAGGATCTGTATCTAGAGACCAGTTTGTCATCACGATTTACAAGAAACATGTGACCCTTTTAAATCACTACAGCCCCGGCCCACGATGTACCGTGCCAGCTCACTTCCAGGTGCATGCCATCAAGCACACAGATACAGCAAACATACACAACCGGGCTTACAAACATTACTCAACACCCTCTGCCCCCTGCCAGTCTATCCTCATGCCTGAGCCTGTGGTCAGTGTGATGTCCTAAGTTCTCCAAACCTTTCTGCACCTATGGCAGCTGTCAGCCTCTCTTCAAGGCCTTGTCTCTCCTTGGCAACTAACTGTACCAGCGACTTGATCATCATCTTTATCACTGGCCCCTCCCTCCAAAGATCATTTAGCAATGTGATATGACACATCTGCTCAGATAAAAATACTTGTAGAGACAGCGGGGAGCTATCTGACTCAAGTGCTGCATTGATAGAATGTGTCTGTATCAGTAAGGAGCCTATTTAATTTTAATTGAGGGACACTTAAAGCATAATGGAGGGGAGATAACGAATGAGCGAACAGATGGCAAATAGGGTTACGTGGCTACACCGTGTCCCCCTATACAAACAAGTCTGTGTATTTGTGTGTGTTTTGTTTCACACTCACCATACTGTGAAGTTAGGCCACTGGCAGCGACAGCTATAGCAACCTTGCATCTCAAGTTGTTCCAGACGCACATACCTCTGTGCAGACACACAAGCAGACGCAGACTAGACAGACTCCCCTGATGTCCTGGCAGTCTCCTGATGAATGAGTAGTTGTTTACCCTCTGAACAAACACATTAGCCAGTAGCTAGCCTTTCATCATGGGATTAGCCAAACTAGCTTCTGTGATAGATCTCAGCACCAATTATTTTCCTTGCTGGAATGCACGATGCTCTCCAATCCCTGAAAACCTCCAGTGTCTATATTGCATTGCATCTTTCTATGAGATATTACAGACATGGTCGTTGCGGCCTGATTGCATGTATATATTGTACAAGAGCCTGAGCTCGTTCAGTGAGCAGCTGAAGGCGATCACAGTATTTATGTTGAACTAAGGGCCCACGTATGCCAGCCTCCCACTGATAATGTCTACTTTCATAATGGGTGTGTGTTATAGGAGGTTAGATAGTGGGGTAACTCACTGAACCCCTGTTCAACTCTCTAGCATGTCTGTCAGCAGGGCTGCAGTAATGCAAGCTGGAGCCAAGAACTGTCAGGATGTGTAGACATTTAGACCGGAGATTATGTTGAGTATGTTAAAACTTTGAGCTCAGCAAATATGGCAAAAATAGACAAACGGTTGATCCAGAAACAGATTTAAAATTAATAATAAATGATCATGCAGCTTATTGACTCTGACAATACGATGACTAAGGGATGAGGGGATAGACAAGTCTAGGCCTCGAACATCTCCATCACTGCATCTTTTTGTACCCAAACTTTTTATCCATGTATTCATCCACTGTAAACCTGCGTGCTGTCTGTGGCTCAGAGTATAGGGCCTATTGAATTATTATTAGACCTTTTAACCATGGTAAAATCAATTGAGAAGCAATTCTCATTTACAATGAATAGCATGCTATCATAATGACAAGTGTATGTGTGTGCAGGTGTCACAGTGTGTCTAATATACCCTGCAATGTTTTATTCACCTGTTGGCACTGTTGTTTACTTACAACATAAACGTGTTTTTTGTGTCTGTCTTCTCCTATAGAGTCAGGCAGAAGCCCATTACAAAGGAAACCGGCATGCCAGGAGAGTGAAAGGCATTGAGACCTCTAAGAGTCGCCCTCACGAGGGGGACAAGCCTCATACTGTGCCCCCCACCTCCTGCCCGTCTCCGCCCATCGCCCCTGGCATTCTCCTAGACAGCGTGCCAAACAAAGCAGGTGAGACAGCAGAAAATTATCACTACTAGAAACAGAAAAAAAGAGCTTTCTTTGTCAAAATAATAATTTCAGTTTGGAGGCTTATCGTTTAGTTGGAAAATGAAATAGAAAATATGCAAGAATAACAAAGGCATCTAAACAGTGTGTTGTTCTTCTTGTGAGCATCTCAGCTCTCTGTGTGGCCCAATGCAGTTGCAGCAGAGCTTATGGCCAACACAGTTACACAAGCCCAAGAAACCATTTGCACTGACAGTAGTCTCACTCATATTCACTCATATTCTTTCATTAATGGTAACTCATGTATGATGATAGTTAAAGTGTATTCAGACTTCTAACATTACTAAGGTTACTTTAAAAGTGGGACACAAATAAAGCAATGTGTTCCTCCTAGACACATACAATTACATTAAGAAATTAACTTCAAAGCAGTGGGTCCAAGTCAGTCTGAATGCAGATACAGTTAGTACACATCTGGCTAATGCTTGATGAAAACAACCTCTGATCGGATAACTGAAGGGAAAGAGGTTTATAGGAATATTAAACTAAATACAGAACAAGTCTGACCCCATTTTACAGCTTGGTTGAGAACCCTAAATTAAAAAGCAAATATATAATATTTAATACTTATTTCTTTCTGAGAAAACTAATTATGAAGGTAGTGTATGCAGCTCAAACATAAAAAGTTATACAAGTTACTATTACTTCATTAGTTCAGATCACAAGCACAGAGAAGACTAATTAAGCCAAACGTCTTTATGAATGACAGGTTTATAGAGGCATTATTACACTGCCCCACACAAGCCCCTGCATTAGTCCAGTCTAACCTTATCAATGCTTTGTTCAGCTGTGCAATGTTAAACTGGTTTGGGGCCTATCCATTTAGACTGTGAGCAATTGAGTTGGCATACGGTCACACGGCGGTTTCTTGGCATCGTTTCAAGGGTCCCCACTGTGGTGTGCATATGTTTGTGTGTGTTTGCTGTGACTTATTGAGAAGTGCAACACCATAGGCCAGAGCCAAAATAGACCATGTTGCCTGGATTCAGTGTGGTGGTAATAAGTGCTAAGACTTATTAAGGAAAATAAAGATGACACCATTGTGGAAAGGTTTGACCAGAATCAAAGCCAGCATCTGAACAGACAGAGACAGCAGCTTATCTGACTAACGAAGAGTAATTCACCTTTTGGAAGATTCCCTCTAGCAGTTGGTACGGATGGAGGACATGGTGGAGGAGTTGCAAGCTCTTTCTTTAGCCGTATCTCTTTAGCCCCGACTCTGTTGTCACGTTCTCATCTTCCTATTTGAAGCTACGTTTGGTTGCTGTGTGCCTTTGCCCTTCTCCTTTCTACACCCAGAGTTTTCCATTCCCTCAGTGTCACTACTCTCTTCTTGGATCAAAAAGGCAATAAATAGACTGGCCATGTTTTGGTGACATTTACAAAAGGTGTCGGAAGCAGACATTTCCACCTTATTGTCAGGGATGCAAAGAGCAAGAATTAAAAGATTAAACGCAGGTCCAATCAAGGTCAAAATGCAACACCATACTAGAGCAAAGACCTTAGCAAATAACTGTCTCTATCTTTATGCATACACATAAGATGTAAGATTTTCTCTACGCTGATCCCAGAGTAGGAAGAGGGCCAGTCCTTTTCACTCCCATTTTAATGGGAGGAT
The DNA here is from genome assembly GCF_009769545.1 of Cyclopterus lumpus. NCBI lineage: Eukaryota > Metazoa > Chordata > Actinopteri > Perciformes > Cyclopteridae > Cyclopterus > Cyclopterus lumpus. Next base: position 12,892,290 of record NC_046972.1, read on the forward strand.
CTGAGATCAGCTCCAGGCCTGTCGCCATTAGTGAGAATTCCCGGGGCGAGCTCCAAAACCATGAGGAGCCAAAACAAGCCTGCCATGACCAACATCTGAAAGTAGCAACATGAGAAAGAATGCTTTTTTCCATCCAAGCCTCTTTCTCGTGACCCTCGAAGCTTGTCTCTTCCTGGTCGGCCTGCATGTGGGTGTAGACTGTTTGTGTGTGTGCATGTCCTCAATGTGGTCATGTCCCTCTTCTTTATAGCAGGGGAACAGATCTCAGGCAGCTGGGAAAGCAGTGTGTGGAGGACAAACACTGTGGTTTGGCTTGTGGACACTAATATGGATCACTATGGGGCAGTTACTCTGAAACTGACAAAGACACATAGGGACATATGCATAATGCATGCAAACACATATACACACATACACAAACATTGTGGGCATGCAAGCGCATAGATGGAAGGACGAGGTGAAGATTTCCCACAGTGCAAATCTACCTCAACACAGAGAAGCAGTGTTTATCCTATATGAACGGTCTGTTGAAACATCAATTCTGTTTGTAGTACAGCCTAGCATTGGTGTGATGACCTTATAAATGCATCACTTCTCATCACGTATCAAATGCAGTCAGCAGTGATGGCTTTAATCAGGACCCATTGAGACATGGCTTTGGGGAATTTGGCTTGTTGAACTGCAGGTTTGGCTGAGACAGCTGTTTAATTCCTCCCTACTTTCCGTTCTCTTCATCCCTCTGCTGTGTGACACACTCCCTCCTAATGAAGGACCCTGTTAAAACCACACTGATATTATGCCCCTCCTTAGTCCACACAAACACACGCCCAAGGTCAATTAAACAGATGACTTTCATGTGAGGGCTTGGGTTGCATGCTATGAGGTGACTATTGTATCGAGTTACACAGAACCGATGAGCCTTTCATGCTCTGTCTATATTTGTTGTTACTCTTGGAAATATCAGGGAATCCACTAGTTTACTTTTTTTCTCTGAAGTGAGCTATTTGATTAAATCAACCTAAGATAATCAACATAAGCATCTAATACACCGTTGTTTGTGTTTGTGTGTGTGTGTGTGTGTGTGAGTGTGAGTGACTCAGAGTTCGGATGGAGGCCAGACTGGGAAAAAGGCACCCAACTGCATTATGAATGAGGCTCAGCTCTCGTCGGGCCAGCATTGAGTTTCTTAGCTCGTTAATCATTAAGAATGGACTCACACACACACACACACACACACACACACACAGACACACACATACACACACACACACACACACATACACACACACAGAAACATACTTCCCTTCAAACTAACTTACCCGCACAGCCAATATGCCCTCCTGTGTTAAACATTGTAAAAAGAGCTTGAACAGTATCTCACAATACTCAAAGATGCATGTTAGCCTCTGTAATCGTTTTGCCGTGGTTTCAACATTTTAAATAAACAAAGTGTATCCATCACCACACAATGTCCACCTACACCCAAATCAATTACAGCAGTAACTATGTTGTTCTGCTTTCAACTTTACATTTTATATCACAATAAAAGACTTACTCATTGTCGGGTTCCCAACTCAATAGGGTCACTTACATTCTTTGTACAATAAGGAACATTTGCTTATATGTGCACTCCTAATATACTACTTTCCACAATCAGATTTTTGCAAAGAAGTTATTGCAGAGTTAATTTCACACTTAAACAATCAGGATGAACTTTGATTCTTGCGGCACATAACGGAAGTGGTTTGGTCTGAAGTTGACTTAGTCTGTATTGAATCCCACGGCTTTATCAACAAAACCTCTCCCCATGGAGTGCAGACTATACATAGCTTTAATTTCCTGAGGTGAATTAAGGCACACCAGACTATAGTGTACAGCATCTGGACTGAGTTATCTCCCTCTGCTTACCTCTCGCAGTGAATAATGCCTTCTTCTGTTTGGCAATGAGGCCCGCTAGAAGGGAAGAAGGTCAGTTACTTATCAATGTTTAATTAGGCTTAAAGCATATCCCTAGTTTCTGGAGATTCAAATAACTCTGAGCATTTTTTTCTCAGCTACTTTTAGAGAATAGCAAATTTAGAATTCATCTTTCATGCTTTTTATTTTAGTCAGTAAACATGACAGAAAAATATTTTGCTACTCAGTGAGATTTAGAATTTTGGACTGCTGAGCTATGGGGGCCCTGAGGGTTTAGCCTCAAGCTGAACTTGTTCAAAGGGGGATGAGTGTAGAAGGCATTCACTGTGGTATGACGTGAAACAGGGACTGGATGTGATGGTTTGGTAAGGCAGACCTCCAGGCCATCATGGATCATGAAATTCCTCATTACTATTTGGCCAAAACATCTCCGCCCCTCCCCACTTGACTTTAACTCAGACCACATGTTATGGTCGCTGTGGATTGTGGGTTTGGTTCTGTGCATTGTAATAAAGTATTGTGCATGTGTACCTACGTGCCTGTGTGTGGGCGAAATGTATCAACAATAATGGTAATAACTATAAGCTTCTCTCTCATATTTCCCTCCTACACTCAGGAAGGTAAACTCTCTGCAATCAACTTAACCAGCTCAGGCAGCTTGTGGCCAAGTAAACACATTATGAGTCACTAAACTCTCCAAAGATCACTTACCTTCACACTGCACCTGGTTTGTGGACTCATACATTTAATATAGAGTCAGACTAAGATTCATTCTATTTCTTAACTAAACATGTGTTTGAAGCTCTCTGTGCAGCCAGTAGCTTTGCAGATGGAAACTTCCAATATGTAATAAGAGGGAGATTTGATCTTGGATAGCAGTGAAATGGAAACCACTCACAATGGCATATTCAGCAGAGCTGTTGCAATGGAGTCACCAGAGCAACTAAACATCACACAGATGACCATATAGTCACATAAGACTCACAGGGTGGGACAAAAACATAAATATATCGCAAGGATTCTGCCATGTGACAGAGTTATAAAGTACATGGGCATCCTTAAACGGAAATGTAAGTTAATATTTGTTTTCTTCCCAGAAATACTCCTTGTTATCCCTTATAATACCATAATCCAACGGGGTTTCTATTGCCTGTCCTCTGCGCTATAGTACATCCTGTGGAGTTTGTAGAAGGGCCTGCTAGTCCCCTCTGATGGGGGAGTTCTGAATACCCCACCCACATTTAGGGGGGCTTTTTTCAGCCAACACCCATTGCTGAGAGACTACAAAAGGTATTGCATATGGGAGTGGCTGACCTGAAACATGTGTCTGGCAATGCATCTATAAGCATGTTTCCAACAATTAACCAAAGAATTGCAGTCATGCAATCAAACACATGCAACAATAACAAATTAAAACTCCAGAGAGTGAGCAGAAGGAGAGCGAGTTGAGAGCGAGTCAAAATGTGCACAAGCTGTGGTCTCCATTTCAAGAAGTTGAGACCACATCAGTGAAAGATTGGCTCGAAAACCTCAAAAAGCCTAAACACATATTACACGCGTGCTCATGCCTTCACACTTATGAGACTTTGTTTTCCTCCTCTGATCCACTTTATTTGTTACTCTGCAAGTAGTTTGTGTTGGTTTGTCTGATCTACGCAAGAGACCGTGCATGGCTTCCACTTTCAGCTGGGTGTGGCAAGCGATGGGGTTCAACATAGCAGAGAGTTTATGTCACAGGTACTTTGATGCACCGCTGAGTTTTAAGACAATGAGCTCAATACTACAACACTTTATTGAGTTATGTACTTTTTGGACCACAAAATCAGTTCTTTGCACTGCATTTGACATATATTCTATTTCTGTTTGTTTCTCTCCTTGTTATTTTCAGATGAAACACAGCCTCTGTCACAATTAAACGGGTCCCTGCTGGCCCCGGGGCCCCTTTCCCCCTTTACCACCCCACCTACACCACCCATGGACTTCCCCATGGCCTCGGTGTGCCCCCTCCTGCCCACCCCCACTCCTCTCCTGAACCCCCCTTCTTCATCCTCCCCAGGCTGCAGCACTGGCAGTGCCAGCTCAGAGCAGTCTGGATCTGGACCCCCTGTTTCAGGAGCCGCCGGCACTACGGCCTCCAGCCCGTCCAATCCGGAGACAGAGGAGGACAAGGCCAAGAAGCTGCTGTACTGCTCACTGTGCAAGGTGGCTGTCAATTCCATGTCACAGCTGGAGGCCCACAACAAAGGTGAGTTAATCTGTGAGCTCTGGTGTGATGAAATTGCTGTAGTGCTTCTGCACATTCCATAAATTCACTGGCAATCAAACGATGTGGAATTAACTGTGACTTTCTTGGGTCTTCTGTTGATGAAATATGAGTTTCTGGGGGATGTAGCTTTCTCCCTCGTATTTCCAGCTATGGTTGAATTCTTCTTGGTTTACTCAAACCACTGCTATTGGTTGTTGCTGCTACTGGAAACAAAATGTGTCACACACTGTGCAAGTGGAATATTCGCCAAGAAAAATCCCTCTAGCAACTTCATGAAATCTAAAATGGAATTGAGTAAATGCACTAAAAGTACAAAAAAGTGAAATATTTGTTAATGGGAATACAAGAATACATTAGTAGTTTCAGAGAAAACCCCAAACTGATCAATTTAAGAGAAGAAACTGATTGAAATTCACAATGTTGGACATTTAACAGCTTTGAAATTATTACATTTCTTTTTTTAAATAACATTTGCTTCATAGAAAAAATATTACATATTGTGCCAACAATTGAGTATAACATAATAATAATTATAATAATAGCAATTACATTATCTCATACATTATATTCATATGTTTTATGTTCCTTTTTGAAATGTTACACTAAGTAATAAGTGCTGGCTGTCAAGTGCACCAGGGATTACTGCAATTCATATAGAAGGTTATTTTGAAAAGGCAATTGCCGTTGTTACAATAGGTGTCCAGACCAATAGTGTAGATGTCATGGACTGTGTGGAGGTTGAATCATTGAGTAAATCCGTTGGTAATAAAGAATAACACAAATTGACATTATTTCTCTCTTTTGGCTGCCCTTCCTGTAAGTGCTACCATCTCAGTTATTGACTTGACTGCACATTAGGGTGCTGATCAGCAGATAACTGATCTGCTTGACACTCAACCTATGTAACCGAGCACTTATTGAATGGTTTTAGGACCTCTCTCAAGGTGCCTCACCTGTGTGTGTGTGTGTGTGTGTGTGTGTGTGTGTGTGTGTGTGTGTGTGTGTGAACTGTCTTCACTTACATAATACATTACTATTTAAAAGACTCGGCCTCACTCGGCCTCACTGAAACTTTCATGATTTGTCTTGTCATTTGCAGCATGCCGCATAACAACCATTCTCCATAGCCTGAAGCCTTCCACTTAAAAAAGTTGTTTTGTGGCAGTTTACCACAACACCAGCTTCAACCTTCTGTCAGACAACTTTCACACCTGACAACATGTTTGCCAAATACCCCTGAGGTGCCCGCTGCCTGCTTTAATCCGTTATGCACTTCCAATGCCTCTCTTGTCCCTGTGAGCACAGTTTGGGTCTGCTGACCTCCACCCTTTATTATTGATCTCCTACAAGATAAGACAAACTACAGAGACACAACAGACGACGAGACACTGACCCCACATCAGTGTAACTGTATCCCATTTGAGTAATAGTTGGTGCAGCCAGCTCAGCCAGAATTGAAAGCATGCAGCCAACAAATACCTCTTGATGTTAGATGAAGTATGAATCAATGAAATAGCAATCGCATTAACTATTATGGTTAGATTAACCTCTGGAAGGCGGTTTTTTGTTGTTGCTTTGTTTAGCACTAATTAATTGTCAGTCTAACAACACATCAATACATGTGTGTTACTGTACATTGGTCTGCCAGCATGTTTACGATGTACATCCACATGCAAGTATAAAAAATATGACACACACACCATACTGTATATATACTACAGCCTCTAAACGTGACCGGGGCCACAGCCTGCTATCAACTATAGTTGGCTCCAAAATTCAAACCGTGAATGCCAATTGAGTTGAAACAGTTTGAATAATCTGGAAACAATTACCCTCACTCATTCTCAAAATGAAAACTGCGCATGTTAGTGTGGTTCAAAAAGAAAAGCACATGTCATGCAGACTTGAGCAGCATGCGTGACATTTCTGTGCGAAAAGGAACAGCAGAAAAGAGAAAGAAAATGATGTGTATGCTATTTCTACAGTTTCCTGTCAACCCATTGCCTATGTATTTTCAAATGTGCCTCGTATTCTTGTATGTTGGTTTACACAATGAGTCAACCATACAAAGAAAACAAATCTACTGGGCCATCCAAAAATAGAATAAAAGCCAAAACAGACAGCCCAAGAGCACATTTTCTGGCCACAAGCTAAATCTGTCATTCCAGCCCCTCCTCCAAAGTGGAGCCCACAGCCTCCAAGTTAACCCACCAGCCCACCAGCCCAACCATTTCTCTCTATTCTGTAACTTTAACTCCTTTCAAAGAGAGGGACTCAAAGTCAGAGCCAAATACAGTGGGAAGCTTTATCTTGTGAGTAGAGAGACATAAGGGTCGATGTGGGGATATGACACATTTTGTTCAGCCAAGAAATGATTTTCTTTTGTTTAAATTAAGAAAATCATGATTGGATTAATAGCAGGCGTTGGGTGGACTCTGGGGGATTAGACCATTAAGTGTATATGTAACTATGTACTTAGTATTGCCAAGAGACACATCTGGTTTTTTGTTATGTGTCTCATGTAACACTCCCACCTGCAATGAAACAAGTCCTGTTTTAATTGCTCAGCAGTATGAATGAAGTGTTAGAGGTTGCTTTATAACATCTATTTCAGCATAACCATTTTGTGAAACAGGACAGTCATGATCAGGGCAGCCAATGTCTGATTTAAAACCAATCCTCAGACCAGACAAACCTGCTTCTCATAATAACTTGGCCCTAAATTTCCAAGTGTTGACATTTACAGTCTAAATGATTGATCTGGGGGGGTTCAGTAGTCCAGAGCCGTTATTGATGTTGACACAAGTGGTAATACAATTCACTACAGTGTACACTGTATCTCACCCACTGCACTGATCAAACAATATCAACTTTCTACAGTAATATTAACATTAGAGAGGGCTTTGAGTTCCTCTTCCAACTGCACAGCTATTTGACTGCCGCCCTCTAGTGGGAAAAACACACCACTACAACTTTATCCAGAAACATGCTCTCTATGTGGTGCATATGTGGACAATTATTGGAGAATTTTCTTTCTTTTTATTAGCCCTTGATATTTGTCACCGTCACTGTTTCTCAATCCCTGTTATTAGTTACAGAGAAAGGCCGTCCAGACTAATTTTACTTCAGACAGGTGGAAGAGGCATGACTCGTATGTTATAAATAGTGATGCCTCTCCACTGTATTATTTCATTATATTCTATTAGCTTATAAATATGTAATTTCATCTTGCCTTATAGCATTGTTGACCTGTCTGTCTGCCTGCAGGTACCAAACACAAAACTATCCTGGAGGCACGGAGCGGGCTGGGCCCCATCAAGGCATATCCTCGCCTTGGCCCCAAGCCTATTGGAGAGCAGGGAGGGGGGCCGGTGGACCCCAACACTCAGGAACAAACCTTCCACTGTGAGATCTGCAATGTGCGGGTCAACTCTGAACTGCAACTCAAACAGGTAGGAGGAAGAAATGATGCATGTGATTTTATCCAATGGAATTAGAATACTAACGTAAAATATAACTGTCTAATCTTTTAAGTTTTAGGATTACTTTTTCGTACAAAAAGCATTTTGTGAGAGCTTTTGAAATTGCCATATGGAACAAATTCTCGTTTCATTTTTATTGTAAAGCGTCTTTTATTGTAAGAGTCTAAAAATGATCTAGAGTCTCTAGAGTCCATTTCGGCAAATAGTTCCACTTAGGTAAAGTGAGAATAAGTTGTGTGCCTTTCTTTCAGCACATATCAAGTCGAAGGCACCGGGACGGCATGGCGGGCAAGCCTAACCCCCTCCTCAGCCGACACAAGAAGCACAGGGGAGCTGATCTGACGGTAACCTTTCAAGTTTCACTGATGAATTCTGACTTGTGAATCACTTGTGTGACACAGTCGTCAAACCAGAGATCCAAAGATCAGATAGACAGTGATAATCAGGTCTGTAAGTCCTTGTTGTGGTTAGAGCAAGTTTATTCAATCCCTACAAAAGCCCCCAGTTATTATTGTTTTTGGCTGTGTCCTCTTCCTGGAAATGTTTTATTAATTTTGGCTGAAAGAGTCAAAGGGTCTCAAAAGGAATTCTATACCTGTTTCCCCTCCATGTGTTCTTTCTTCTGGAACCAATCATTTAATGCCTCGTGTCTCTTTGTGCACTCCCTTCTGTTTGCAGTCTTCATTAACCTTCTCCAAGGATCTTACCAAAGCTTTGGGTGCAAGGCTCTTGCACAACCCCTTGGCTGTTGCTGCAGCAATGGCTGCCGCAGCTTCCTCGAACCAGATGGCTCTCCGTGCAGCAGCTCCTGGACACCTCCCGCACCATCACCTATTGCAAGGCCATCATCTCAGCCATCTCCTGAGACCCGCCCCTGGGCCCATCCGCACCACCCACGGGCCAATCCTCTTCTCCCCTTACTGACACATCAACCTCTGACTTCGGCCAGTCAGGAGCAGCCACTCCAAAAGCACACTGTGAAGATACAAACATGATCAACAAACAGCAATTGATAGAGGAAAAATCCAACAATTTAAATACTGAACTGAGAGAAATGCAAGGGAAAGGAGCAGCAGCAAGGAGTAGATATGTCTTTCTTCCCTTTACCTGGTACTCTCCATCTATTTCAAAGACTTCTTGATGATTCGCAAATGGAATGAGTAGAGGAGAGACTTTCATTATGCATTGAACTTCCTTGTACATCTCTCATCTCCCCTCGTCCCTCTCCCTTGCACTGTGGCCCTGTCATGGTCGCCTTGATAGCTACAGAAGAAACACATGCACATCTTTCTAGAAACATTTAGGTTCCATAATTATTCCAGGCCAGGTTGGTTTTCTCCTGTCATCACGGCTCAACGTGTTCTACTGCACCTCAAAAACAAAGACAATAATGTTATGTCAGTAGGGTAGCTGCTTCAATCGGTCTTCGCTCTTTGCACCACATGTAGCTGTGGCGGCCTCCCCGCTACTGTACATGTCTGTCCCCTTCAGTGCCGGAGGACAGAAACCTTTCAGTTTGTGACACTAGGTCCTCGCTAGATACAACATGACTTGGGGTCGATGGGCAGGTGGTAGCAGCATCTGAACATGTCTGATGGTGGGCGGGGGGGAGCATAACAGTGACTGTGGGGGCTTGCACTCTGCTGTCATTTCCTGAGACAATGAGGTGAGAGGAGGGTTGGAACAGGTCAGTGGATGAATTGACCCCAGGCAGCATGCAGACACACACAGGCCCAAACAAATCTGTGTTTTAAAATAGACGCCACCACAGGGCACATCTGCCAACCTCTATATCAATCAGAGATTGGCCCCCCTAAAGGGGAAAGAGGATGTGAGAAACGGCAGAAGTTGCACATACTGTACTGCTGTATTTGACACATGATCCCTATCTTTAGCTCAAATTGTTTGATGACAATAATCAATACTGGAGAACATAGTTCATATGTATTTGTTCAGACATCTGTTCTCTTTAGGCCATCCAAATTAAAGTGATCGACATCCTAACAACTCCCTAGTCTTTATTTGCAGGGTGATTCACTGCGTAGGTGGAGAGGTGTGCTTTAGGTGCGACCCTGTGTACTGATGTATATACATATTTGGTTTCTGCATGCAGCCGCTCAATAAGATCGTGAAGGGTCAGGCTTCTGCATCATTGGGTTGAACTCTTCCATTGCTGCCCTCCTCTCCTCCTTCCCCATATACAAAGATTCATATGAGTCTATAGCAGAGGGCACATAAACCCTGGCAAACATAATGCTCAAAGAGAACAAATTAAAGAGAGGAAGATGAAAGCCAAATAAATTCTTGGAGAAATGATCTTGAGCTGCAGTGACAACCGAGCCAGAAGCCCGGCGAGGCCGCCCAGGCCAAGGAGCCAAGACGTCCAGCTCAGAGCATCTACCGATCGTGTCTGTCTTACAACTGAAAGCCATGAAATGCACCATGATTTGGTTTCTTATACAAAGATGGGTGAGACTTTTGTTTTGTTTGGTTTGGATTTTTGGTTTGCATTTATATCACCCATAAAGAAGAGCAAAATGGGAGACACAATAAAAATATTTTTGTAGGTAGGAAATGTTAATAACTGCATCAATAGATAAGAAGATGGGTGGAATTATTGGATGGTGTTGACTCAGACAAACTGGCATTCAAGCAGACAAACTGAACTTAGCGGGGAGCCACGAAAGCTAGCTAAGCAGCTGCAGACCTATCTTGCTCGACAGCTTGAAAACGTTCACCTTTTTCTGAACAAGATGTACACTGTGCCCTTTCATTGAGAAGCAATGAGCTCTAATGTCTTACCTTTGTCTGAATATTGCAATGCAATGAGCAATTTTTATCAGAGTGACTTGTTATCGTTGTGACATGTTGTCTGGAGTCATGTGTAAACTGGGAGCACACCAGCTAACAGACTTTTCAGTTCTTCCATGAGGAGTATAGGCTACAAGCCCTCAAAAGGGATTGAGAGAGAGAGAGAGAGAGAGAGAGAGAGAGAGAGAGAGAGAGAGAGAGAGAGAGAGGAGTAGCTGGGTTTAGGGACCGCCCTTCATATTAAAGGGTCTTTTTACTATGGTAATCTCTGCTTGGGGAACAGGGTACGACACCAGGTATCAAGGGATAAAAGCTCAAGTTATTCAACAGGCTTATTTCTTACGTTCTTTTTTTTCTTTGTGTGTGTGAGAAATGTGTTTCAGTGGAAATCCTGAGGAACCATATTAATGCCATTACTTACAGAAGAAGCTGGCTTGGTGTCAGCTCCCACCGTTGTGCTCTTTTTGTTGCTGAACGAAACGTTCTTTGCAGAGTTCTTTTTGTGAGTGAGACACTATTCCAGGATCTGTGCTCTCCTTCCTGTTGGTGTGTGTACCATGCATTCTGTGTGTGTTGAGACCTGCTCTCTCCCTACTTCCCACCAATCACAGACAGAAGCAACCTGGAGCTATAAAGTGGCCTAACAAAATATTAGAGACAGAAACTTGCACCTTTGATTTCGGAAGATTGATCAGTCATTCTGGATTCTAGATGCTTGATCAATGACCCAATCAAAGTAGTGTTGTGATCGTGTCCCTGGTAGGTCAGTCAAGTAGCACCACAGTTATGTTCATACTGTTGTAATTCCCACTTATTCATCTTCATGATTCACATATGAGAAATAAATGTTAGATGCCTATTTTCTGGGCAGGTATTTCATGTTAGCTGTGTTTAGGCTAATAGCCTTAGCCTTATTCTGCCCTCAGCCTCTCCCGGAGCAGCGAGAGAGAGAGAGATGAAGAGATGGAGAGGCTATGGTGTAATTTTGTCTTGCCAATAAAGTTATTTTTGAATTTCATTGTCAGAAGGGACAAAGAGTTTGTATGGCAAATCGTAGCAATACCTGACTCATTCTGGCTCCTCTTGTTTATTGCAATAAGAAAATTAAACAATAAATGTGTATGTGAGTAAATCATTATAAATGTAATTTAAATCAAAAAGAAACTTTATGGTAAATAGTATTGGTATCAAGAGAAACCATGGTGGGAAAAAAGTAAATGTCAATAAATCATTAAATGAAACAAAGGTCTTTGTAGTTTTTTTGAATCAATCATTGTGTGGTCCACAACACCTCCTATCAACTTAAATAATTCATGAATAAAAGTCTCTAAATCTCTGGTATGCATTTACCTACAGGATATTTATCACACAACAATAATGTTTCAAGAGAAAATCCAGATATAAATTCCTGGATGCAAGCCAATTCCCTCAAACTCAACAGCAACAATTCCGAAATCCTCATCATCGGCCCCAAATCACTAAACAAATCGAACCACAACTTCTCCCTCTGCATCGATGGCACCTATGTGCCCACATCTGTAACCTTGGTGTCATCTTTGATCCAACCCTCTCCTTTGAAGGCCACATTAAGCACATCACAAAGACCGCCTTCTTTCATCATAAAAACATCGCCCATCTACGCCCCTCCCTCTCCTCTTCAGACGCAGAAACACTCATCCTCGCCTTCATCACCTCTCTGGACTACTGCAACAGCATCCTGTACAGCACATCCAACAAAATCATCCACAAATACATCTCTTGCACGAGAGACCACATCACCCAGTCCTTCAAAAGCTCCACTGGCTCCCCATACAGCAAAGAATCCAGTTCAAGATTCTCCTCTTCACCTACAAAGCCCCACAACCCTAAACCCCTCATACTTTTCTGACCTCCTGCACCGACACGGTCCCACCCAAAACCTCAGATCTGCAGACGCCAACCTCCTTACCACCCCTACTCTGTCCAAGCATTGGACCTGGGGGGATAGGGCCTTCTCCATTGCTGCCCCTCCCTCTGGAACTCTCTCCTCCATCACCTCAGACATTCTCCATCACTTGCCACTTTCAACACAGCACTTAAAACCGATTTATTTTAAGCTACTTTTAACCTTTGATGCTAGTTAACTATGTTTTGGTTTGGTTTCGTATTGTTTATATTGTTATTGCTTCTATTGTTTGTTTTTATCATGTAAAGTGCCTTGAGTCGCTTGTAAAGCGCTATACAAATAGAATGTATTATTATTATCATTATTATTATTATTAGTCCATGGAGAAGTTCCAGGATGTATCCCATAATGGCATCAACTCTACAATATTTTCTTGAAGCCTTTTAAACAAAAGACTACCGTTACAAACCATAGTAACATCAGAAAATAGCTGTATGATTATTTGTAATTTCCTACAAAGTTCGTCTTCTGATGTTTCCCCTGAATGTATTATTTTGGTCACAAGAGAAATTGGAGGGGTCACAATATGATTATTGGGAAAGTAACTATAGTCACTATCTGCTTGTTCCTAATGGAAATATCCTTAATGTATTTTGCATAATTGTATACATATTTCCCAATAATTCAGCCTAACGTGCACTTAGTGGCCAAGTTATTGGTTGCATGAAACAACTGCATGGCATAAAACATGAACATTATAGGCAACACAAAATTAGACATTATGGCAAAACAGTTTTCCAACATGTGTTTCTAAAGCATCTAGCAGAAACATGAGCTTAAACATGTTTGTGAGCAGCAGATGGAGCTAGTAGGAGCAGTGGCTGCATTGTACTGTATGATGAAGAGCAGCATTGTACTGTCTGATGAAGAGCAGCATTGTACTGTCTGATGAAGAGCAGCATTGTACTGTCTGATGAAGAGCAGCATTGTGGTGTCTGGAGAGCGTGGCTGATTTCCAATAAGATGGCCCTCATGTTGCTGCCCTGTTTTTTGTTTTTTTTAAGCATTCCCAAACAGTGACAGATTTCCAGAAGTTCTCTACGTCTTGAAACAGAACACAACTCCACCACCAGAGGGTCCTACTGTCGTGACTGGGAAGCAGAGACACTTGAAACAGCAGCAGAGCTCATTTTGCAAAGTGTAAGCAGTCAAAAGTATCAAGCGTGTGAAAGCCTACACTAATTTGGATGCAATAATGAAGATGGATGTTCAAGGTCAGTATAGGCCTACTGATATGAACGATATGCAGAAGCACCTATTGTTCTAAATATATATAGTCTATTATAGCCATTTCGGCTCTGTGAGAATATGTATAACAGAACAATGCATAGCATGTGGCAGAGAAGGCCATGAGCAGATTGGACTGATGGTTGCTATGCTAGACTTTCTGCAACTAAATGATCCGTATGATTTCTGCGGCACCTTTCAGAACAAAATTTAAAGAAAATAATTTTCAGTTGGTGTGGTAGTATCTGACGTGCTGCAGACTCATGCATTTAGACCTCTAACACTGCTGAGATGTGTACAGAATATAATTAGATTTGTTCTTTTCAGAAGAGGACATCTTGGTTTTCACCCCCATTTCTATACATCACAACTCCTGAAAGCAAAAGCATAATGGCTTGGACCTAGTTTTGTACTAGATGCAGCTCTTCTCTTGAGAGCTCCATGCATTGTGATGTGGCCATAACACCGTGAGATGGTCAGACAGAGATCTTCAAATGGAATCTGAAGAGGTGGAGATACGTAGCAGCACTTTTCTCTAAGTGGATGTCCGTCCCTGAGAGGAGAGGCATGTTCTGTGGTCTCCCTTTCCATCTCCCCTACTGGCTCTTTCGCTCTCTACTCTTTTTGCATCACACATCCAAATGGAAGATATGAGACTTGTCTTATCTTATCTTTGGTATTGATTTGCAGGCAATAGTGCCTTTTTCTCCTTGGCAGAGCTTTCTGTAGTTGTTTGCTCACTGGATATGAACACATTTATTTCGTAGCCATGTACTGTGGCAAATGTAAAGCATGAGATAAGAATATCTTATTGTTTACCACACATTCAGGACTCACTAAATGTTGAAAATGTATGAAGAATAATAAAAAAAATAAAGAATATTTAATATGTAATATAAGCCTTGAACAGAATTTTAAATATTAAAAGAGATTGCAAGTGACAATATAAAACCTTGTCTGCAAGAATGAGTCATAGGCAGGATATTAGTCTATAAGCTGAATGCAGAACATGACAGAAGGTTCTTAGTTCAAATGCAAGAAGAGGTGAGTTGTTTTGATTTTCTGTGAACGTTTTACTTTGGGTCTCTCAAAGTTATTTACGAAGATCTCAACGCAGACAGATTCAACCTGATAACAGTTGCAAGCACACACTGCTTAATGTTAAGGGCTCATCGGCCAAAAATGTATATCAAACGGAACAAATGAGTTGTACTATTCATCCTACATGAATTGTAATAGAAAAGTTTGAAAAAAAAGCTTTTATGGATTAGGAAAAAAAGAGAAATGGTCATTAATCTTGTATGAGATATCGTCTGAGCAAATGGATTTCACTTAGTGTGTGTGTACACTGTTTCAATTACACATTATAATAATAATTAGTCCAGGCTCCACAGACAGTCTGGGAGTAGAGAGAGAGAGAGAGAGAGAGGAGAGAGAGAGAGAGAGAGAGAGAGGAGAGAGAGAGAGAGAGAGAGAGAGAGGACACAGCGGCGCAAACAAGCCTCTAATTTCATTTTCTTAACTAGTCGCAAAATTATGTTCAGACCAAATGTAGCGCTTGCTCTCTTCAGTTCAGCTTGTTAGATGTCATTATCAATGTTTGTGCAGCTACTTAGGGTGTTACACTTGTGTATATTCTCCAAAATCACACAACAGTGTATGCTCATCGTCTCAGAAGAAAACAGCTGCTTCTTATTAGCATCTCAGACTTTACCTCCCTCTTTCATTCTGTCCAATGCCTGTTGAATTTAATATCTATAGCAATCTTTGTCTTTCTATACTTTTACTATTTGGATTAATGCCAACATCATACAGTGACAGACATTTATCAATGCTGCCTTGATAGAGTTTAATATAATATAGAGGGATGATTCCTCCGACTAATGTCTTGTCCTCTTCGGGGAAATTAAGTGAATCCATGCAATATCCCAACTCCCACTCAAGGGTCACATAAAATAGCTAATCTCTGGATTCAAGGGGACAATGTCATACGTTAATTTAGGTGGATAGCGGTACAATTTGAGAATACTCTGCTCACCATTGAGGGCTCTAAAGGGACAGTTTCCCAAAATGTTGCTCTCACCAGGCAATTTAGAAGGCTGGGCTTGCAGTAGCTGACATGGTAGCTCAGTTGTGTTGGCAAGGCAGCAGCCCAAGACAAAAGGCACAATTGAGAGAGAACAGTCTGCAGTCCTTCAAGTCGCAGAAGGCGGTCAAGGAAAATTGCCCTTCTGCACTGATGCAGCACTGAATCCAATTATCTGCTCTAAAGCAGTGAATTAACAATAAAAGGAACATTGACACAAGGTGCTAACGCCATTTATTTTCCTTGAGCTAAAAAATCCCCCAATGAAAAGAAATGTAAAGTGCTTTATTTAGTATGTATATGTATTGTATGTAAAATGTTATACATTCAAGTATATACATTCAACTTACTAAATATTGTTCAGTTGATAGAAAACACTTCACTGAACTGTAACCTGAACATACTTCCTTAGACTGTTAAACGTGGTGCGTCACAGCCAAATGGTGGCATTTGTAAATTGGCACTCGTGATAATGCATATTCAAAACAAAATTAGATAAGCTCCAAACAAGTCATATAATCTATGCTTGAATTGTAGGTGCATCAGTGAAAATACAGCATATCTATTTATCACATGGGAGAACTCTGGAAGACACTAGATAGTAGAAACCACTTACAGACAAAATGTGTCAAGAAGAGGAGCAATCAAACCTGACTTTGAAGAGGGTTGTCGTTTCATATTTAATCTCAGTCCATTTTAGTTTTAGCCATATCTAGTCATCCTCAGTCTATCATTTTCAGTCCATTTTGGAGTCAAAGTAAAACCATGAACACTTTAGTCTAGTCAAGTCGATTGAGATGTTTTTCTCTGAATGGGTACCTGTTCAGCCCTTCTTGTGCTTTTGCAAAAGGACACCCGGGAAAGGCTAATACATATGGATCTAAGTGATACTGGATTTAAAATGCTTTGCAAATGTTCACGGTGTGAAAAAGTGTGGAAAAGGACAGAGGTTGTCCTATGCTTTACAAATTGGAGAGATTAAGATTAACATCCATCTTCAAATTTGTGAAACTGAGCTGTATAACCCAAATATACTTTACTTGTTTATTTACAAGAAAAAAAACTAGTGAAATAAAGTGGATGTATGTATAGAAAGGAGAAACCAAATGAACACATTGGCCATCTTCTATAGCCTAAAAGGCCGAGGTGAGTTTAATCAGCCAAACCTCCCTAATCAGCTAATTGCATGCTGAGGTTGAACAGGACAACCTCCAAGACATAATTTCAAGTAAAAAAATTCAGAAGGAACTAGTGTTTTTCATTTTTTTCTGGCATATCGTGTGGTAGTATGGGTACAGGTAAGCACAGACCGTGATAAGCAGCGTGATTATCTTCAGACTGAATGAGTCGCAGGTTTGACATTTATGCAAGGTAAGCAGACTCTTGGTAACAGTTTTGAAAATGTGCAGGGGAGCAGATTAAACTACTTTATAGTTCAATATAATATATAATATTGAGAAATGTTCATTCTTATCGCAACATTAGTCTGGCATTCAAGTTCCTGCCCAACTGATCTTCCGTGCATACTGTACAGTTCCTTGTTGTTGTGGTACCCAAAAGAGTCACAGATGTCCTCCCAAGTATGTTCTATTTAAATCTCCGACAATAAATGCATTGTAAACCCTGGAGCAGTTCTGGACATGATGGTGATGAAAACAATGATGGGGCGAGTGGGAGAAGGGGGAACTGTCACTGAGACTTGATGGTCATACACTAGATATCATGTGAAATATAGGGTGCCACCTTTAATTAGATGATGAGTTACTAGCGGAAGGAAACCAATAACGTTGTCATTCAACAGTATCCTGTTGTGACAGCCACTCACTAAGTATCTCTGTCTTCTGATGCCTAATTCTCACTTTACTCATCGGTCCAAAGCAATATTTCACTTCCATACACTGTTGATCAAATACACTGAATATCTTAATTGTGTTAAACTAAATCGTGATTGACTGAAAATAGATGCCGAGTGCCTTTACAATTCAATAGGAAACTAAATGTGAAAGATGTATATTTTGCAGTTTCATGTCATATGTGCAGGCTTTCCATTTCCTTTTTCAAAGGAATTTTGTTTTGCAAACAAGTTATTTTTAATTAAAATGTTAAGATTAATGTGTCAATTTTATAATTTTGTAGAACATATTTTTCTTTCTGGGCAACACAGACTGACGCACACAAACATCCTCCCAGTACATAACACCATGTCAGATATGTATGGACTATGAGTGACATATTTTGATAATTGATTTGATCATTTCATCAAGAAATAACTTTTAAAAGTGGTGAAGGGTCTGACAAATTCATTGAGAATCAACTCAGTTTTGAACAGTAAGCCATATGTAAGTGGTTATTCAAGATAATTGTACTCGTTTGCACATAGAAATCAGTGCAATTGGCTTGAGTGAATGAGAAATTAATATCAATTTTGTTCTGGAAAAAAAAACACTATTCTCAACAAAGAGCCAAAAAGAATGAGAAAAAACTGCAGACAAAAACAACCTCCGTTTACGGAGGTGTAAAACAGACTTCATTCAAATGAGAAAGAAAAACATTTTTAAATGAAATTGTCTCGGTTAACATGCCCTTTATTCTCCGGTGCCTCTGTCTTTGCCTGCTGAGTACCGACTGTACATTTCCCAGAGGCTGCCAACATGCCATGTAGCTCTCCTACCGATGCAAGACGGCATGCCCTGTTGAAGACAGCACACAGTTCAGTTTGACATTTGCTAAGCGATAGTTACACACGCAATTGTCTAACCTGAGCGTGAAAGTCAAGGGGAACAATGTGTAATCCGTAGCAGAAACAAGAGTTTAAACTGAAGTAGTCAATAAAATGTGTTAATAAAATATAAGAAATTGTGAAACTGCAACCACGAGAAGTCTTGGAGCATACAATCAGAAATAAGTACAAATAGGCTGATGGATTCAGCAATATTTAGGTGTGGCGAGGCCTTGAAGGAATGAAGGAACCAACAACGCCACCTGGGGATTATAGGCTTTAAAAGCGTAAGATATGGTTTTTAGAGTTGTTCAGGCACACAGATTGGTTACTGATGTGAGACAGAGACGTGTTTCGTAAAAAGGAACCAAAAGGTTCAAGGAATTAAAGAAAATAAAGACGAATGAACAGCCAAAACATACAAAACAGAAGCAACAGAGCAGAGAAAACAGCAGCAGGTGAATTTACAAATGATGAGCAGGGATTAAAAGGGCTCACAATGCTGCAAAATAATTCTAATTATAGTTGTGACTACTTACCACCTAATATATGTAGTCCCTAAGGCAGAAGGACAGTGAAGACATTTTTTAAAACATTTTACTTGGCATGCCAAGTGATTACATATCTTTAATAAGACAAACATGCATGCCAACAGGTGCGTTTTATAAGCTGGCTTTGATTAGTGCATTGGTTGTGGGAGGAGCGAGCCTAAGGGCTGCGTTCACAACCCTACATCCTATGCTTCATTCTCTGGGGAGCATTCCAAATACACAATCTATTGGTGGAGATCTTTTTTTTGGTATCCTGCTGCATGAGTGCTGACTAAGATCAAAAGGAGAGAACACAATGACATATTTTTATTATTAATTAATTCCTTCTGTTTTAAGCCAATATTGCAAATATAACAGTTGCCTTTCACTGTATTTTCTAGACAGTGCATTGTAATAAGCACATCAATGTATATTCTCTATAATCTGGACTAGCGCTATCAGATAAGAATCTCATTATAGAGTCTTGTCAGATTTATAATGAATTATACTGCATGTAATTATCAGAGAGTGATGTATAACGAGTTTATAATGTGCTCCCTGTGCTAACAATAGACTTTAAGTGTTCTCCTCGTATCTTATCGTTGTTTTATCATACTTGGCCGTCTCTGACATCCTCTGGCTCAGTCCCATTTTCTACAGTAAGTGAGGTGGAATAAAGGTGTAGTCCAGCCATCTGCCATCTTGACGACGACCCTCTTTTAAGACAAACCAAAAACACAACCCATAATTTTGCATGGAGTGAGCAATTTCCCTTCCTGTCTGGTGTGACAGTCGTGGGTGCCAGCTGTGTTTACCAAGACCGGGTGTTATGAACGTAATCACTTTACCAGCCCCTGCCTGCCTGTTATGGATGGCACTTGTCATTTACAGAGGAGAGCCCAGGGCCATCAGTCATCAGTGTGTGTGTGTGTGTGTGTGTGTTGAGGATTTGGTGGAGTTTGTATCTGTCTTTTGCTCCATGGTAGACAACACAATAAAAAGCTCCTCACATATAATAACTGAGCAGAAGAAATACAAAAATGCTGGGAGTATGCACAATGACACAGACACGCACATGTGAATGGTCAATTACATACATAACATAAACAAAACAGTTCTAGGATGTGACTATATAAGGGTTGTGGCTCTGCAATCAGAGGATTGGTGGTTTGATCCCCGGCTCCGCTAGTCCGTGTCCTTGGGCAAGACACCACAAGTTGCTCCTGTAGATGTGCCGACGGTGTGTGAATGTATGAATATTTGAGTTGCATGGTAGCCCCCTGCCATCAGTGTATGAATGATGACATGCTAAAGTGCTTTGGAAGACTAGAAAAGCGCTACACAAGTACAGTCCACTACTGCAGCACGTTCAAACCTACACACTCTATGAATATGAAATCACCACTCGTATACCATGTGTGATGTCTGTTTGATTTGTGATAAGAATATCAATCCATTAAAATATAGGAACACTGTTGCATACTCATTGTTTTTCTTTAGTTTTCTTAAGTAACTAATTGTATATGGTGATGTGTGTAATATCTAAAAGGCCATCTCATCACTAGGGGTTTGTGTGCGCACCACAATTTAAAAAGGATGTAGGATATGCTTTGCCAAACACAAGTCAAAACCACGAAATACCCATCAATAGATGAAGCCAGCGTGGAGACGACCTGATCCACCAGACGGTTTGTCACACGGAACCATCGAAGAAGTCGTTATTGGAAATCTTTTCAAAATAGCAGGGACCTTCAAAATAAATACTTGACAGGTGATTGGATGAATCATCTGTCAATCAAACTCTTACCAACCCAGTTGAGAGAAGAGCAAAAGCATAATTTCCAGTGTTGCCAGATTGGGATGATTGCCACCCATTTGGTTTACTTTTGATTAAGTTGTGCTGGGAAAAATAGCGTTGGACTGGTATGATGAGATTTGGGTTGTGTTTTCCAACATTTAGCTGAGTTTATTTCATTCTTTATTATTGTGAAAGTATTATTACCAAACGCCACTCCTAATATTGACTCATTTAATTTTTATTTTTTTAAATATTCAATTTTCATTAGTTTTATTCAATAATCTTTAATAAAACGGAGGACCTACTTCCCTTGACGGCATTATTGGCATTGAAATAAGATTGTGTGTATTTAGTTGTCTGACGTCACTCTTTCTGGGTTATGTAACACTTTATTTGTGGCTATTTCATGCGGACAGGAAGCTTTTTATGTGTTTTGTGTTTCTTTTCATTGAGTCGTTCTTTGCTCTTGTTTCAGTACCAGTACTGATATAATGGATGTTATCGCAGCATCAACGCTAACCTAACCTAACCTGTAGAACGAAATGTTGCCTCTAATCCACACCTCTCTAAGCCACGCCCATACAGGCTCCTCAGAGGCCGGCAATCTACCAGCTATTGTGGCTTGCAAATATTCTATTGCCTATTTTATGGCAAAATTGAGGTTAAACTTTGTTGGAATCTTGTGCACGCTGTGTCAATGATGTAGTCCCATTTAAATAAATGAGGGGGTCATCAAAATTAAAACACGTTGCTCAACTCGCCTCCAGTGCTCCATACTTTACTCACCAAACGTCGTGTCTGAGCCCATGTTTGCTATCTGACAACAGTACCAGAAGCAGGTGATGATTCTTTTCTGGGTTTGTCACTGCAGGGGACCCCTTCGACTCATAATCATTTCAATAATGTGTGCCTTGTTGAAATATTGATCGATGCAGCTATAACACCTTGTACATGTTCAAATTCATAGATTTTTTATATCTACTATACCTCAAATAAAACTGAGAAAACTTTAAACTATTCTAAAGTCCCCTCAAGGAGACCTCTTGTTTGTGTATCAATGACAGCATGAGCTGTCGGTGTCAAACGCTGCAAGCTTTGTCTTCGAGAGAAACCCAACTGTCTTTATGTGATGTGTCAGAGTTGATCAATAGCTGACCCTTCATACGATGAAAGCAATAACTAGTACATTAGGTGAGTGCTCTATGAATAATGTGTTTCATTGACTTGCTCTCATGTGAAAAGAGACAAGTGGAGAACAAAAATGCCAGCGGTTATAGGCAGGTTTTTTATTGCCTCTAAAATAACCTTTATGCAGGACTCACCTTTGCTCTATTATCATTGTGGTAATCTACAATGTGTTCTGTTTCGAAATACAGCAATCATAAGCATACAGTGGGCATCAGCCAGTGGTTGTTCATACACACAAACCTCTTTAGCTCATTATGTATCATTAAACCTTCTGACCATAATAAAGAGCAAAGGACCGATACAACCCCCTCAGGAAAAGATTGACATTATTGAAAAAGAAAAGATGAGATCAGTGTGGCCCATAGCATTCCCAGCACTGTCTTGGGAAATGTTCCACATTGGTATGTGTTACATCCCAGTTGAATAAAACAAGTGAATTTATTTTATTGTTTGTATGTTGATGTGTTTGCCTGTGTTTTCTCTTGAATGTAGATCGGCCACATAGACACTCACACAGCAGGAAGGCACAAATCACAAAATTCCAAACTTTCCAATTCAATCAGACGGTGAATAATGTGACCATGAAGTGTTTCATGGTTTCCAATATCTGTGTCTGTCCCTATGTTGCACACTTTGATCTCATTATTCCATAATTTCCCATGACACAATTTTATGAGCAGGCGGGACAGAATGAAATAAGCAGCAGAGTGAGGTCAAGTTTGGGCACTGTCGGTTAGTGCAATATTCATATTACTGGCTCTTATCACAACAGCAATGAGCTATACACCCTATATCTCCATCGTCTTCCCGCAGCTCCAAAAGCAGACCTCTTTGACATGGATTTAGAACAAAATATCAATTTAGAGCCTGGTCACCTGCTCTCAAGCTGGTTACGAATCCTCAAAATGCACAATCTTTTCAGTGACAATAAAACCAATGCTTTTGATTGTTCATTATGGCAGCTCAGTGGCCAGACTGAACAGACAAAACAGAGATGGAAATTACAAATCACTTTGCTTCAAATTGTTTTGTTCCGTTCGGCTCAAAGACTTTTTGTCAACTGATTATGTACTTGTTCAGTAGCAAGTTAAGGTTGCTGGTTCAAGCTGTTACGTTCAAATCAGTACAATAAGCTTATTCAAGCATTGTTTACGATTTACGTTAATATTGAACAGTAAGAACAACTGATTTATTCAGTGCCAATGACTCAGTAGGGTGTGCCAACAGTGCAAGCAACTTTCTGACAGAGCTAATAGTGTTTTCTTGAGGGGGAACAGGAGGGTCGGTTCTACACTTAGACATATTGCTTTCCTAACTGTGTAAAATAAAATGAAACAAATAAATACATAGATGTAAATGTACTAAGTTGTAATGTATTAAAATAATGGTATCTGATACCGGATATATTGCAAAAACATGTGTTAGTTTTAACAGTATCCAATGTTTGGAAAGGTGTCAGCAGGGTAATGACCAAATGGCAGAGGAAATACATTTAACATGAAGCAGCCATTACCATCTCACCGTAGCAGAAAAAATGGCAGAATTCAACAAAAATATCTAAATATCTTAGATGTGTTCCCTAATAAATTGACAAATTATTACACAAAACCCTTGGCAACCAGCAAACAATCTTTAACAAACGTCGTCACCTCTTCAGGGTGGAAATCACATCGTTAGGGTTGACAATCACAACTCTACTCAACTGACTGCACCCAGTTTGATCAAATAGTGCACATAAAGGGATGTAACTGGGTTTCTGGTTACCTCTGTGATGAACAGGATGCTAGCGTTCTCTATTGTCACTGCATGTGCACAGAACAGGCAGTATTGTTTCAAGACAGTCCACAACAGAGAGCCAGGAGCTAAAACAGCCTCAGCAGGCTTTAGTGCCAACCATCGTCACTGAGAGAAGATTAAAGGGGACAAAGAGCGGTTGACAAGGAGAGGGGCAGGAAAACACTTTCAGAAGCTATTTGGAAAACACAGAAAAAAAATTTGTGTTTTTGGTCGAGCGGCACCACAGCGCACAGTTTCACATACCCATCGTGATCTAATGCAAATAGACTTTCAAAGCATATCAGCATCCATGCCAGTCTTAAAGAAGCAGTCTTCAAATTAACATTTAGATGGAAGTGACACGTTAGAACCTCACAAGTCATAGATCAGGAAAGAGTGGGTGGAATAAAAAAACTGTATCCATCAAAGTAATTTTGCATGCCCCAAAGAGAAGTATAAAGTGGACTCTAAGTATATCCCCCCCCCCCCCCCCCCCACACACACACACACACACACACACACACACATACACACACATTAGATTAGAGCCCATTAACTCAATTATTGACAGGTGCATCTTATGATCTACCCTGGAATTGTCTAGATCTGCTTATTTTAGTCTTCATGTCGCCACAAGCAAGAACAAACAGCAGGGATGGCCGATGAGCGTGCGACGGACTGTTTTCCTGTTACTGAGTTCACACATGCAGAAGCCCCTTTGGACTTAATGGTCAGTGATTGCAAGCTGTGCATCCAAACCCTGACTGTTAACAAATATAGCTTAATGTACGCTCTGCCATTTCTGTCAGGATTCATCTGTGTTCGCTTGTCCTCACATGGACCTCCAAACAAACTGAATTGCCTGATCAAGTTTTCCATTTCTTGCACAATCAACTTGTTGTGGTCTTCTACAGCTATGTTGAGGAGTTGAATAAATGGTCTGAGATGAAGAAGCACGCAACAAGAAAAGGTCTGTCTGTCCTTTTAAAAATATTGTTCCTCTCCAATTCTCACTTCATGTGTCCCATCAAGGTTGTCTCAATATATTCAGCCTGTTAATTCAATGAGCAAGTACAGGAAAAGCAGGGTCAATGGGCACAATTAGTTCATGGACATGTTAAAGTAGGTAGGGGTCAAACTAGATGAAATTTCATATGATGCTGACAACCAGAAAGCCTGCTCTTCACAGACATGCAAGTACATGTTTCAGACAGACTTCTGATTTGGAATATGATAAAGCCAGAAAACATTAATGAACTTTTTGCAACATTTAACTATTACAAAATAATATTTTCATATGTTAGCCAAATGAATGCAGTGCTCACTGATGAGTATTTGACCTCATCAGAAATTCTGCTTGCATGGAGACACACTCTTTCATATGCATATATATCGAATGTTCTGAACATGAGGCTGAGCTGTGTCTTTTAATTTTTGTCTTCTTTGATATAAGATAAGATAAGATAAGATAATCTTTATTAGTCCCTCAGTGGGGAAATTACAGGATTACAGCAGCATTGCTCACAGTAATAAGTACAAAACAAGTAGTATAATAACAGAAATAAGGTAAAAGAGTAAAAAACAAGAAGAATATTATATATATATATATATATATATATATATATATATATATAAATATATATATATATATATATATATATTGATCCACCTATAGCCACCATGGGCTGCCAAGCGTGAACATCCTGCTGGCACACCTTGGCAGCTGTCAGCAGCTCCGAGAGGAGCCCATACTGAGTTAGGGTTTTTATTGTGAGGTGTGCCGGTTATGAACTGCATTCAGATCTAATACAGCAGAAGGTGCATCATGTCAAACTGTTCAGCGGCAAGCAGGGCATGTGACAACCTGTGTGACGTATTGCAGGATGTCCAACTCGCCCTGCAGCACATCCAACCCAAGTGTACCCTACTGTCATGGCATGTTGTGGATAAACAGCCCCTGGCACTCTCTCACTGTGCCCTCTGTTAGTTCAAAAACGGGGTCGCTTTGATTACCAAGGAGGATGAAAAAAGCACTCATCAATAATGTACAAGTTCAATTAATGACTTCCCTCAACTCTGTCAGATCTCCCACCCCAACCTCCTGCACTGCTGCAATCCCCATGCTGCTACGTACAGGAACAGGACAAATATGGAAGTGGGAAGTCATTACTAAAACATAACAGACCTTTTGTGAATTGCACTATTTGGATTCTGGCCTGATGCTTTGTTGTTGGTGTCATGCGCTCTTCAGGCCTCAGTCTCCAGAGGCCACAGCCACTGATGGCTGCAACAGTTCCTCACGCTTGTTTCACAGCTATGATCTCAAACTTTGCTTTGCTCAAATATTCATGCCTCTTTGCATGCTGAATGTGTGCCAACACCAACACAGTAATTGCTTGTGTAATTGCAGGAAAAATGATAGGTTTAGTATAATTTAAGTGTTTTCAGCTGTTATACATGTGAATATCCTTTCAGGATTGACATGAATACTAATAATTATTGTCTAGCTTTTGTTGATATTTATTTACTCCAATGCCAGAACAAGTAAATCATGTGTTGCTGCTTGTAGGTAAAGTTACTTCAGAAAGTGTCACGCAGGCTGTGCTTACCGGTTACCTTTATCTTGTCAGAGCCATCTATGAGAGAATTTAGCCCTGGAAACAATTTCAAGTGACCCTTTGAATCACGTGTGACTCATTTTGTCAATGCTGGTATGATGAAGACGTGTCTGTCCAATCAACACGTGTCTAGATTGTATTCATGACAACTCAGCTTGTCTATCTGTACTGATAATATTCACTTCTTGATTTGTGTTCCTAGCTCAGTGTGCAAGTGTTTTTTTGTATCTAATGAGAATATAGTTATTTTGATCATTGTCAAAAACATATTTTCATTTCAATTTAATTCAATTCATATATGGTTGGAAGTGAATATGTTAATCCAGTAATAACCAAAACCCATAGAAATGTGTGGGCATGTTTGTTTTCATTTAACATGTTCTGTATGAATGGGCTTCACATACATCACCATCTTCTAGTGACCGCAGCTGCTGTCTATATAATTACTTCCTAAAAAGATTAGTATCTTGTCAGTGACCCTGTCGGCTGGTCAAGAGAGTGGAAAGGCACCGAGGAGCATGAGGAGAACGGTGGCAACGAGGTGGAGAAATTAGACTGCTGCTCTTTCATACAAGTTCAGATTTATCTCAGACAAAATGATCCGCTGTCATTAAAAATGTGTGATGTTTTTTTCCAAGCCAACTGCGATTGAAGAGAAAACTTTAAGAAAATTCGCAAATATGTTCATGGAAGGGCTCGAGTCCTCAATGTCCTCGTGACGTTGCGGATACGTTATTCTTTCTTTTTCTTTTCTGCAATGGGGTGAGTTGGTGTGTGTGGTTGGGAGGCAACAGCTCCCAGCAGCCTCATACCCATCAATGAGTATAGCCGTCAGCACAGTGTGATGTAAGTGCTGATACTCCACCTACGTTCCAGTTGCTGATTGGCGTTACGCAGGTTTCCTACTATTATTTATTAGCCCAAAGCGCGGATTCCTCATTTATCCTGACTGGAACTCACTGCAGGACCTATCCGTTCCTACTTTACTCTGCTACAAGGCGCGCGCAGGTGACTCCTATAGCTACCCCTAAACGTATCTGCTCTACAGAAAAAAGGTAAAGAATGAGATGACTTTCAAATGCTCAAAGTAAAATGTTTATTATTGTTTATCGTTTATTTGCAGTTGTCTTTTTCTGTCACGAAGAAGTGGAAGGGTTTACCATGACTTTTGGGGGAGGAAACAGAAGGGGTCTGCGTGACATTATTGCCATCTTGTTTTTTGTCTTTGCTGTTTAATTACAAGATAATCAAAACTATAATTTATTAATTCGACCAAAAATACTCTAATCTATACCGCGCGCTTTTACGCACCAATTATGCAGCTGGTTATACATAATGCATATTTGGTTCCTGATTATCAGCGATATTTGTGCCAATAAGGAAACAGCATAATAAGACCGGATAACTGTACATTTTGTCGTACAGGTGGTGCTGAGAAAATGAGAAGAGGTTTGCTACTGGTGACTCTGTTCCTCATCATGAAACTTCGACACAGCCAGTCCAGGTGCGAGGAGCCCGGATCGCGCAGAGTAACTTCAGATGTAGGTTTCCTATAGCACGCTGATTATCAGACAATCTTTTGACATAAACTGATTTATTGTGTGCTTCTTATAATTCCAGAAGACCACAGGCTTGGACAGCCTCAAGAAGAACAATCTGAAGAGGTTTAGCGATTTGGATTATGATAGCTTTGTGGGACTGATGGGAAGGAGAGATGCCGGTGAGTTTCTCACCAATTACATTCAAATGTGTAGTAATAATAATAATAGTAATAATAATAGTAGTAGTATTAATTATACATGATAATACATTGGAAAAACGCGTTAAAATAGCCTGATTGTAGGCTTTGTAATGTAAATGATTTCTTAAATTTGAGTTTGATTTTATTTTCTCAAATGTTCAATTCTATTTCACAAGGTTTTTTTTCTCCCTTTTTGTTTCAATTTGTATCAGATGCAAACGCTGTACAGTCACCACAAAAAAGTAAGACCTTTGAGACTAATAAGTATATGCTTGCTTTCTGTGAAATCATCAACATGTAATGTTTCTCATTCTTCTTTTTAGGGGAAATGCATGACATTTTTGTTGGTCTTATGGGAAGGAGAAACTCTGAGCCTGGTAAGTGTGGCAATTCACAAGTGTCAAATATATGTTATAGTCCTATGTGGGCTTATGTGCATTCAGATTCAAGGTCTTCATCATGCAGAGAACATATCGTTATATTGTAATGTCTGCTCTCACAGATAATGGTCCCTCGAGGAGAGAGTATCCAGAGAGGAGAGGCATTTTTCTCAACAAGTGCAAGCTGAGGTGAATGCCTTTTTACGGAGTAGATGGAACATTGCCATACAAAAGTTAACACCTGCTCATAAAGAATAAGGAGGGATTAAAGATTACACTGCTGGCTCAAATGACTTTATATTTCCTCTGGCTTTTTGTTTCTAAAAAGTAATGCATGAATAATAAGTATGCGTGTGTGTATGTTTTGTTGCAGGTTTCTACAGGGGCTGTAGACATTCATAACGAAGAAACCCTCTCATCTGGCAACAAAGACAGAAGATCACAGAGAACACAAACAATGAACTAAGCGTCTTATGGTAACAACTAAATGCCGTGATTCACAATGTAAACCTGCCAGCTGGTTTATGAAAGTGACCATAACCTACATAGATTGTATTTGTTTTATCTGAAGACAAAACCTGATTAGTAGTGAGATCTGATTTATTTTATTTCTTCATCATGTTATTCTTTGTTCTTCAAAAGTTGAAAATAAACATAATTTTTTTAACATCAATTATTCATTCAAAACACAAGTGCATTTTCCTGAAGCTGTTTGAGTGGTTCTTCAAGCTTGACGCCTGAACGAACAGTCATGTTCAATCATTCCTACAATGTTCACTGTTGGGTTATAAAAAAAATGACTTATGGGACTCATTGCAGTTTTGGATTTACTGTTTTCATCAGAAGCTGCAGTGTTCTCAAAAAGAAGTACAGGAGGTTTCAAGTACTTAAAATTCACTCAACGGTAAAGAGAAAGACTATTTGAACAGCACAGTTGATGTCCGTACTGAAACAAGCATCGTATCAGTGGACTTGGAGTCTGTTTACTATTAAACAAGCGGGTTCAAAAGAAAAACAGATGCAAAAGTTATTTGAAATGTTGCTCGTTGTTTCCACACACAGGCACGCACACGCATTATTGGCTCCGGACAGGTACTGTAAAATAATATTCTATGTGCCTCTTCCTGCATTTCTCCAAGCACATATTTTTATTTAATTCATACATTTAAATAATGATTCAAACTTAAATCGAGCCAAAAATGTATATTGATAAAAAAATAGCCAAGCCATATGGCACTGCCATTGAATCATATTCAGATTTGAACCTCTCTCTGAAAGTGCTTACAGTGTCATACTGGCTAGAATAATACTATTAAATGATGGAATAAGAGAACAGATGCACCACAGCTGAAACACAGAATCAGTGGTGCCTGCCTTGAGTGACTGCAGTCCTGTTCTCGGTAACGTGGTTGTCCTTTTCCCCTTTCTCGGACAACATCTCTGCTTTAGTCTGGTTTCCACTCACAGAAAAAGCTAAAGTTGTGTGACTCCTTCCATCGGTCACCTCCTGAACTCCTTTAAGTTCCATCGTCACGGCTGTCTGTGACAGTGGGCTGAGGCTCAGACCCTGGCGCAAGGAGGGCCGGTAGCGTGGCTTGTAGCCGTACGCTCTCAGGTGATAGGTGTAGTACTCCAGTGTGTACATAAGCTCTGCTTCTACATAATGGAAAGATACTGCCAAGTCAGAGCAGCACTGTGGACCCTGAGGAAGAATAGCACAGACCACACACACAAAAACACGTTAGCACATAAATTTGCACCATAAATATTCATGTACAGAAACTAAACATTAGGACATTAGAACACACTGGAAATCTGCATTTTTAGCAATGCTTTGCAAATAATTTCACTTTCACATGTATTTTCTAATTTTAATTGCAAAGTAGTTCCATCATCTGTGCCAAATTGACCAATTTCCCCTTTGTTGACATGACACTGTTTCCGTTGCAATCATCTCCTTTAAAATGATCTAATTTCTATTTCAATTCACTCAGGGGTCAAGAACGGCATTCATATGTGCTAGATAATTCTATTTTCCTTTATTTAGTTATTATCTGTTTTGATGAGAGAAACACTTACAATTTTCGTTTTATTCATCAAAATAAAAATAAACTGTATATTGAACACTACTTACTCCCAGTTAGAGAATAGGTCCCTACTGTACAAAATGAAAGAATAATTATCCCACTTGAAGTGCAGATGCACATTAATGATATTAAAGGATTTTCAACTAACCCTGAACAGCATGTCTACTAACCTGACTTGCCCCTTACTAATAAGGCTTATCCACTCCACTGGATCGGTCGGTCTTATCTCTGAGCTATCTGTACACCACCTTGTGCTTTAATGGTGACATTGTACACACTTTGACAGCTTATATAGATGT
This sequence comes from Cyclopterus lumpus, assembly GCF_009769545.1. Lineage (NCBI taxonomy): Eukaryota > Metazoa > Chordata > Actinopteri > Perciformes > Cyclopteridae > Cyclopterus > Cyclopterus lumpus. The sequence continues at coordinate 12,923,160 of NC_046972.1, forward strand.
AGACAATAAACATGGGGATAGAGGGTGGTATGACATGACGCAAAGTGGGGATGTTGGGGGGATATGGTATGCGCCTTATTATTATTATTATTACACGGGACACCCTATTCTAAAGTATGTTCAGCATAGGTATGGTAGGTAGATAGGTATGGTGTATATTTGTTTGCTTTTACCATCTTGTACTGTAGTACAATTTCACAGCAATAGCTCAGAAATAAAATGTAAGTGAAGAGACTTGCCTCAATAATTGGGTAGTAACAATAGCTCCAGTACCAGAAGCTCTTGGAGAACTTGCCAGTTAGATGGTGCTCTGGCACAAATGGGTGGAAGGTTTCTCGATGCAAAGTATCTCTGGAGTCCCCCGCCAGAACGCCCATCTTCTCCAAACACTGCCCCAGTGCCAAGTCCTCTACGGGTGTGGTGTGTGAGCAAACCTTGGTTCGAAAACCTTCAACAAATCTCTTGAGAGCCTCTTTGCTAAGCACATAGCCTGCACCTCCGCTCATGTAGCCTTGCTTGGTGAAAGGCTTGAAACGTTTGCCAAAGTAGACGGGCTCTTCAGGTGTGTGGTTGGACAGAATCCAGCGCAGGTTGTCCACTACCACATAGGTGTCATCGTCAGCTTTAAGGAACCAGTCTGCTTCACTCGCATGGTGCTCGTAGACATAATGGAAAGCTCGAATGGTCTTCCAGTAGAGCTGGTCACGGCCCTCCTTCGTGCCCAGGCCTACAGTGGGGAAGTCGGGGTCCTCCTCAGAGCTCATGAACAGCACCACGTTGCAGTGGCGACTCCAGGTGGCCCTGACATGGCGGGCCCTGCTCTGCAGGTTATACGGTCCAGTCATCACCCAACAGAGAACACGAACCTTCTGGTACAACGCATCTGCAACCCGGCTGTCGTCATCTAGAGGGGCACAGCAGACAGTATAAATCACTGTTAACTGGTTTGCAGTGGAGCAATCCTACGTGTGGGTCAATCAGGAACGCTACACATGAGCATGAGTGCTCCATGTTTAATCACTTTATTTCTACTTGCCATGTCAATGACACTTGAATAAGAACCTTGGTTCACTTTCCTGCAGTAGTACTGAGAAGTGTAAAATGTCTCAACAGGTTAGAAAATTAAAGACAGATTAACAAAGACAGTTAACGGTTTAAGAGTAACCCCCAAAAATCTACACGCAAGACCGTCTAAGCCTGTTTAGGGGGTCGAAGCCAGGATAAGTTAATACAATAGCCACTATTGTATCACTTATTTCAGGCTAAGAAGTCAGCTTCTACTGGAAGAGGAACCCCATATGGTAGGGATCATTTTTGGTGAATACCTCAACAGTACAAGGTACAGACTCAAGGTTTTAATGTAGAAGGAATTAGTGTCAAGGTGGGACATTATTTTAAACTATGTTTTTATTCACTTAATATGTGCATGTTTTAATTGATTACTCTGTTTGGGTTTTACCGGTTGTTTTAGATTCAGCTTTTTTTTATTGGTTTTGATACATGTGTGACATGGTTTTAGTAGTTTTATACTTGGATTGTCTTTGCATGCATTTGTTCTTCTGACATTTGATATTCAATTGGATTGTGGTTCACACAAACAATTAGACCAAACCCCACCCCGCTGAGACTAGTCAGGATTGACAGTGCTATTTAAATGTGGATTTGAGACGTGTAGGAGAGAAGAAACAGACGGGAAGCAGAGACACAAGGTGGGGCAGAAGAACTAGAGAGACCCACACCAGAGTTCGGACCACGAAAGTCAGATCTTTTCCACTCGGAAAGTTTGCGGCCGGTAGAGCGAAAATAAGGCCCGAGACGAGGTACCGGGCGGACAGCGACGAACGAGTCAGATGTGACGCCTGCTATAAGCTAACTAAAGTAAAGTGACCAAGAGTGCGAAAGACTTCCATAAAAGATATATGAATAAACAACACATAGTAAATGATTTCATCTGTAGAGGACCAGTGTGGAAGACTGTTAATCACCTTCATGGTGAGTGTGGAGCGGGTTGATGAGAGCAGCTCCCTCTTTCCTCCAGCTGGTTGGGCTCTCAGACACCGCTGTGGCTTTTTCCTGAGCCTCTGACAGTATGGGGTAGCTCCTCTCAAACCACACCTGGCGCAGGAAGAAGTAGATACTGCAGGCCCCCACCAAGAAGCCCAGGGAGAAGGCCCATTTGGAGCTGGAGCCCTTCATGGCGAGACTGACCCCCAGCACTGTGGTGTCCCAGTTACAGCATGTCTACATGTGTACACAACACACTAGGATCAGTTTAGTGGACTATCAATGTAAAATAATTATATTGCAAATCATTGTCTGAAAAGGCGATAAACTCCAATCGTATTTGTACAGCGAGAAGCGTTTTTAATGTGTGCGTTAAAAGATGCAATGTGATTTAAGTACACTCTGCTAGCTTTAAATGATATTTAATGCACTTTTCAGGCCCAGACTACAACACATTTTAAGCATTGCCCCCTGGAACCTAATTTCTCCCTTCCCACATTCACAGAAACACATTTTCCTTAGAACATGACCACAGACAACTGTCTCACTAATCGCGAAAGTCGAGAGATTTCAGTTAATAGTAAGTAGATTGACTGAATGTGAAATCAGAAAGCGTCTACCAGTAAAATTGTACTATAAAACAGTGATGTGTCCTAATAATTGTCTGAGAGGCTCAAGAACAACAGCATCACTACATTGCTGTGTGTCTTCACGGCAGATTGATTACACATACATTTGAACTAAGCTATAATATAAAACCTGATTTCAGTTTGTCATTTTGGACTGAAGACTGCAGGAGTCCTTTGTGGACATGGACTTTACACGTGTCAGTGCAACGTTGCATTTGTTAGTATCTGTTGCCTCACGGAAGAGGTGAAAGACCCCAGACCTTAGATTGATTTTAACGATTAACACGAGTTGTTTAATCTGAAGAAAGAACTCTCCACATATCATGCTTCCCTTCATTGTGCTAACGATACATAGGCTACGGAGGCAATAATCCAGTCACCCTCGGCATTACATCCGTGTATACCCAAAACACATAAGTGCTGCGACAGCGAAATAAAGCCGCGTGGTATGCAGGACTGTATAACTGTACATTTGCGGAAATGTTGTACAGCGATGTTTATATTTCTAATCAGCAACAATATCATCTGCCCCCGCAGGCCTGCGTGTCATTTACTTTTGCTGGGCTATCAGTCATGAATGGACACCATATGGTTTAACCCAAAAGCAGCGACACATTGCTCGTTATTGAAAATGTGCACAAACCTGCTCCACCTGTCAGTCATGTCGTCACATGCTCACATGATCCGATGTGTGCTTTTTGGTTCAAGTCATCCCTATTTTGGGTCGCCGAATGAGATGATTAGTGAGGAGAAAAAGCCACTGAGCAGATTTACGTTCCTCAGCATCACTCCTATAAGCTCTAAAAATGTGGCCTCTCATTGGCCGGCTGCCGGTGACGTGTTGAGGAAGCTGCTTTAACGACCTAAAATGCATTAACGGAAATTAAATGATAGTTTGATTTATTCTACATGTATTCCTCATTATTTGAATGTGTAATTGGAAGATGCTGGGAGATAAAAAAAAAAAAAAACAAAGGAAGATGTGTAAAGCTATTGTTCAGTTTGATCTTGGCCACTAGGTTTCACCCTAGAGCCACAAATGTAAGATATACCGTTAGACTTTATTACAGCTACGAACATAAAGACTTTATACAATGCAATAGAGGTGTGATCGAGTTATAGATTGTATAGGTTGACTAGAAGCGGCTGCCCTGTAAAAGCAACTGTATTGTGCAAGTAATAACAACAATGCATCATTCAGCTTCAATAATTATAAGAACCACATCCAAAAAAGATGATTGTTCTTAATTGCTACTTACGCAGAGTTCCAAGAACAATCTACAGGAAGATATAAATGAACACGAACTACAAACAATGGAAACAAAGCTGACAACATACAATATTTACGGTTGCTGTAAATTGTAAACAACTATAAATAGTTCAAAGTAATGCATATTGAATGGATGACTATTAAATGAATAATGTAATAGAGTACTTTATATACCAGACATGGGTGGTTACACGTGTGTATATATATATATATATATATATATATATATATATATATATATATATATATATATATATACTGTATATAGATAGATGTCTAAAGACAGGTTTCATATTTGTTGAGTTCATAACAAACTACAGAAGTGAGCTGGAAAAGAAACAGCAAAACATAACAATAATAGAAATGGTTCATGCCACCTTAACACTTACAAATTAATGTAGAATCCCGAAACACACACAGCTGCAAGACATGGGACAGATAGAAATAGTCAAAAACTGAAATATTGCATTACCTGCAGCACCAGAAGTGAGACTTTCCGAACCAAAAAGTGAGGTACTTTATCTCAACCTAAATACTGTTACAGAAATAAGATTAGTTTTTTTTGAATGCCGCATCTCATAAACAACTTATTGCGAGTGCCACTTTGAAAGGGTTCTCCTGACTGTAACTGAAGCAGCACAATGTTGTGCTTGAAGACATAGCTCATGCTCATGAGTCATAAACTACCTTAACAGGGCGTGTCAAGGTAATTGAAGCATCAGGAAACAGAATTGAAAGAAAATATTTTGTGCAACATAAAAAACCTAGTCAGTTAAAGTGGGAGTTGAAGATGATCAGGGAAGAGAAAAAGCCACTGAGCAGATTTACATTCTTCAGCATCACGGCTATAAGCTCTAAAAATGTGGCCTCTCAAGTAGAACTAGTTATGAAAAAGTATTGCATATTGAATGGATGACTATTAAATGGATACTGCAATAGATTACTTTATATACCAGACATGGGTTAAACGTGTGTGTGTGTGTGTGTGTGTGTACGATTTATATTTGATAATTGCTGGGTGTGGTTAAGCTCAGCTGCAGAGGGAAGTGGGGGAGTACGCTCAGGGAACGGTACCAGGTGGAGGCCTAATTGGCCTCACCTGGGTCTAATGATGATTGCTCCCATTATAACAGTGCAGGCATGGACAAAGGAGCCGGGTGCTGGGATTCGGCAGAACGCCGGACCTACGCTGCTAGCCACAGGAGCAGATCAGCGGAACGCACTACGGAGACCGCATCCGCCTCCAATTAATAAAACCTAACTAGTGCCTGTCTCTATTATCTTTGTGCTAGGGGAATACCACCCGCGGTAACACGCACTTGTTACAATAATCAATCATGGAACGCAAAGATAGTCATGCCATTCACATCTAAAGACAGGTTTCATATTTATTGAGTTCATAACAAACTACAGAAGTGAGCTGGAAAAGAAACAGCAAAACAAAACAATAATAGAAATGTCTCATATCACCTTAACACCAATAAAATAATGTATGAAAAAAAGACACCACTGACATCAAACTCAGTTTGGCGGTGGAGTCGCATTATGAATCTGGTCAGAGAAAAGTGGTCCAACCGGATGTTTTTGTATCTGGGGAGAGGCTAAAGGTTGTACATGAATCAAAGTATCTTGGAGTACTTTTTGATTCAAAATTATCTTTCAAATCTCAGGTGAAAAAGGTCTGTAATCGGGTCAGATTTATCTAATTTTAATGTCAACAGAGGCAGCTAAGACATACATGCATTCTATGGTTGTTTCCCATATCACTTACTGTTTAACAACCTGGTCACAGGCTAGCACCACTACTCTGAAACCATCATTGTTTAAACGTACACTCAAAATTCTTGATAAAAAATCTTTTTTCTCTCATCATTGCCCTATACTAAAAAAATATAACTAACATGATTAAATATGTGCATGTCTGTCTCATGTACAACATTAGACATGGCTTGACCTCTCAAACAATTTGTCATCACACAAACTGGATATCGGCTCACAAGAGGTGCAGCAAGAGGGGGATTGTATTGTCCCACTCAGGAAAAGTGCTTTCAGTCAGTCTGCTTTTTCTGTACAAGCTGCAATATACTGGAACTCCATTCCAGGATCCATCAGAGAACTACACATATACAGTTAATTTAAAGCTCAATTAAAGAAATGTTTAGTTAGTTAGTACCCAGCTCTGACACTAGAACGTAAATGCTCCTTACTGTCCTCATTCTGTTGAACTTTCCCTTTGTCTGTCTGTTGTCGACTGTCTGTCTGTTGTCAGGTATCTGTCTGTCTGTTGTGGGCTGTCTGTATGTCTTGACTTTGCTTGTCGACCATTCATTCTACCTGCATGCATGTCTTTTGTTGTCGTTTAGCTGCGTCTGACTGATTTATATATGTAATTTACTCTGCATGCTTTTATGTTCTGTGCCTCTGACATGGATGTTTTTATTCTGTCCAATTTTGTTGCCATCAGAGCCCCTCGACTTTGGAACAACCTACCTGAGGGGATAAGGCTTGCAGAATCAGCAGCTTCTTTTAAATCACTTCTTAAAACCCATTTTTATAGAACTGCTTTTAAGTGATGTCGTCCTTTTTTCATTGCCTATATGGCATTGTCTCATGTATTTTCTGAAATGTTTACTTGTATTGATGTTATGTTTTACCTTGCTTCTATGTAGAGAACCTTGTAAACCCTGTTTTTAAAAGGTGCTATATGAATAAAATAATAATTATTATTATTTTAACATTGTTCTCCCTTATTTTATTTGCTTTGTGTGTTTTGAATCTGCGAGCCTCTGTGTTGCATGTCTTGTTAGTACTTGACAATGTCTAAGATTCTCCTGAATGAGGATACTCTTGTGCCTCCCACGGTTCCCGGCTGCCTGCCAGCACACCATCGCTCCCGAGCCTGCCTGCTGAGGAACACTGCCACCATCTCCCGTCTCCTGGTCAGAGCACACTTATTCTGCATTTGGATTCATACATAAATCTGAATGCAGTATGTATTTTAGTATTGTTATAATAAAATATGATTATTATTTTAGAGCCTTCAACATAATTATCATTGCACCTGCTAATAAGCACGCTGCGTTTGCTGAAACGCAAGTTGTGGTTATATTTACACAAAAACTCTTCACGAGTTTCACATGGTGGACTTGACGGGCTAGCTAGCTTAAATGCTAGCTAACGTTAGCTTTTGAAATCGAAGACATAAAGTTAACATCCAACCAATAATTAACAGATGAAGAATAAAGAGATGACAAAGTTTGCCAAATAGATGAACGGTAGCGTCTTTTTATGACGCTGGAAGGTACTTACCTTAAAATAACTTGACAGAGTAGCCCTTTATTCCCGCTTAAAATACAATAAAAATATACTTTAAGTGAACTATCTGCATGCATATTAGCACATACAGTCATGTACTTAAAGTGTACTTAGTATATTTAAAGTTGTTCCAATTTAGCACACAACATATATTAAATATACTTCAAATTGTACTATACTATTTAAGTACAAAATCAATTGTTCCAAAATAGCACACTTTAAGTATACTTATGATTTGTAGGGCTTCAAGTATGCTAAGATTAAATATTTATTTATAACACAATTAATATATAAAAATAATAGCATGAATACATTTACTTACTAATTACAAAAATATATTTATCAAATGTGCTTTAAATACATTGTGCCAATGCTAACTTAGAGCATATTTGAAATATACAAAAAATATGTTAGAAAACAAAGTTCAAAGAAGTACATTTAAGTAATTGCACAGAACTTTCCCTTAAAAGTATATTTTTCTTATAATATATTTCTTGAAAGTATACTACAGTACAATTATTTTAAAGTGTATTAAAAGTTTTTTTTTTTTTAATAGGTGAAAGCATGACTTTAGTATACTTTTTATATATTTGCAGAAAGAACACTTCTTTGATAGTATATTTGCAATATACTATTGACATGTTAAGTACATTTTAAATACATTAAAGTATATATTGTTTTTCGCCTGGGATGCCATGGCTTTTAAACTTGTGATGCCACAAAATCACTATATAGTCTATATAGTTAAAGTTGAGCAAATAGAAGGAGCAGGTGAATATGAAAGGAGGGGGTTGGACTAGTAACCGGTTCTTAGAGCCGCTTAATTCAAACACTTCTCAACGTGTCTCACTTTCCGCAGCTACAAGAGTCAATTTGTAAAACTAGTTCAGAAGCCGTGCCTTCACAGATAATACAACCTCAGGGATACGAGCGTGATCAAAGCACTTGGTCCACGGAAATAACGCGCATTCTAAGAGGAGTGTCTCCAAACAGGAGAACAGGTCGCATTTGAACACGCGTTGCACGATCACAGACAGCTGTCACGCGACCGGAACAGGAGTTGACTTGAAGGCGCTGGAAATATTTATTCTACTGTAACAAGAACGGTAAGAAATATGTCCGTATCTCTTCTTTCTGGACTGCTTGGCATATCGCCTTAAATTACATATCGCCTTAAATTACATATCGCCTTAAATTACATATCGCATTAAACTACTGCTCGGCAAATTGGGTATGCGACGCTTTGGCAACATTGTTAATTGTTTTTCCTTCAGCTATCATAGATAGTACCCGGGCACATCAAACAGTCCAGGCTTTCATTTAATTTGTCTTGCGCAATACATACAATGTTGACACTATAAAATGTTTGTAGCCCCACAAAAAATATCTTACACACTCTTTCTTGTGTGAGAGTTTTGGTATATACTTTTCTTTTCTTTTTAATGCATGTTGAACATGTATCTGTGATGGCCTCAGTGATAACCTCAGAAAAGTGTGAGGCTTCAGTTGGGTGTTTGTGTTTTTTAGATTCTCTCTGTTCACATTCAAGTAAGCAAATCACGCCTTGAGATGAGATTGCATCTATTGCTTCTGTCCATCCGGGGAGAGGGATCCTCCTCTGTTGCTCTCCTGAAGGTTTCTTCCCTTTTTTCCCTGTGAAAGGGTTTTTTCTATTTCTTGGGAGTTTTTCCTGATCTGATGTGAGGTCCTGGGACATAGATGTCGTATGTGTACAGATTGTAAAGTATAAAATAAACTGAATTGAATTGAATTGTTGCCAGATCTTGACTAAAAACAGATCTTGACTAAGACCCTCAAAACCCTGTGGAAACCGAGGTTGCAGCACAGACCTAGCAACAGACATAGATGTAAAGAAGCCTTCACACGTATCTGTTAGGGAAACTATGCTGTGGCGGGAGAGTGTTCCTTATTGGAGACGTGTGCCATTGTTGTTTATGGCTCAGAGCATGTATCTTGCTCTTTGATGCTGTACAGTATATGGGATTGTGAGAACAACTGAAGCCTTGAAATACAGTTACTTACAAGGTCTACTCTACCATCCCTCCACAAGGTCCTCTGAACACCAATGCACCAATAGGACGAGCCGCAATGTAAGATTCATTTCTCTGTCCCTTAAGCTAGAGGCCAAAGTTGCCTCCACAGTAGATGCAGGTACGGGAATCGCTGCTGGAATCAAACTTTGTTTTGACTTTTCCCTCAGTGCCTATTCACCTACTTATCTGTACCAACTACTTCCTCATTCCAACTTGTCACATCTTGGCGCTTAGCCAAACCCCTTAGCATCCCTTTCTGTCTCAGTAAACATATAGTTAACGTGAATTCTGATTTTTTTAAAACACAAAGTTCAGTCAACAAAAACATCATGGCTTATAACTACATAAACTAAAAGGTAAACAATGTAGCATACAGACACTGAAGGGTGCCACGGCAAAGTATCGGTGATGTCCTTGGAATGAGAACCGTCTGTCTGTACAGCCAAAAAGTGCTGCAGTCAGAATGTGGTACAAGTTTAAAACCAGGAAGCATGCTGATATGCTTGAGTGCTGTGTTAATCACACGCATATTTTCACATGCATATTTTATCTGCTTTTGTGGTCTTATGGAGCATAGGTCTTTAACCTTAGATTGGGAAGTTTCTGATTCGAGAATGAAATGTATTTCAATCTTGCTATCTTCAAGATAGCAAACACTCAATTGGAAGCATGGGATTTCACACCAAAACAATGCTCTGCTCAATATGCATGAACCACTTTTAAACCAACCCACCATCAACTGCCATCTCAAAATGAGTTGTATCTGACAGAAATATCACCAGGCTTCATCACGACCACTGCTAAACTCACACATCTGCAACTATGGTTGTTGCAGATCCCTAACCCAGATGCAAAAGCAGCAACCACATCTTTTACACCAAGTTCTCATTGAATTAACCATGAGCTTCAGACTTTTTATTTCTTAAACGGCAGGAGAAGTTATTGATATTTTATTTTAAACAGTCTTTTAATTGTGTGCTTTTATTGTATTGATTTTATTTATTGATATTGTGTATTGGTAATGATCTATGGAAAGCACTTTGTGTCCCAATTGAAAAGTGCTATACAATTAAAATTATTATTAATTATTCATGACAGTAGTGCATTGCATTGACAGCATAATTCATGAATGGGATCCAGTTCTAGATTTGACAACCCAAATTTAGTCTAAATTCAGATATCATAATTTCAAATTCTAAAGTTCAGTGATATTAAAGGTCTAATAATGTACAACACATGAACCAGCTAATCTCAAATTCCTCAGCAGGTTTAAGAACATCTTGCTCTGACAACTGCTCCAAATATATATATATATATATATATTAAACCAGCCATGAAGAACTGAAGTAAACAGGTTCATGTCAAATTGTCAACAATCCAATCAAAGCCAGTTATTCTTGTGTGAATTACAGAACTTCTGTTTTTCACATGACCCTTTGTTTTTCTCATTCTGTGAGGTCTACATGTATACCTTTTTGACATCTCCTTTTTCTTCATTCTAGATGCGTGCCACCTTTAAGACATGTCTTGGACTGCTTTTGATCAGTGGACTACTGCTATCCCTGTTTTGTGCTTGGAGCCCTGGGACCGGCTCAAGTGTTGACATACGGTCAAGACAGGGGGGTCAAATACAGAAACTCCTCAAAGAGAAAATCCAAGGCACCATCAGTGTCTATCAAAACATTCCCTACCATATAAAGGATGATGTGGCAAGGTTAGTTATAAGTCAGCATGTCTAAATTCTGCTCTGAATTGTCATATTTAAAAACTCAGTCAGTGGCATTTTTTTTCTGACAGTCATTTGGCGCAAAATACATGTGTGTGTCTGGCTGATAAGGAGACCTTTCACCTGCCGTTCTCCAATCAGCTGTTCCCACGTGTCTGGGCCCACAACATTGACGTTGCATTCTTAGACTCCCATCCCAACCCGAGGGGCGTGAAGCATCACAGAGCTCAGGAGTACAGCAGTTTTCAGAAGAGGTAAAGTTCAACTGACGAACCATCTGACTTTATGGATCAGTGAACACACCCTTGTGTGCTCACGTAACTGTCAGCTTAACTCACTTCTGTTATAGAAGGCAGTGCAAAGTACATGGGTAATTAATTATTATTTTACAACCGGGTGGCGCAAAAAAGTGCAGTTTGTAGTCCAATATTGCAACACAAGAAATTAGACACAAAAGAACAACTATATGTTATGGTGGAGGTTGGAGTTTGAATTTAGGAGTCTCAGCCTGAGGAAAGAAACTGCTCTGAAGTTTTGTGGTAAAACCGCTGATACTTCTGTGTCTCTTGCCAGATGACGGCAGGGTGAACAGGTTGTGGCTCGGGTGGGTGTTGTTCTTTAATATCCGTTGGGCTCTCCGCGGGAATCTGTTTTCACCAATGTCACTGATTGTTGAGTACCAAACCAATCAGTTTGCAATGTTCACAGTCAGGGTGCATTCTTGTTTGGAAAAGTTAACCGGTGTTCAACACGAGAGTGGAGAAGGTGTGCCTGCCACTGCAAACTGAGTGAACTTTACTCAGGGTCATGTGTTTTGCATGGACAGGGTTGTATACACTGCTAGTTTGCATGGTTAGTGGGCTGACTATAGCATTCACCTTTTTTGGACATGACACAGAGTGTTATCAGATAGTGTCATTAGTCTGCCAATGTCTTTGCACTCATCGCGGTCAAACGGCATTCCTCCTTGTCTGCTGCTTGTACTATTTAGCCATGCAATAATATAAACAACTTTATATGGACTTGAAAGAAAACAGTTTAGGTGCAAACCTGAACTCATCAGGCTGGCTGTTCTAGCTGTTGCGCTCTAATTATTGGAGAAAACAACTGTCTTGTAGCCTGAGGAATCTTCCAGGTTGATGTACTTCATTATTTTGTGTACCATGCACATGGGCGTGTGTCGAGTAAACCTACTGCATGTCATGTCTATGAAGATGAAGATTAATAGAGCTGACAATTGTTTTCATTATTGATGTTAAGCCCAAAATGGCCTCTTCAAATTGTTTGTTTTGTCTTCCAGCAATCCAAAATGTAAACATATTTAATTTACAATTGTATCAAGCAAAGGGAAGAAGAAAACATATTCTCAGACATAGAGGTCATAGGAAATCTCACAGTACTGTTGCACCCAGTCTACGGGACACCTGAGCAGCATCACCACACCTCCCAAATAAGGACCAATGCTGCAGTGATACAGGCCACAATATGTATTTATTGTGATGGTGATAATCAAGCAATAATCATCAGGGTGAGCCTGGCCCAAAGCCATAAACAAAACAATGTTTACAGGTTGAACAAAAAAGGCTTCTCACCCCTATTACTACACAGACCAATTCCCCTCTAATATGTTCTGTCTGTAAAGGTCCTACAACCCTGCAGATGTGCTGATTGTAGCTGAGGCCAGCAGTCCTCTTCAGTACCCTACTCAGGGGGTGGACGTGCGACCCCTCAAAACAATCATTATTCCTGGTAACAGCATATATTACACTTCATTATCAAAGCTTGTACATTATTTCTTCACCTACTTTTGGTCTGTTAGTTTAAATGGTTCACCATCATCCCATCTTCATATCCCTTGTATTGCTTTCTTCCCACAGGTTTGGGTCTTAAAGAAGAAACAGGATCCAACCATACGGTAATTTCTTTACTTTGTGCTTTTCGCTGGAGTTGACAAACCCACTTCCTATTGTCTAAATGCTAAACTTGTTTGTTTGTTTCCTCAAAACCATGCAATTGGTGCAACAGGTTTATTTGACAGCAACATTGGGGACCTTTGATGTGGCTGCTACAGTGAACAGGGTCTCTGTTGAAGGAGGAGGGGAGAAGCACATGATACTTTCTAGTCCTCTTCTCTCCGCTCTGAACAGGCAGCTGCAGTTTGTCACCTACACAAACACAGTTTTTCATCCCAAGACAGCAGATACAGGTACATTTATCATGTGGATACTTACTCTCTTGGTGCTAAATGTGCCTATTGAACCGTAGAGTTTCATCCTAATGATCAGAGGTAGTTACACAACACTTTGAATCAATAGGTAATGAATCAATAAACATTATGGTAATAGAGTAAGGAAGTATTCATCAACACCAGGATATTGATATCTGTGAAATATAATACATTCAGACACAAACTAGTGTTAAAGAAATGGCAAGGACTGCAGTACATAGGAAATTACAGCTTGGCATGACAATTATGTTAACAATAAAATAAATAAGCACTGCTTCATCTCTTTATCCCTATTGTGTTCTGCAGTTCTGTTCGCTACTGACGTTCACCAGTCATTTTTCACTATTAAAGTTGGACATGGAATCATACCTAAACTTTACAACACTGGAAATCAAAGAGGTTTGTGAGAAGTTATGTCATTATCACATTTTTTAATGCAAAGTGTTTAAATGCCCCATTGGAATATTGTCGTTGTTTCTGTTTCTCTTTAGAGTACAATATTAGTGCTCTCGTTACCATCGCCACCAAGACCTTTCTCCGCTATGACAAACTCAAAGACCTCATTGACAGCATTCGGCAATATTATCCCACCGTCACCATAGTGATAGCAGATGATAATGAACACCCACAGTCAGTGACTGGGCCTCACATTGACCATTACATCATGCCATTTGGAAAGGTAAAGCAGTTTTACTATGTCTCTATGAAGTATCATGGATTGTAATTATCAACCAGCACAGTGTATGTATTTTTTTGTATGTATTGATCAACCTCCATCTACTATAAACAGGGTTGGTTCGCAGGAAGAAACCTGGCAGTGTCTCAAGTGACAACCAAGTATGTCCTCTGGGTGGATGATGATTTCCTCTTCACAGCAAACACCAAGTTGGAGAGGATGGTGGACATCTTAGAAAAGACCACTCTGGATCTGGTGAGTGCATGCCCAGATAGCTTCTGTTTTATTGATAAATACTTTATCGTTTTTGAATTTGCACCCAACTCTGCGTAGATACCCTCATACCACACAAACACATTGTTATAAGAGCAGCAGGCAGCAATTTAGTTGGCGCTGATTAGAATCCCATTCAGAATGACAACTCTAGTTGCAGAGCTCATTGCTCCCAATCGTCGCTGCATGGCTGCCAGTGAAATACATCAATTTTGATGTTCTGTTGAGCACTTACAACGCTCTCCATAATCAAGCTTCCAAATACATTCTTGAGCTTCTATCCCCTGCTGGCTGTCCCTCGCTCAAAACCCCAAAACAAAGGAAGCAAGCAAAGAAGAAAGAAGTTACACAGTAACACAGAAAAAATGTGGTTCTCCAAATGATTTTCCACTTCCCATTAGAGACTAAGTGGAAATAAGAGTGAGTGTTTTCATCAGGCTGCTTGTTCTTCTTTTCATCTCACTCGTATCAGATCGTAGGCTGGACGGTGGTGTAGTGATAAGCACTGTCGCCTCACAGCAAGAGGGGGCAGGGTTTGAATGGGTTATATGAAGCTAGCTCGTAGAATTGACTGTTGTTGTGAATGTAAGCATGGATGGTTGTCTTATCTCTCAGCCCTGTGATAATCTCACAATCTGTCCAGCACGTTCCCTGTCTTCACCCAATGTCAACCTCTCTTCCCGATGAGACCGTGAAAGGATAAGCGGTTACAGATAATATAACAATATTGTACTGTGTTATTGTCATATCCAGTGTGACTGTGTGTGTCTATCTTCACACATTTATTTCATGTGTCCAGAAGTTGTCTTCACAATTTTGCTGTCTCCATGACTTCAGGTCGGTGGTGCAGTGAGAGAGGTGACCGGTTACACTGCAACTTACCGTCACACCATTTCAGTGGAAGAAGGGGGAGAGGAGGGGGACTGTTTACACATCAGAAATGGCTACCACCATGTCATCGAGGGATTTCCCAACTGCGTGGTAGCTGATGCAGTGATCAACTTCTTTCTTGGGAGAACAGACATGGTGCAGAAAGCGGGATTTAACCCCCGTCTGGCCCGGCACGGTCATCTGGGTGAGTCTATCTGTAATGTTGGCTGTCAAATGTATTAACATAGCAGTTTATATGAGCTATTTTCTCTACACACTATAGTACAGTTGTGATAACAATGTTGAGTTGATTCAGATTGGAAAGATGTATAAGGAACAAAACCAAGGTAAATTCAAGGAAGGATTGTTCAAAACAAAAATATTCTTCTGGCACTGCAGAGTTCTTCATCGACGCTCTGGGCTCCCTCTACGTTGGCTCCTGTAGTGACGTCATTGTAAACCACGCTTCAAAGATCATTCTGCCCTGGACTAAAACAGACTCGGATAAGGCTTATGACAAATTCCGCTATTCATCTTCCAGTGCTGAGAATGACATTCATAAGGAAGACTTCTACTTCAAGAACAGGTTGAAGTGCATGACCAGTCATTGAAACCTGTGCTGAACATGTCTGCCTGCTGCCTGAATGTGAGGTAAATCTGACATTATTGTTTTCAAGGAAAGTGAAGTCTGCAGAACATTATATTGTTGTATTTTAGTTTGTTTACTACTTTTGCATTTGCTGTTAAACAGATTGTGTGGACTGACTTTTTTCGATGAACAGATTACGATTAATTGATATAGACAACAGTATGTTATCCTCTGGTCTCTAGTAGACATAAACCTACATATACAGTATTAAACTCCACAACATGCACTGAAAGTATCATGATGTTTTTTTAATGCACTCCATGTGTACTTGAAAAAGATAAAAAGACACAATCTTTTTTTTCATACAGGAAAATGCTGTTGAGGTTCAACCAAAGTTTACTAATGTTTATGAATGATTCCCAACCGTTGTTGTCCAGCAAATACCCAGAGCTGACAGATGGGCTCAAGTTCTGTAAATTATTAATTTTCCTGTTCAATAGATAGCATGAATATCTGGGAATTGTTGACACAGAACGTATCTGTATGCATGTATGAATGTCTGATCTTATTTTTTCTATACGACTATTACAATTAAATAAAGGTATTTGTTTTGCTAAACCTACAGTATGTGTGACATGTTGCACGGCACTGGCAACAGCTCAACATGTATGTTATGCCACTCAAAGGTCAAGGCTTATTAATCCTATTCATTGTTTTCCCAATAAAATATGGCTCATAGATCTATCATGTTTTTTTACTCCGGTAATATATATGTTATATGTTTTGAATGTATTGTGACACTGTCTTCTTCCACTTGGCTGTGTATGTGTAAAAAGTGATGCGATGTCTTACTGTGCAAGTAAACTGGATATAAATTACACTGTTGTGCTATATTTGTAGTTATCGAATGTTTGAAAAGCTTGTACTTGGCTCTTTAAATTATACAAGTGATGAAAGAATACAGCTTTCAAGGTCCAAGGTTCATGTATTGTCAACACAGGGTTTCCCTAGGCAACGCAGTTGTGGCCTGTTCCATTTATGCTACAAAAGAAAAGAAAAAAAACGCTCACTTGAGATCATTATAATTCAACTTATAAGCCTTTTTGGGATATATTCTTTACAAAATACAGTGAAATAAAAAAAATATATGAAATAGGTTTTGTGTTGCATTTATTACAGTCTGTCCTAAAGGTACAACCTCTTTCTGATAGCGTGATGTATGCACATACGGTATGTGTTTACAACAAAGAAAAATAAAGACTTCTTGTTTAAGGTTGTATTACTCTGGTCACAGCTGACTGTCACCAGAAAGTCATGTGACCCTTCGTTAAAAAAAGCAGCTGTCATTCCAATGTTTCACCACAAGATGGAGACAAAGGATCACAGAATAATGCCGCACAGGTTTCATGACGTTCTACTTTGTTGTGAGGACCTTACCGTCGTTATCATAAGTGTACTGACTAGCAGTCGTAGTTATATCAGTAGAATAAGTACAAGCAGCCCACGTGGCTTGTTTAGAGTGCCTGTGTTTAACAGTACATCTCAACGTTTTCTGATGTTTCTGTACTAATTGCATTAATAAGAAATAATATAAATGACGATGTTTTATCCTTTCATAAATATGATTCCACTGTTTTCTTCTGTTCTTTCTTCCATTTGTTGAGGGGGGGGGTTCACTCGGCTATGTGTGGGTCAATTAACATAACTATTAGAACACGATACCTGTAAGCACTTTTTCATGAAGGTAAATCAAAGCGTTGTCATTCAATCACTGACCTTCCCGGAGGAGTTTGCCGGGTTACTTTTTGATTATGTTTGTGTACAGTTAGTAGGTCTGCCGGTAGAATCTGGCTTAGTAAACATTTGGCCAGAGTCTTGTGTACCATGTTCTAATTGAAGTGGACTACTTCCTGCCAATTAGTGAAACACTCCTTGAGCTTTAAAGGGAAAACCCAAAGGGTACAGTGTCTAGAGGCCTCTTTGAAATATGCACTGGAAAAAATTAATAACTTGGCTATCTAACATCAAGCAAGGAAATAATTAGTTTTTTTTTTCCTTTTTCATCCTGGTTTTGAACTCACACCGCATATAGTTTTATCAGGTCAAAGTAACAGGATTCTCGTGAGTAGCAGGGTGGGAAACCTGTAACTGTTGGACAGCAGAGGACATCATGGCTGTGAGCTAACACATCACTTCCAATCAATGTAATCGCATTTACAGCTCGCGGTAACACATATCCAGCACATCTTTCAGAAGGTTGTCAGATGTGGTTTATAATATGAAAATCTTTCTTTCTGTAGAAAGTGGTGGACAGGCTGGATCTAATGTGATTTCCAGTTTAAAGGAAAATATACATGAATTGACACTAGTGTAGCTTGCATGATGATGCATGTTAAATAAACCATAATTCTGCAGAACTAATGACCTGTGGTCCGGTCCTACTTTCCCAATTTTCCCCGCAGTAAAATATATATATATTTTTTTGTCTTCGTCATTTGAATAATGCATTTTTTCATTTTTCATCATATCTCAGTGCCGACACACAGGTCTGTGGTATCTCATCCATTACAAAGACTTCTCTTCTTCTCTCTTCAAAATATGACAGAGTGGCGTGCTTCACATTCCACACTGTGTTTCCCCCTAAAATGTATTCACACTTAATAACCACGGTAACCCAAGTATTGAAGAAGAAAAAAACCTAACCCAATTTTATATATTTCATTGTGAATCAATATGACGTTGTTCTTTGAGATACATTTATGGACAAAACAGCCACTGTCTGGCACAGTTGCTGCCAAATACAAAAGTAATTTCATAAAATATTTTGTGCAGTCTCTCTGGAGTTCAAAGAGAGAACATTTTAAGGCCGTATGAGTTGGACTTTACATAGTTGCATATTCAGGCACATATTTAAAAACTAAAGAAATACATTAAGTATTTAACAAACTATTCAGTGCACTTTATATCCATCTGTATTGCAAACAACAAACATAAACTGAATAAATATCACTATGCTGATATTCCAGCATATAGAACAATAAAAGAAAGAGCATCTGTCATATACAGGACAAAAAATAGGACAAAAATCACTTGTTGTTTTTTTCTTTCTTTTTTAGACTAAATGAGATTTTTTTTTAACTTATTTGAAGCCCTCTGAATTTGTGACCTACTAAAATCAGATTTAAGTGTCCAGAAGAGAGTCCAATATTTGTGAGAAAACTGATAATACTAATGTAATAATTATTGTAATTCATGATATGCTACAACAGGCTACTGTTCCTTTAAAACACTGGTGTATAGTGGTGCACTGTTATACAGCAGAGAGACATAGTCGCTGCTTATAACACAAAAAGTAGAAGACTCATTTGCCTTCTTCTGTCTTCTTAGTCCGAGACACTTTGGTTGATGGAAGCATGACTCATCACTGTCCTCCTGGCTCATACCCAGACAGTCGTGGTGTTCTCTGGAGGTTTATCCTACATCAGACAACAATGGCTTTTACAACAATCTAGGTAATGAGAAACTAAGGTTTTTTTAATATTTGTGGGAAATATCTGCTTTCCAACTTACCTTCTGTTGTTGAATATACATCACTGCATCATGAACAGTAACGAAAATATGCTGAGGGTTCATGTGGGTCATTAGACCACTTGATGTTAGGATCTTTAAGACACTCTCTGAGGGGATATAAATCATGGATCAGCATTCACTTCATGCAAGTGAATAAACTATAAACATACAATGTCCTTATGTAAGACATTACTCAGGCCTTACCATTGCAGTTTGCCAAATATACATGAACTCCAACTTTGTGGCAATCAGTACACATCTGCAAAAAAGCCAAAAGCAAGCAATCATGTTGACACAAGGCACAAAGAAATGAGGAGAATCCTATGCAGTGAAGTTTGAAGAATAATGTCTTGCTTTAATAGACTAACCTGTGTGAAGAGTCTTGCTCCAGCAACATCCACAAATGTCACACTGCTGCAATCGATTAGCACCGCCTGAACATCACTCTTGGAGTTTTCTACAGAAAAGAAAAAAGGTAATGACAGGAAAGCTTTAAATTATCTGCACATGTATACAAACAAATGTAAATAGAGCAATCTAAAATCTTCGTAATGGCTAAAGAACTGTTATTTTTCATATCGCCCACGCTCATTATTTACCAGATTTAAAGAACTCATTTTCTGAAGAAAACGATGTGTTTGCGACTCCTCGTTCCTAAACAACAATGGAGAGAGAAAAAAACATAAGACACTGAAATGAAAATGTACAGTGAGAACTTCATATTTGTTATAACGCAGCTCAGTCAGTAGTTCTCGTAGTTGTACCACAGTGCTAACGGTGGCCTCTCTCTCCCTCTTCTCCAGGGCCTTTCTGGCTTTCTCCCAGCTGCGGAGCTTCTCTGGCGTCAGGCCCAGCAGCCTGCTCATCTCCTCCCTGAAGAAGCTACGGTTGCCGTAGTAAATAGGGCCGTTGTAAGTCAGGATCTTCACTCCAGGTACCTCGTAGCACTGAAAAGAAAACAGGATCGTCCTAACTTCATTCTAGGATGGGCTATATCGTCTCTGAGATTATGATTATCACTTGTTGGAATCAGAAACTACGATTTAATGTGCCTACAATTTAAGTTTAATAATAATAAGTATTTAACAGTAAGCACGTCCTCTCACCTTGCTGTGGTTCTCTAGAGGTCTATAAATTTCGGTGTTGCTAGCCCGACCAAGCACTGAACAACCAGCCCTGTTGGAACCATCAACTTTAGTTAAACACATTATAACGTGTGATTGACATAGCTTGACAAGTATAAAGTGATCCTCTACTTCTCTGTGATGAATCTTAATTCAATAGTAAAAAAAATATAATACTCCCAATGTCCTTCAATTTGATCAATTATGTCAATTATAATTTGGTTGTTACTGAAGCTTTATAATTCCTATGAAACATACTTTTACATAGTTCTTTCACAGAGAAGTGTGATCTTCTCAGTTCATGTCAACGTCTCAGATGTACATGATATTTCATATGATAGAGTAATTGGCAAGAGCACTAACTGGATTGTATCGTAGTACTTGTGCAGAGGGAATGGAAAATGTACCTTTGTGTTCGGCAGATGACGGTCATCATAGAGAAAACTACTCCGATGGCGAGGCCAAGATCCACGTTGAGGACCACTACAGAGAGCCAGGTTACCACCCAAACCATCTACACAAGCCAGAATAATGTATTATCATGTCAGGATATAACAAGTCAGTGAGATATAGCAATCAGTGTGTGCAACCTGTGCTCTACTAGCTCATGACAGCATGGCCTGATTGATAACTGATAAACTGCAGCCGATTCAGACTATGAAAACCTGTGAAGTATCTCACACAGCTTCAGCTAAAATTACCAGTAGATTATAATCACAAGAATGAAGTCCAGTTTCATTTAAATTCCAAATGAAAAAGGTAATATGTTGCTGAAGGCACATCCTATTTGACTCCAGATGAGGTGAATTAAGGATGTTTTTTATTTCTTTATAAAAGGACTTCAGTCTGAGCAGATACTATGGGTCAGTTGTTGACCTAATGGTAACTACCGGGAGCTGATTAATTATCTTCCTTTCAGTCGGTTGTACTTTATTCTCGTGTATGGAGACCATTTTGTGGAATACGAATATTGTTGTACTAATATATTGCCTTACAAAGTCAATCTTGCTGATTCTCCACAGTTCAGGTAAGTCCTGGAACTGCAGGAACATCTGCCTGAGGCTGGTGACGTTGATACATGCCAACACTGCCTGGGGGGAGAGAGATAAAGGATGAGATGAGTAAACTTCCCCTCTTTTCTTTATCTCATTCTGGTACAGACAGATACACACATATCAAACACACCTTTGGTAGGAAGTAGAACAACGGTCCAATCAGAAGCAGGACAATCAGAACAACCAGACTTGTGAACAAGCCAGAGAGCTGCAGGAACACACACACACACACACACACACACACACACACACACACACACACACACTTGCATATATAAAACACACATCCCTTACTGGAAATCTCGGTATTGTTGATCCTTGTTTGGAGTATTTTCTGCATCCCATAATATAGAAGATTAAAATGCAAGAAAATCCTAAAACAGTTGGACATAAATGCTCTCTTTAACATTTCAACTGCATTCAAGTGGATTAGAACTCATAAAACCCCATTCTGTACATTTTCGGCAGCATGAATTGAATTTATATTAAAATATAGATTGAAAAAAAAGGATTTTGTATTTCTCTGTTGATCGTGATTGAATATACACGCCTTTTTTGCTGCTGTCTTTAAAGCATCAGTAAACACAATAACTTAAAAGAGACCTTTTCAAACTATTTGAGTGAAGTGTTTTCATTGTCTACTGGCTTCTGAGTGTGACACAGAACCGACTGGTTATCAGGTACACTACCTGCGTGTATCCTCCAGCACTCTCGAGTATATTAGTGGTGGCAAGAGTGGCTGAGCTGGGGAAGCATGTGAAGAAAGAAGACACTGTGTTGGAGATACCGTGAGCCAGGAGCTCCTGAAACAAAGCACAGGTTCCATACAAAGAAGTTAAGATAAGATAAGATAAGATATTACTTTATTCATCCCCAGGGGGACATTTAGTGAAGCAGCAGCAAACATGTTTACAGATATACAATACAATAAATAAAATAGCAGGGCATTTTACATTTACGAATTTAAATAATAAAGGAAATGAAAATATAAAAATAAAAATGAAAGTGTATACAGTGTATCTAAAGTATAAAGTGAAAGCAGTGCAAGGTTTATTGATGTTCATTTAGGGAGGATCTGGCCAGAGGTGATTTATTGTACAGCTTAACAGATTGGTGAAAGCCTAGCAAGTCAACAAGCTGGGAAATTCTCACACTTTACCTGGTTGGGATGTATGGAATATCCATGTTTATCGGCATAGATCATTGCCAGAGAGACCGACACAGCATAACCGACAAATGTTATGGCTACTGTGTCTCCAGCAATGTCGGGGAAAGTGCTCAAATTGGGCATCCGTGGACTCGGGAATCTGAGGTGAGGAGAATTAAAAGTCAGACTACGAAAAGCTACTGAGCTCCGTGTTGTGAGGTCTGTTTTGTTTTTCAAATCCAAAAAGATTACCCAGCTGGGATATGGCCAACTATCTCAATGTTGTAAGTAGAGTCCAGCGAGGAGGCATAGGCCACACCTGTAGCAATAATCACCTGAAGAATAAAGTATAACCATGACTCATAACCTGTTGATTATAGTGTAAATAGCACATTCATAAATACAGTTGACTAACCGTGAGGATCTCCACAGGGATAGGTGTACGCAGGTGCTGTCTGTAACGCATGTTGATCTCCTTAACTGGCACGAGAACAGCCAAACACACCAAGGAGATCAGCAGCTCGGCCATGTTGGTGTGAGGCAGGTTCTCCATCACTGACGCTAACATCTGAACACAAGAGTAAGTGAGCTGTGAGCAAACAGCACAAAGAAAACAAATAACAACATGCTGGATTAGACCATGAAGATTTCATCCAGAAACGCTGCTTACCTTGAAGAGGGAGAAAGTCCCAGTGTGCCGAGGGAGCCGCAGCCCCAGCATGCTTTGCAGCTGTGAGACAGTAACATGGAAGGCAGCAGCACTGGTGAAAGCCTTAACTATTGGCTCTGACAGATAGGTGGAGAGGAAGCCTAGCTGAAGGCCAAACATACAGAGCTGGGGCAGAAGAGATGAACGCATAATTATGAGCCATGTTGGGGAATCAAGTCTGCTAGTGTTCATAAAGAGACAGGTCTGCCGTCACAGTTGCATTGTTTATTCATGTTGTGTTAAATCCAAAGACGTCGTGCATCTGTCTTACCATAATAATTCCTGAGAGGAGTGCTACAGCTGACGCAACTCCAATCCTCTGGGCCTCAAAGTCGGCCGCTTCAGGTGAACTTGAGTTCATCTCCAGAGGAGTGGGAACCAGCTGCTCCACCACAGAACCAGTCATCAGACTCACCACAGCAAAGGTACCTGCGAGCAGACTGAGCATCTGAGTAACAGTGGAAAACATTGGAAAAGTTCTGGGTGCAAGCTTTAGATAATGTCACCCTGTTGATTCATGAAGCTCATCTAGAATGTACACTAGATGATATGTGGACACAAGTCTTACCTGTGGACACATGGCGACCTGTGCCAAAAAACATATAGAGAACCACAGGAAAGAAAGAGGTGTAAAGGCCAAATATCGGTGCTACGGATGTGAGTAACGCGAAGGCCATGCCTGTTTAGAGAAGGACATTTAAAAACAGTAAGTACATTTTTTTGTTGAGTATAACAAAAAGTATAATACAGATAATAAAAGTGACTGGACTACAACACATATAGACTGTATGTAATATCTCCATTTGACCATGAACAGTTTAGCCGTATGGTTGTTGTAACATGTATTCTAAACTATATATGTATATCAATATGAATATAATAATAACTGCATTGTTGTCTTTTCTCATTAGTTATTATCATCATCATGTATTATTGTTAAGGTATAATCATTATAATAAAATCCTGTCTGAGTTGATTCTAATAATAATATAATAATATTAAATACTTAAATAATGTTAGACAAAACAAGCCTCATCTGCCTGTTGATCATGATGACTCACCTTGCGGAATGTGAAGAATACCAACTGTCAGTCCCCCTATAGTATCTCCTAGTATCCATTTCTTTAGTCTGTATCTTGGCAGCCAGTTAAAAATGGGCACTCTGTCCCTCAACAGGTGAAGGCATGCTCGCCTTGAACACCTGCACCTCCCGGCGAGCTTCTCCCGGAGCCGCACACTTCCACTCGTGGTATCATCGGAACCGTAGGCCTGTTTAAAGCGGTCCTCCGTGTAAATATTCCTGTACACGGACACAGAAGCGCTCATGTTGTCTCTGCAAAGATGAGCGATGAGGGCTCAACATGCAAGACCTGTTGCAGAGTCAGTCTGCGAGACATTTATAGCAGACTGTGCGCTGACCTCCAGAGCCCTTGGATTGTACTGTCACACTCTTCTCAGCCAATGACATGGCTCAAAGCTCAACCTTTTTTCTTAGTGTTGAACTTTTTTTCACATCTTTGTCATGCCTCAGATATCATAAAGGTGTGCTGGTCCATTTTACCCCCTCACCCTAAAAAAATCCCCTGGGTCCTACTGCTGGAAGGGTTTTATTCAACAGAAAGTAGAAAGTCAGGCATACTAACTGCTTTTCCTTCACTCACAACCCCTCCCTCCAAACACACACACGCACACACTATACTTTGCACTACACACAGTATATCCTCCCTGATGTCCTCCAGAGAGCTACACGGGAGGTACAAGCTCAGAGGAGGCACTATCAGGTCATACAATGTATACCACTGTGAAACGCCTAAGGAGATCAAAGTCTTATTGTTGGTGGAGCTGAGGTGTAACCTCAAACCATATCTGTTAGCGAGGAGTTCATTTCCGAGAAGGATGGATGTCTGTAATGGGTGGCCATTTAAACTGTGTAGCCACAAGGAAAAGGGGTCTGGCACCCATGAGACCCCTGTGAAACTCAATCACACATAGCAGCCTGGTTCATGGATCAAACCACACCTCGACTCTGATCAGAGATTGTCTGGGATGAGTGAGATGTTGTTCTTTGTCAGACAGGAGTGAAGTCAAGGGAGCTTTGGATAAATACAAGATAAAATCAGGATATTCGTGTCTACAGGATAACATATTGATTGCAAAATATATAATATATAATATATAATATATATATATAACTATAATATGAATAGAATAGAACTTTACTTCTTGAAAAGTAAATCCCAACCTCGAGAGGTTCAGTCTGACTGGTGGATATAAAACAAAAGGAAAGTCATCTCTGGTGCTAGCTCAGTGTTGGGTGCTGTGAGTGACCTTCTCTCATCTCATGGGACTAAGTGAGGAAGTGCAGGCAAGGCCATTTTTATTTTTTTAAAGGACCCAAGGATTTGGGCTTGAATGGGCCCTGACCTTGGCCAGAAGGGCGGAAAGTTTAAAGCCGTTCAACATGTACCACACGTTAAAATTGACATCAAAGATGGCAAAGCATTGAGCATTTAATGTGTGGTGCTGGGGAAAATTGTATCAATTATCCAGCCTGGTAATAGGAACACAAACATACAGTGCATTTACTGAGATTGTCACGTGCCACCCAACAATTATGATACATTTTTCATAAATCAGAGTAGGTATTCACCATATTGATGAAATTACAATATAATATTACAAAAGCTATGATTCTCATTAAAGGTCAAACTTTGTTCACCTATGTTAAAGCTGTAAAGCCACAGTAATGTTTTATTCTCCGGATTTAATACCGACAGGAGCTAAATCCACCAATCAACTTGCCTGATGTGTAGATTTTGATTTTGATGGTGTGCATCATCATCGTCATGACCTACAACTACCCATAATACCTTACTGTACACATGTTGGATATCCATATGACTGCTGTCATGCCCTTCTGCGTTTGATACTGAGGCACCCTTTGGTGCCTACAAAGCGTTGCTATTTGACAACCAATGGCTTGTTACATTGTGTGTGTTTGTACGTCCTCAGTGTGTCCCCTGCTATCCGCCTCTCTCCTCTGGTGTGTGCAGAGTGCTGCTGTCGGTGAGCGAGTTTGACCGAGCGGTTTATTTACGAGCTAGATGCTCATTTTGTCTGGCATGTCGTTTGCAACTGGGCAGGTAACGTAAAGTCAGTTTCTGTTTTGTTGTTGTTGTTGTTGTTGTTGACAATAACAAAGGCCATTTGTTCCTGCTGGAGATGGGGTTGATGAGCGTGGTAAGACTGAAGAAAACAAAGAAGACCAGCTAAAAAGCAGATAAAAGGTGTAGAGCTGCAGAGTTGGATGATAACTGAGTTCATCCCTGCGAGAAACTTCTGACTCATTGGTAATGTCAAAAGTTATCATTAGCTCTTATTAATTTTAATCTAATGGATATGAAGTAATTTTTACTTTCACACCTCATGAGCCCAGAAGAAGCCATAATAAGCAAGGGGTGTTTTGGTAATCCCACATACAGCTAGAGTCAGGTCAAATGATTCAACTCTGATAAATGTCTCCATTTCTTTCTAATGACCATTGTTGATTATTGAAAACCAAAACAATAGCTAATGTTGAAGGAGAATGCTGTTATTCCATGAAAGAGATTGCTAAAAGATGTAACTGGAGTTAAACAGGGTGTAGGTGAGAAGTCCAGGGTTGTGTTGCAAAAGGCAAAGTGCTGGACGTACACCCCCTTAAAGTGTGTTATGTCCCAGTCTCACTAATGTATTAAACAAAATGAAATAAACACACACGCATGGAGAGTTGTTTTTGTTCCAGTGTCATATTCCTAAAATGTCTGTGTCTCTAGTGGAGAAGAGATGCAGTGACATAAGGGACTTCCTTTAAATGCCAGGAATGTGGGCCATTGTGTTGATCAGCTCCAGAGGATTTATGAACATACAGACGGCGTGGTGTGTCTGCGGGCTGTTTAAACAAGATATTTATCAGTGGTAAAAGAAACAATGTGTTGAATAGAAAAGGATATGGAGCGTTAACCCCAAACTCGACGAAGCCCTTCTGCGCCATCATAACACCGACAGCTCTTTATTCATTTAAACAATGCCAATGGGAATACCTGAGTGGCACACAGGGCCACAAAGTACAGCCTACACTTGCCACTTTTACCATCCAATGTGCGTTAAATTAACAACAGCTAACAACATCAACAACAAAGAAGGTATCAACACCTCTTTGGTCACAAAATGTGTCGAGGGATATGACCATGTTTGAATGACAAAAGTGCATATTTAAAATGGGAAGTCACACAAGTATGTCATTTTCAACTTTTTGGATGTTCCTTAATTAAAGAGCAATATTTTCCTGCAAAACAAGTAATTATTCTCGACTCATCAAAAGCACTCATGGCGTGTTGTGAGGCTTGTAGTTAAGTCTGGCAGCATACCTCATGGACCCACTCTGCTTGTTGTATTAGCATTAATCACATTATACAAATGTTTCCTCCCTGTCTCCTTCAAGCTAAGTGTGTGTCTTGATCTTACAGGGTCTTTCTATTATTCTGGTCCAGGGAGAGGCTCCAGACTATAGTTCCTACTATTGTTCTTTATCTGCTTGATGGGATGCTTGTCCCGACCCCCCATGCTAGTTTGGAAATGACCTTTTCTATGAGGCTGACCGCTGGCAGCCAAACTGCTCCTTGTGTCCCTGTCTCCCTACCTCTCCCATCCCTTTCCGTTTGCTTCTCCTCTCCATCTACTCTGTTTCACTTCACGAATCGTGTCTTTCTGAAGAATTATTCCTGAATCTTACAGAATTTGTTCTAATTTGTCCCTCACGCCATACAAGGTTTCTGTAGGGCTTAAGAGCCGGGAATTCTCACTGCCCTTTGATGTGGGCGACTGTGGCTCAGTGATAGAGCAGGGTCGTCCTTCAATCAGATCACCGGTTCGATCCCCGGCTCTGGTAGTCCATGTCGATGCGTCCTCGGGCAAGACACTTAACCCCAAATTTCTCCCCTAATTAGTTAGAAGACAGATGGGTCTGTGGCACCTTGCATGGTAGCCCTGTCATCAGTGTATGAATGGGTGTGAATGGGTTAATGAACCTGTAGTTAAAAAAAGTGCTCGGAGTGGTCGGGAAGACTAGAAAAGCGCTTTACAAGTACCATTATAATGTGATTAATGCGTGTGTTGAAAAGTGGATGTTTTAAGGTAGCTTGTCGAGCTCTATTATTACGGCAATACAATAATTCAACAAATATTGGATCGTTAAACACATTTTCTGAGCTTAATCTTTTCTGATCTTAATCTTTTGTTCACGACTGTACCTGTAATTTGCCATGTCTTGATTTCCCAGGGCAACACGCGAACATCTTATTACCTTTTGCTCCCTCACTTGCTCACATATATGATCATTATACATCTTGATTGTAAAGCATTAGGGCCTTTAGTATTTCTTTTGTACCTTCCCTTTGAAACACGTTTTTATTTTTCTATGCGCGAGTCCAATAGGTTTGGGTGTAAGTTGCTGATTTCCTGTTCACTCTTAATGAACGTTTGCTGACCTCCACCACACCTACACCAGCCATGTCCAGTCATCAAACATCTGGGTCATGCATCTTCTGGGCGGGTAAGGCAGAACCAGCCTACATCCACAGGCTGAACTGTGTCCAAATGCACTAACAAAGCATCCTCCACAAGTTTATGTTCTCATTAAGGGAACAAAGAGGATGATTTAAGGACGTCATTGATTTCAACCTGGGTTTAAGCACATGATCGTCTTACCATTTCCATCTGATTAAGCCGAGTTGTGGCTTATGAACAGTAACTATTTTGTGTGTTGCTGGTAATGGAATCTCTTTTCTGCTTCCATGAGGCAATTTAAAAGGACAATGTCAGCATGTCCATCAGCTCAAGAGAACAAAAGGTGAGACCTGGATTCCCATTTGACCTTCCTTTCCTTGCTGAAAGTCTATGTCCTGTTTGTCCCCTGTCTGAATATGGTG
This sequence comes from Cyclopterus lumpus, assembly GCF_009769545.1. Classification (NCBI taxonomy): domain Eukaryota; kingdom Metazoa; phylum Chordata; class Actinopteri; order Perciformes; family Cyclopteridae; genus Cyclopterus; species Cyclopterus lumpus. Next base: position 12,952,367 of record NC_046972.1, read on the forward strand.
CCACACATGGAAAAACCCCTCTTGCTTGTGTTTAGTCTCACCTGCGGTATTTCTGTCTGACAGTCACGCGTTCCCCTCTTGCTGACTTACACTCTTAAAATCTCTACTCTCTTTCAGGGCAGAGATGAGGCATATGTTATTATTTGTATAAAACTGTTTTGATCCACAGTTTTTTATTCTCACTTCCAGAATAACAATTAACCATGTAGGGGAGTTGTTTTGACCCACAGAGGGTCTGGGTTATGGGATGTGTCACTTCCTAGCCCATGCCAAAGCATTGTGCAGCTCAAGTACAGAACGGCGACACAACCTTGAACCACATTGTAAGACCGGCTGCTCGATTGTCTGCTTCACCGTAACAGCAACTGTACATTCTTCATTACTGGTGAGTGTACACTACCAAAGAATGTAGTACACCGAAAACAAGAGGGCCCTAGTTTCAGAAATTGTGTTTTAGCAATTGCAAACAACTGTAAAAGATCCACACATAACCAAATATTCAGACTGTGAAATCCACCACAGTGATGTGGGTTGAAGGGAATGGGATTTTGATCCAGTCGGGACTCTAGTATTTGGTCTTGTGCGTGAGACTCTGATGGAGTAGGTCCTTGAGAATCACTGGTGCAGCCAGGTTCACCTCACAGAGTTCAGGGCAGGTATATTGTGCTCATCGCCCAAAAATGTTGACTCAACAACTTTTAGTCATTTTATTTTGTGTGCACCAACAGAGTAGTCTGTACCTACATAATAAAGGGGGTTTATATGTTCAAATGGAAGCTTCAAACATTAGCATGCGCAGCTAAAGAGCTTACTACCGACAGCAGTGAGACTTACATGAAGTCACTATAAAGGCAAAGGAGCATATCTCATAAAGAAAGAAGGGACAGAACAATGTGTCAACCCCAGTGTGTCTTTGCTAGAGTCAAAAGGGACAAAGACACAAGGCAGACATATATATTCAATCTAGAACAGGTGTGCAACTCTCATTGGGTAATTGGACAATCCAAAAGTGGGAGTTGCCGTTGTCAACGTCCCACCCTCAAATCCACCCAATAGATTTAAAAGCCTGTTGAACCAATTATCCAATGAGAATTGCACAAACGTTCTGAGAGTGACTATATATGTGTTTGCCTTTTATCATGGTCCATTTTTACTTTGATGAAGATACACATGTCCCTTTGTTACCCTTGGAGGTTTGCTGTTCATAAGCATAGAGGTGCATATCAATGGCTCATAACATTACAGGATTGTGTGGGGTTAAAGGTCACATTGGGCAGTTCCAGACTAGCACATACGTTTTATTCCCCCACTAAATAGGAGCCAGCGCTTTTCATTTATTTGTGGAAGATACTTTGCTCAACTCAAGTTAAGTACTGAATACAATATCTCACCCATTGGCCAAGTGCACATGTAAAAAAGAGAAATTTATTATGGAAGGTATGATTCCTGCACGTGGTCTTCTTACTTGCAAATTACTTGCCTCACTTTTCAGTTAATGACTTGATGAACTAAGGACCAAAACAAGTCTATATCACAAGTGAGGTCCAAGAAGACACACAACATTGTTTTCCCATACAGTTCATTGCAAGTAAAGGGTATTACTGTTTCTCCAGTGCATAATTAAATAGTCACAATGCAGAACAATAACCTGTTGGGGTTGTGCTCACATTCATTACCGTTTCTTATTTAACTCCTATCATCACTAATTCCATTCAGTAATATTCAGTCTTCGGATATTTCGTCCGTCAGCCTCAGAGCTCTAAATAGTGGTTCACCAGACACCCTCTACAGCACGAACCAGGCAGAAAGCAGCAGGGTGGAGGGCAGGAGGACCTGGACCCAGAACTGTGATGGCAGCCTCTGCAAGACCTTCCTGCCACACCGTGCAAGAAAGAAGGGTTTTTGTATTGTTACATTGTGCTAGAATAAAATAATAAAAAATGGTGGCTGCATTGTTAGGCAGTAGTTCTTTATTGTTCACCCCCTGATAAACCATGCTCCTGCACCCCCTCTTATTTTAAGCCAGTGTCACATGCAGAACATTTAAACTGGCAACGCCGAGGTATAACAAATAATGCAAACATCTTAGTTGACCAGAAAGATAGTAAGGATTACTTGAGTTTATTATGCATTATATTATTAGCCACATGATCCCAACATATAACGCCGGGTGAGCCTGACATAATGGCCCAGGTCATACCATCATTGATGACAGTCAGTATCTGTGACACGGATGCTGCTCAGACATTATTGCAAAGTACAATGCCTTGTACACCAATGAGATCAGCCTCTATAATGTATTATGTCACCATATTTCATGCATCACCTTTCCCTTGTGCCCATCCATACTTATTTAGCATCAAAGGGCACCCGTGGCACCAGCTGGGTGGCCACTAGCTTCTCATTTCCTCTCATGCTCTACAGCCATTCAGCGGTGGCGTGCTTCGTCAGGGCTGAGCGGACCCCAGGGAGTCCACCAGAAGCCTGCACTCGGCACTCATCGCGGCTTCCTGCTCATTTTAAGAAAGTCCTCAGAATGGAGCACCATTGTCCTGGCTGTTATCTGATGGCCCCACTCAACAGGCAGACAAAGCCAAGAGCCTGGGCCCCCCACCTCACTGGCTGCGTTAAGGATCTCCTGATTTTTTTTACACATGTCAATAGCTCAAGAAAGGAGCTCTGCAAACACTGATACATATAAAAGCGCAACACATTTGCTGGGTCTTTGAACAAAAGTCATAGCTTGCTAGACCACACTGATATGATCGTTGTATAGTTATTAGTGATCTTGATCAATGCAAGGTATACTTATACTGACGAGGCCTTTGGACTGATCAACTTACAAGTGACTAGAGCAGCAATACACGTCAATTTCTCGTAGAAAGAAGTAAATCAACAAACAGTAATAAATTAAGATTTCTTTTCTGCTTTGAGTCAGGTCAAATGTATTATGATTACACACACGCATGATGAGCGATATACAACAGGCTTGAAAGATTACACGGGCAAACCAACATATATTACAGCTGAATGTCAAATACAGTGTTTAGGTGTAGAGATGTTGTACAATGATGTGCAGATTCATCTTAATTCTTGAGCAAACAAAGGAGACTTTGTATGTTTTTGCAGGTAGAAGTCCTTCTGCAGGGGTAGCAGGACGCAGGACAGTCCAACAAGACACACACTTGTCAGCTCACTGGCCAGATGCTCCCAAAACAGGCCTCAAAGGCTTTGTTGTGTATTTTTACAAATACATTTCACATTTAGTTGAAAGCGTACATTGTGTCAAACACTGTATCCAGATGCATATCATTTACATAAGATTAATTTAGGTCTCTACCACCAGGTTGAGGTTGTGGTTTTGTCACATTTGCTTTGACAGATGCTTTGTGTAAATTATATATGAGAGGAAACACATTGCCAGGGTGAACCAGTCGATGAGTGAAGCTGAAAGAACACTGTCCTCAATCTCACAAATCTGAAAAAAAAAGCTTAAATCCATTCATGGACATTAGAATATGCACGTTTTCTTTCAAGCAAACTTTGAAAAATTGTGTTAAAAGCACATTAAATATCCATGAACATGAGCCTTGTATGATCGTTGCGGTCAATTAACCTTATCAAGCTCAAGTTGTCATGCTTTGCAAACAAAATGCAAGAAGTCAACAGGGAAAATGCCAGAGCTGCCGATTGTATGATTTTCTCAAACACCGGATAACAAGAAATCTTACTGTCACAGGCCTTATGGTATAGATAGGAGCAATAATGTTTTGTGGGAGCTTTATTAATCAAGAGATTTCCTTAAAAATAGAAATGCTACTGAGCAGTTTTGTATCTGTCTGAGGTACTCAGATTTCATCAAGACCGGGTCATTTCTGTTGAGTCCATTTTACTTCTATAGCCAAAAATCACAGGAAACTTCAGGAAGAGCAACGGTAATCCTGTTCTGTACCAACATCAGTTCCTTGGTTAAGTGCAACTTGCATTTATTTTGTCAAGAGTTACTACAGTTTAGTTACACATGACTCTGTTTATGTATAACAAAATACCATGATATAATATAATAATAAATGATTGCTTTCTTGATTTCCATAGTATATTTTCCTTTTCATAAAAGAAACAAACCAGAAGATTTAGCCAGTGCGTTGCTTTATATCATGTCAGTGTGACCTTGACTTGTTTGTTTTAACAAAGTGTTATACAAATGTATTATTTAGAATAAATACAGATCAGAAAAGTGCAACTGGTCTACTTATCAACCGATACAGGTCTAAATGTTGCAACCATGCAGAGGACAAAAAAATAAAGAAACAGGAGAAAGGCTGAATTGGTGACAGCGTACAAGATCCAATATGGAAGCAGTGTCCTCTTGTGGAGGGAGACGGTAAAAGAAAATGCACCACATTCATTCCCTCTAAATCCAGAACCAGCTTTGTCTTATTTAGCCGTTTTTTGTCTTTTTTTTTTTTGCTCTGCCATTTTTCTTTTCTTTTCTGTGTGAGACTAACCCCCCCCCTCCCCCACACCCACACGCACACACACACACACACACACACACACACACACACACACACACACACACACACACACACACACACACACACACACCACACACACAGACAGAGGCAAGGGGGTTCCTATAGAGACACCATTGTGTGTGCTGTATCAAAGGGAGATTTGTTAGAGGAGCTTTGGTGTGCTGTGATATCACATCAGTCAGGACTGCCCGTGCAGATGGGGGGGGGGGGGGGGGGGGCGGGGGGGACTCACCTGCCTCCAATTTCATAGAGTCCTGACCTGACTGGAAACACTGTAATAGCAGAGGGGAAGGTATACAAAACTACCAGAAGTCACAATTCTGCTGACTTTAAGCAAATTATAAGTCAATCTCCTCCTTCCTTAAAATCCACATGTGAAATTGTAAATGTTGGCCTTCTGTAGAGACGTGATCCTGAATTCTCCCGTAACAGAAAGTATCTTTCAGCTACTTGTGCTGCTTCATCAACAGCCCTCTCTAGTGGGGAAGCGTCGAACTGTCTGCTGCACGTGTGGTAAAACAGATTTAGTTTTCATTTGGGTGAAACATGTTGAGGGGAGTGGATCAAATCTGTCGAAGTGATTGATTAAATTTGCATTCAAATTACACATGTGCAAAGGGAAGCAATACTATTCTCTTTCAGTTACGTAGCACTTTTACAGCAGAGAGGTGACATTGTGCAAAAGCTATTCGTCACAAAATTATTGCTGCAATATCCAAGACAGGAGAAAGCCCATGAAAAGTAATTGTCATTTCAGCATTACCAGAAGCACAATGTTTGGTCTTTATCAGCAGAGCGAACGAGCAGCACGAGCGTACAGTGATGTAGGTATGAAAAGACTGTATTGACATTTAACGAATTATTGCGTATTAAAGGTTAATAGTGTCACTGGGACTTTTTTTGGTCATCAATACACGAATACCTGGTCAAAACGATGATGAGTTATTTTGATGCATTCATACCATTGGTTACATTTCTTTTCTCTCTAGAAAATAAATATTTAACTATATTTGTTCAGTCTTAATAGGTATTTCTTTCCAGAGAAATACCAGAACTTAAATACTTAAGTAGTACAATTAATTGAGAGCGAGAGAGAGTGGAGGAAATCCAATTCTTTTAAAAAAGAAAGCTTTGGAGTGTAGTCAACACATAAGCACATGCATGTGTTAACCTTCACAATGAAACAGCACAGCACAGGACAGGATGAAGTACAAGTAAACGCACCAGATGAAAAAAGGAAAGCTCATAAAACAACTGAAGAACACTAACTCAAACTGATTCATCCATCTAGATCTCCTCTACTTTTTCCTCTCTTCTTTTTTGAAGATCAAGCAATGGCAAAAAGTTGAATAATTTTGCCTCTTTGATCTGCACACACAAGTGAGAGTTCATTTCCATTTTTGATTTTTTTTTTTTTTTTTTTTTTTTCCTCCTTTCTGTAAGAGTGCCAGCATCAAGATTTACCTTGGTGTGCAAATGTGCTGGAATAGGTTAAAAGGAAATCTCGCTGCTCTCTCAAAGCACAAGTGCAGATGTTATGAAGTTAATTAAAAATTTAGCAATTCGTTTCTCCCGTCCCAATTTAGGCAGCATCAAATAGAAGAAAACAGACGGAAAAATGAGTCCGTGCTGTCTGTCTTTTTGTATGTATGGCAGCATCAACAAGGAGGAACACTTCTGTAATGTAAAGTTCAGGATGATAAACCAATCCTTAACACCATTTTCGTCATTCGTTACAGAGGATGTATCATTAATGACAATATTAAATCTTGTAAATGTATATTTTTACACAGAAAACAATTAATCAAATGTTAAATTATGATTAGAATCCATAATTCCTACTTATTGTAAAACCTTATTAATATTTCTCCAAATCAGTAACCTTGGCCAGAGGTGAGTCCAGTCAGTTATGATCTCCCAAAGACATTTCACACAGCCTGCCTCATTTGGAAGACAACAGGGATAAACACATTTTAAACCCCCTCCACCAATCTTCCCAACAAGTAACCCGGTTTTATCCATGTTTACTAAAATTGCATCACTATGTTGACATAGGCCCCGTATCTTCCACCAACTCTGCAATCTCCTCCCAAATAATAGTGCCATGCACAGAAAGGATGTCAAGTCTCAAGGTGCTGCCCACCCCTCTCCACTCCCCCTGCGTGGATGATGCTCCAGAAGGGTAGAAGGAGGGGAGGGGGGAGTAGTTTCTGCGCAGGTGTTGCAGCTGCATTCGTACATAATTCCTCTCTGTGCGAGCAGTGCTCAGTGTTAGCCTCTCTGTGCTGCTTCCCCCAGTGGGACCCCTCCTCCACTGAGTGATATTACAAGCGGCAGCCGTGCGCCTCTGATCTACATGCGCCGGGCTCCCTCCTGGTCCTGGGTGAATAGCGCTTGACTTGTTCAATTTGTTTAGAAGCCGCGTTCGACGCTTTGAAGCCACACATTTTAGCATAAATCATAACCTGTCTCCTTGCTCACAACTGCTTTGAAATGCAACATCTGCTTTTGAATCCCCTGCTTTACAATTAGTTAGGCAACATCAATAGATTGACTCCCTATAATTTTTCTTGATAATGAACTGCTTTGTACCCGTGCAAGGGCATTAGTAGTGGGCCCATTTGATTTTTCAAGGCCAAAGTCCTGAGACTGATCAATCTTCATCATCCTCACTCTGCCGGGCCAGTGTGAACTTCCTGAAGTGCTCAGCATGTTCTGACTGCAATCAGACACATGTGTTAAATTGGGTTACCCTCCACGGTAACCTACTTAGGAAGTGTCATGGTTGTGGGGCATGTTACCGGGCCGTGTTGTTTACTCTTTCATCACACTCTTCAGGTTCCCTGTTTGTTGGTTTGTTTTGCAAAGCACAGCCTTCTGTTCAGCTGTGGGAAAAGTGCGGAATCAAAGTCCCGGAGAGCAGCCTGACGTTGACACTGATAAGCTCGGCCTGTCACTATCCATTTGTCTGAATGACATTGATGCTCAGGTTGGATCTCTGGAGGAAGCCGTAGACACAGAACCAAGGTGCATATGCTACTGCTGCGTGCCAAAGAAAGAGAAGTCTATGTCTTTGCTTAATGAATTTTGTACAGCTCTGCGGTTAATTGCTCAATATACTGTACCAAAGTTCAAACTCTCAAAAGCTGATCCATCAGTGAGAAACCTCTCATCAGGTGCATTAAGAATTCTTTTTGCAGGTTGAAGGGGAAAATAACAATCCCAAAGATTTTATTTTCAAAGGCAAGTATTTGATCAGTAGTCATCAATTAAATTTACTGAGGTGCAAATTACACCACACGGATTAGATGAAAGAGCCTCCGTGTCATTTTCTCCCCTCCTTCTCAAAGCTTGGCTTGGCTCACAGTACACACAAACAGCCGGCTGATCCCTGGCATGGTGGTGACAGGGTGACACTTCCCCTCATATTACGCAGGCTGAGCTGACGGAGGGGCTTAACAGATAGTGGCATCACAAGCGTACGTTTACAAATAAATCTACTGCTCTGGCTGTGCGGCACTCCTCTGCACATGTAGCCCTTGTATCTCTGCTCCTGCTTTGAATTTTCGATTTCAGCTGGAGCCTTGCCATGAGATCCGGTTACTGTACTGACGCGAGTCCCTCTTCCCCTGTCGGGGCTTCCTGGGTAATATTTATGAAATGGGATCCATAGCTTTTGCCACTAGGCCTTCTGCGTACACAACAATAATATTCTACACAGTCGTTTTCTCCTGTGATGTTAAACATGAGCATACAGAACATCAGAGAATCCATTCTTTTGATAACTGGTGTGATTTTATTCCTATTTCCTTCTGGAGTCAGTCCCATCTGAGTACAGTAGTTTAGATCAGACGCTGGTATCACTGTGACAGGTGCTCACATCTCTCACAGCCACTGAACAAAGCTATAAGATCAATTGGCAAGGGTCCCTGCATGCTACAATACCCACATTGAATTGATGGCTGTAAATGATATTGTCAAGTGTTACAGCTAATTATTTACCTCTGTTCATCTTTGTCCTAATGCGTATGGAGACGCTTCATGATTGATAATTCCATTGTTTCTTTTTTTCTTTTGTCTCTGCGTTTGCTTTTTTATTATTCATTTTATGTGGCATTGTACAGACAGGCAATTGTAGGGAATTCATCTTTTAAGGGAGTTTACACAGCAAACCCTATGAATAAACAATATTTATTTTCCTGGTAAATTAGTTATCATTAATTTTAAATGTTGTGTTGGGGATATGTATTAACATAAACGTATCGGGCTCGGAAAGGCTGTGACAGTGGGCACCAACAGGAAATTCAGATAGGATGTCAGACAACTGACAGACACACTGTCGGTGTCTTTTATTAAACAGCAATTAACACCATTAGCCAAGTGTGTTAAAGAAGAGGTATAAGGAATTTTAATCTGTCTAGATACAAATGTAGACATACAACCAAACAAAGACTGAGAAGCTAAGCAGACAAACAAATAGTTATTATGTACAGGTTAAATAAAATAAATATACATATACCACAAATATGGAGATTAAATTGTGTTGAAAAATGTATTAACAAATATAATAGATATAACATAGACTATATTACTAGAACAGTGGTACGAATCCGCTCATCTAACTTTCGTCAAGAAAGCGAATAAGTGTATTGCCCAAAAATGTTGAACTAGTCCTTTGGCTAGCAGTAAATGAAATGACTCTGTTTAGTTACAGTGTGCTGTAACCCACACTTGAGGCTTTACTAGCAGTGTCACATATTATCTCTTGATTGACTACACATCTTTTCATGCGACAAGTCTCTCCTTTTCAGATCAAACGCCATATTTTATAGGCTGAATCCTTCAAAGCATGTCATTTCCTGTCAAGATGATGAAATGATTATGAATCACTATGAAAGTGACATTGGCAGATGGACTGTATCCATCTTTATCACTACAGAGTTCCTGTATGACTTTCCTTTGATAAAACATGAAACATCCTGCGCTCAGATTTCCAGTCTGTGATGAGTATTTCAGCTTCAGCACTGATATATAGATCTAGGTGAAGTTATTGTGAGTCTATTAAACAAAAAGCTCACAGTTTTGAGATTTCTTTTTGTGACACAAAGTTGGGCTGACATATTCAAGATGTGAGTATATTAGACTACATTCTTATTGTGTAAAGAGCATCTCAGTTAATCTTATTGCCACTAAAGGTGAAGAAGGCAGCAATTTCTTCAATCCATTTCTTTTATATACTTCACCTCCATCTTCCTTGGATTTCTCTCTCTCCCCCTCCGTCTTTCGTCTCTGGGAGTATGGGTGCATGTCAAGTGATTGTTGAATTGAAATATTGATGTGGAGTATCAAAGCGTGGCGTAGCACTCCTGTGTTTCCAGAACTAACCACGAAGCGCTTTGATCAGATACTCCTGTGATCTGACTTCTGAAGTTGTTAAGAGTGCTGGAAAACAAAATGCAAACAAACTTCAAGTGCTCTTGGTATTGATAAAAGTTTTCTCAAGCGGAGATGTGTGCTGTCTGCCCAAGACTGGAGATTTTGGGGATTTCGTACATGCTAATGGACAAGAGATGAGGGAATTATTATAGATTTCTACGTCTCACACACCTAGCAATGTAAACTGTGGTACAGGGGTGGGAATCCTCACAGAACTCTGCTGCGAGATCAAGATACTTGAGTAGTAATGTAAAAACATTGCAGTTCTGCGATTTGTTGTTTAATTTTTCTTAGATCCTGATCAGGCGTGTTATAATTTCCCAGTTTATTTAGTTAGCAAATAAATGAAAATAAAAAATGATGTGAGTGAAACCTAAAATGTACTCATTAATTATGGATTTATGATTACTGAACGTATATATTGAAAATATACGTTTTGAATAACTGATTTTAATTGAGGTAGTCCTCCTGGATTCATTAAACATTGCATCGCATCTGTGTCATTGGTAGCAGAAGAAGTTTGTTTTTCCATCTCTTAGAAAATTAATAATGGAACTTCGAACAAAATAATATATGTTGAAAGATGCTAGGCGCAGAAGTAATTTTTATGTTAGTTGAGTTTAAATTAAATTTCTGAATGAACTGACAGGAAGCAAGGTGAGTGCAAGTGGGCTTTCACAGTGTTCCGTCTCCACAATGTTCACTGATGGAGGAGGAGGACATGTATCTGCACAGATGACGCGGCACAACTGAACTAATGTGACTGAAGTGACAAGTTTCAACATAGCATCATGATTCATGATTGACAAATTCTCCAATGCCCCACTGATCAATAGGCTCATAAAATGAGATACACCTTATCAATATGCGTGACTCTAAACATCAATCTATCTACCACTCCTTCTCAAACACTCATAAACAGACCCATACATTTCTAACTCAATAGGAAACAGGAAAGAGACTCCTGAATGAGGTATCATGTTGTAGCACTGTAAAGTCCAGCTGTTGGTGTTGCTCCTCATCCCAATGCAACTAAGTGTCATGCTAATCCCCCCCCCCCCCCCTACCACCCCCCATCTTGTCCTGTCTTGCAGTTGAATGGTTAAAGAGTGAAGCACTACAGTTGGCAGAAGTCTTTAACATGCTGTCTGTCTCATCCATTAGGCCACATTTGTCACATGAGAGCCATTGAGTCAGCACGGTGCTGTAAAATTGGCTTCTTAACACGGCCACCAGTACAAAAGCCGCTCGCTCTCCTCTATGGTCGTCCTTTTTGAGTGCAGATGGTCAAGACAGCTGGGACAATTTAGTGATCTGGGACTTTTAAACTGCCCCGCAGGCATGATAAAAACAGCTTGAGTAGCCACTTGAATATTCTACGTTCTGAGTTTAAGAGTAAGATAATGTATGCAACAAAAACAGCACCATTTGTTTTTTACAACGAGCAAAAGGACTAAAAAAAGGAGATTTCAGATTATTACACCATCACTAAAAGTCCTCTTGAGTTTTAACGCGTGTTCTGTTTTTCTTGGATGTATTTTCTGTTCAGAAATTGGTGCTTGAGAGTGTCTGCATCGCCTTGTTGGGATTTAGCCTGCGATAGTTTGGAAGTTGGATTTTCTGGTAGCCACCCAGTCGGAGCAGCCATGTAATGTATGACGGAGCGGACCTGATTACTAGCAATCTCACCAGCTGTTTAATGAACACAGGGACCTCTTTCTCTGGAATGAGTTTTCCCTTGAAAACTGTGGAAGCCGTATCCAGGTCTATTTAAATGAGGTAACATGGGGAAGGTAAGCACCACCACATGAGCATTGTTTTCACAGTTCAAAGTGAGGAGAGAGTACTTTGCACTTCAAAGCCACTCATCTGGGAGGCAGTACAGTGGGGGTGGGGTGGGGTGGGGGAGAGGGGACAGGAAATAAGAATCAGGGTAATTAACAACTTCTGCTCCGTAATAAACCGGAGACATAACAGTATACCTCTGCCTACAAGACACACTGCTATTTCCAAGTCCTCCACTCTCTTTTCCTTTACTACTGTTTTCTTTCATCCTAAATGTTCAATTTAATTAGGAATTAGACTATTTACCTCAATGCTATTGGAGTTACATCACACATATTAATATTTGCATATAGGAGATTTGTATCGAACAAAAACAGTGCATTTTATTTATGTCAACTCATTTTAACGGCAGTACAGGCCTGCATGTGTTCAACCTTTCTGAAATGATGTATTTGGTATTTGTATATCAAGACAGAAGCATTAGGCAACATTTGGACAATTATAATACATCAAGGGGCATCTTTTGCTTAAATAATAATGGGCTAATTAGTCTAACATCTTGCAATTATTTTTATGGATAAATATTATTGTCGTGTTTTCATTCCAACTCATTTTCTCTGTTTTGCCTTTACCTAAAATAAACACAATCTGTGTGATCTATGAGCACGTCATTGTGAGTCTGGAGACATCTTGTTTCAAGCTGAGGCGTCTCTGTCAAGGACATAAAGAAAGTTGCACTCTGTCTGCTCTGCTTTCATACTAATAACTTTAGAAAGGCCCAAACCGAATGCTACAGTTGAGTGCTTATCTTTACTGCCTTAAATTGTTTTATTTTCAAAGCTGTAAAGACTAACAATTACAATACAATGACCATTGCATGTCTGTTTACATTTTAAGTATACTTTTTTTTGTTAATTTATTTCTAATGTTGGCTGGCTCATGCTTGAGGTATGTTTATTTAAGGATCACAGAGGGATCCAGAGACAGGGAGCCGTAGATAAGTGAGGAACTAGGAATTTACATGAGAAACAGGTTCCCAGCCTGGATTTAAACTCTTAACATTGTAATGGTGAACAGACTTACAGAATGAGATTAAGCCTCAATCTGCATTTAATGGAGCAGATCTGAAGCGGCCTCTACTTGAACTCTGAAATGTGAGGATGTCACACAGGGCAGCCTATTTGACATGTCACCCACTGGTGAGAACTCTGAGGCTTTGATTGAGTTTTATCAATTAGCTTTGTGAGGGAAAATACTGTTACTGTCTTCATAGTGTGAGTGAGCCTCACGCCTGAACGAACAGGGAGCGGCCTGCTGCAGCATTAAGAACCAAAAAGTGTGTCATCTAGAGAAAAATTTAAAAAATAAGTATTTGTTATGCTCATCTACTAATAAATAACTTAAGAAGAATTATGCACATTAACTCTATCTTCACATTGTAAAATGTCAAATTTGACTTGATCAAAAAATATACTTTATATACTTTCCTGTAAATATAAATGTATTATTTTGTATCTTTTTGTTTGACTTGATATTTGTTGAGATGATATAGTTTGGCCACCTTTTGTAATTCAAAACCGCATCACTGATTTGCTAAAAATACAATATCCATGTATTTACTATCTTCACGTGAATTCCCACAGCAGAGTTGAAGCAGTATGCAAATACTCCCTGAGTGAATCATATTTTGACTAAGCTTGCGATATTAATTTTAGATCTTTTAACAGACTAAGCATTTTGTTCTTGTGCAAAATGGGCTCCTAAATGTAGAAGTTAAAAGTTGCTGAAACTCTAATTGTGAATACTTTTAAAATGTTTTACGGATCATAAAGTTGTGTGGGTTTATTTGAAACTTAAAGAAGTAGGAACAAACATGAGGGTGTCCAGATACTCTATAATGTAGATATTACAGGGAACATCTTTTTTTTCAGAACAATTGGAGGAGGAGTCAACTCTGGGGGTCAGCATTTGGTTGAAATTGAGTGAAATTATGAGTAGCCCACCCCTTCGTCCCCCCCCCCCCCCACCCACCCCCCTTCCCTTCCTCCCACACATCTCCTCTCTATTGACTCGCTCTCCTGCATCATATTGGAGACCCCGTTGAGAGGATCTTTTCTCTCTATAAAGAGAAGATGCAGCTCAGGCGCTTCTGAGATGATCGCACGGATTTACTGCGCGCCACTCTGCATCTAACTTCAGACGGGCGTCCTCGGCTGCTTCCACACCAAATCATCTGGACTGCGAGCACGCGAGAAAGTGTTTACGTAGTGGACTGAGGGACATTTGAATGACGCAGGATTTCCCGGCGCACTCTGCCAAAGTCTCTCAGTCACAGAGACCCGAACGTGCGCGTCTTGTTGTTCTGCGCTCCGAGCTGTAGTCCGTGCACGTCGTCGCCTCTCGGCGCAGTTGGTGTTGCAGGTGCGCGGAGAAGGAGCGCGAGGACAGATGGCTGCGCTGGCGATACAAAGGACTGACAACTTTTTACACACCTTTTTACAGGTTTGTTGTATATTTGACACTTTGCACGTGGATGTATTAGCTGCATTTCTCCGCATCTTGTGCGTCACGACTGATTGTGCTTCACGTGCTTGATCTGTGTGAACATAATCTTAAACTTGTTTTAGTGGTAAAAATAAAAAAAATAAGATAATAGAAAAAGAGGCAAGTTAGACTGAACAATTAGGACAAAAGGTAAATCGAAAATTGGTTTGTTGAAACTCTTTGGGTTATATATATTGACATTATCTGAAGGTGTTAATATCATGTAATTAAACAAATGTATTCATTAAAATGAATGTAGATTTACAACTTATGATGTATTATTTGTGTATCACCATTCAGGACCGGACGCCCAGCTCGTCTCCAGAGGGAGCACCCAACGCCCTGTCCTTCCTGGCCACCACCTGTAGCCAGGCCTGGCAGGTTGGAGGCGCTATGGGCTCAGAAGGCTCCCAGTTCCCCTACGAAAGCACTGTCAGCTCCACATCAGGAATGTTTCAGCTCTGGAGCAACGACATAGCGCCAAGCACAGCCCTCAGCACACACCAGATGACCTTCACGGTACCTAAGGTGCAGTTCCCGGGACACATGCAGCCTGGTCTGGGTCACCATCATCATCATCATCCCCATCATCACCACCACCACCATCATGAGCTGCCTCTCACCCCTCCAGCTGAACCCCCATCTTCCTACTCTTTCGAACTCTCCCCTGTCAAAGTGCTGTCTTCGCAGCCGCAGGCCACCGGCCCCTATTATCCTCAGCACAATAGTGTGGGACAAAACTTCCCCAGCTTCATCCAGAACTCCTCAGCCAGGCACCACCTGCCTGGTGGCCATGTGGACGAAGGGCAGCAGTGGTGGAGCCTACCCCAAACCAACGCCACCCCTGCCAACCATCCCTTCTCCCTAGGCAGACAGCTGGTTTTGGGCCACCAGCCCCAGATAGCTGCTCTTCTCCAAGGCACCTCCAAGGGCCTGCTGAGCTCCACGCGCCGTTGCCGCCGCTGCAAGTGCCCCAACTGCCAGGCAAATGGTGGGGGGTTAGAGTTCGGAAAGAAGAGACTGCACATCTGCCACATCCCAGAGTGTGGCAAAGTGTATAAGAAGACCTCTCACCTCAAGGCACATCTGCGCTGGCATGCCGGGGAGAGGCCCTTCATCTGCAACTGGCTCTTTTGCGGTAAAAGCTTCACCCGTTCAGACGAGCTCCAGCGGCACCTCCGCACGCACACTGGAGAGAAGCGCTTTGGGTGCCAGCAGTGCGGCAAGAGGTTCATGAGGAGTGATCACCTCTCCAAACATGTCAAGACCCACCAGACCAGGAAGAGCCGGTCTGGGCAGCCTTCACAGAGCACGGACCCTCTGCTCACCAATATCAAAAGAGAGTGATCTCTGTGATCAAATCATTCCAAAATAATAACCAACAATGAACAGACTGTGTGACTTACACTTACCGCCATAGGTTTGCACTCAAGGGTGAGCATCAAGCGGCCCGAAGGCTTCTCGTCAAAGCCCTACTTTTGACTTTTAGTACAACAAAAATATATTTAAAGACCATTTTTAATCAAAGTAATTGTGTGCTATTTGAGGCACCTTTGAAGAATACTTGAAACCTTTTTCAGTGATATTTTGAGTTTTGCTGAATGCAGTGTAATGCCACACAAACAGATTTTCCCTGAATCAAAACAGATTTTATGCCTTCTACAATTTAAGATTTGTTTAAATTTCAACTGATGTGAAAAATCGTAACATTGTCAGCATTCATTTTGTAAATATCGTTAGAAGGATGTGACAGATATCAGAGAAATCCTGCAAGGTTTATCTTTATATGTTGTCCATATTGTGTTCAGAATATGTGTATGCCTTAGAACAGCTAACGGTTGCTGTAAAAAACAAAAAAAATTCCTGCCCTTGTTAACGGGTTTAGAATGGAAATATGCTTCTGTTGCTATTAATTCGATTATTATTCCAAAACATACATTTGTGAGCTTTAAGGTTGGGATCTTTTTTGAAATGTAAGTCTTTGATCTACAGATTTATCTTGTCTGCTCTTAAGCAGTAATGTGAAGCGCCGTTGCTCCAGATTAGCAAACATTTGAAATGTTCCAAATCTTTGTAAATTATGTATAAATATTATTAACAACTTTATTAGGGTTATGACCGCATGTACATTTTAATAAACATTGTCCTTGCTGAAACAATTCCCTGTTTCTAATAATGTTATTTTCTTACATTTTGGTAAATATCTAGGATAGACTGTGAGAGTCAGTGGTTTTAACCCTCTTAGCTCATTCAGTATGTGTGAATCTCTAACGCCCGGAGTTCCAACATTTTATTTAAATGATAATTTGATTGCTTTCAGAATACGAATGCTGCTCATGGTGTTGTCGGTGTGAAGGAAGAAGCTCCCAAAGAAGCCTTAACATGGTGGGCTGTTCAAAGATTTTCACACCTCAAAGTAAATAGTCAATCCATTGATGGGGTTGTTTGTCTCGCCTGCTGCAATCAAGTTCACAGTCATGTGGCTTTTAATGAGTGTTTTCTTTCTCTCAATGGAGAAGATTGAGTCAACAGATGCAACAGAGGGCACCGGAGAGGAATTCCCTGTGAATGGGACCCCTGTTGCTGAGACCCCCTCAGTGGTGACAGGAACTCCCTTTGATTTTGCACCCTTGTGAAAGTTTATACCCCCTCCGTCCCCAACCTCCATATATCACAGTCGTGTTACGATCGGCCCTGCTTTACTGCCCAGAATGGGGCTTTATTCAAAGGCCAGCCAACCAGATGTCTGCTCATCCAGGGGTTTCTTCTCTTTGTTTTTAATCCTGTTTGAACTTTCTGACACAGCAAGCCAAGTGCTTTGCCTTTGTCTTCTTCAGAGGCTCCCAAAAGTAGAGCCTGAAGACTTCCATTGGGTCTTAAGCAATAAGTTGATAATAGTTAATTACATTAATAAGAAATGAGCACACTAGGAGAATGTATATGGATGACATCATTAGTCGTCATGAGGGGTTAAAAAAACCTTCAGTATAAAAAAAACCTCAATGCAGCAGAGAGGTCCCTGTAGACATTACATGTATAGTTATTTTAATCTAGAGATTAAGAAGCGGAAAAAACATTGCACACAGTTTCAAAAAGACACTTTTTATTTGATATTATACAACAGTTCCTACTCAATCGTACATGGCATTAACCAACCCTCTCCTGGTTTTATATCCTTGCTTTTGGTTCTCTGTAGTGGTATTATTTTGTATTAAAGAAACACTGTCCGAGCAGCAGTTCCCATGAAAACACACCAGTTTACATTAACTGCAGATGGATTCTGTGAGGTGTCTCCACTCACATGTGTAATAATGGTGTTTTGGACAGATTATTGAGCAGCTTTAGCTTCATTGTGAGCATTGAAATATGAGGCCTACAGATCTTTGGTGCAGCTGTATGATCTAACTCAACTGAAAGTGAAAGTCTTGTGGGGACCTCTACTGGCCACAGAGCAGAACTGACAGCAGGACAGCCTTCTTCATCGACTATACTCTCCTCTTTTTGTCACGTAGGGGTTGACGATCAAGATACTAACACAGAAATCTACGATTGTTTTGTAAGTTGTAGCCAACTGAAATAAGTAAGAGCATGAAACGTTGTGGTGAGCTGCTTTTTTTGGCACTGTTGTCTGAGCGAGCATGCAGATTCACCCGCATCACTCTGTTTATCAAGCAACATATCATCCTTCATTTTAACCAACTGAAACGGTAACACTTCTTGGCATATCTGGGCCGTACTCCATCTTAGAAGTGGAAATGTTTTCCTATATGGTATGCACTGTACAGTTTTTATTCCATGAGGGCAAAAGCTAACAGCAAGTATAGAAATGGTGCACAGCCATGACATGACAACAGTGGACTAAAAAAAACTATTTGTATTATTTTAAACAATGCACTTTTAAGGACATGTGCCCCCCAAACCACAAGCACTCTTCGGCCTGTAAAGAAAGTCAATCACCAGGGGTCAGCACTGCAGTCCCTTTGAATGCACCTACTGTTTCCCGCAAACATGGAGTTGCCCAAAGAGCAACATGTATTAAGAAGTGACGTCATACTCGCAGAGAACCTCCAGGGGCTCCCTCACACCTTTTATTTTTGTCCAGATCAAACAAGGGCCAAGCAAACGGAATAACAGAGCACACAGGGGCTCCCAACACTGTGGCAAGAAGGAAAGTTCTTCCCTTTCGTTTGAAATGCAAGTGAGCGAAGTCCTTGTGGCTTGTTCACATCAAGAGTTCGGCCTTTTGCATTCTTGTCGACACAAACAGCAAACTCAGTTGTCAGCAGGGGAATGACCAAATGTACTAGTCCCACAATGGGGAATCAGAAGAAGAAACTTGATCAAGGAAATTTACCAGAGGGTACAAGAGGTGCCACGGCCACTACTTGCACACTCTCATGCACTCAAACACATTCACTCATCTTTGCATAAAGATACATTCAAGCACACACGTAACTCCAGTGACCGCCCCAATTAGGAATGGATATTTCTTCAAACATATTCCCCTTGCCCTTTGAAAGAGAGAAGAGTATGATGTACAAACTCTCAAAAAGGTAAAAAGCGCTGAGTGTCCTTTGAGTTTTTTCACTCTGAACCCAGAAACATCTCACTGTGTGCTGTTAGAGGTGGCCAAGCTAGTCACCTCCCATTGAATGGCTCTCTAAAAACAGGAGCAGCCCATAATTCCTTCATATGTTCCTTCAGGTTCCTTAAGTATCCTCCAGAAATAATCACTGAACCAGGTTCAGCCTGGCATTAACAGACAGTAGACAAGTCTTCTTGTTTCCACAGCTGTGGTGTTCGCTGTGGTCCTCTTGACCCAGGAGGCAGATGGCAACAGAGTTCAAAGGTCATCCTCGGATAGCTGAGCCAGATTGCTGGGGCGTCGTCCAGCTAAGGGGCCCGACAGTGAAGCCTGGCTTCCAGCATCAGCAGCCTGACCCCTACGGCAGCCCTCTCCTGCTCTCTGCTGGGGATAGAGTGAAAATTCATCACACAGATATAAAGTACTTCCATGTACTGCCCCCTAAAACTGTATTTTCTTTTACTTTTACACCAAACAGTGTCAGTTGAGTAAATTATTCATTTAAAGCCACAGTCGAAAAATGAATTGGCCATAGTGCCATCTATTCACCCCAGCACAAGAATAGGAAAGGATTATGTGGCTTTGATAGGCATCTCTCTCTGACTTCCTCTGCAAGCTTAACCGACTTCCTGTTGTATTATGTACAAGGTCTATCCAGCCTGATTAACATAGAGAGAGAGAGAGAGAGAGAGAGAGAGAGAGAGAGAGAGAGAGAGAGAGAGAGGTGGCGAACGCTACTCCTAGCCTGTCAACACCGCCTCACTGAGAATAACAGCCTAATGATGACAGGAGACGTCGCTAATGGTAATTTAAAGTCCAACAACAAGATGTTCCCATTGTTGACCGCCCAGATGGTTAAAACTTCAAAGCGTAAGGGCAGACAGGCCTAAAATGGAAAATGTCCTTTTTGGTGCAAAACAGTGAGATGAGAGAATTTCCTTTCTTTGTATTCAACCGACTAAAACAAGTGCATTGTTATACATTTCAATTTATTTGATTTTTATTGATTCCTTTTTCATCCAATAGGGGGAGAAATAACTCTTCTTATGACTCGACAAATCCCGTCACTGTATGTGTCTAAACAAATGGTTACCATTTAATAAAGTCTTTCATCTTTTAATTACCCTTAATGAGCTCATTGTACTAATTGTTAGATGTTGTATGCCCATTATTTCCTGGCGGTTATCTTGCTGCGGCTTGTTTTGTCATTAATGTTCCTAATGCTGTATTGAATAACGACTGTTCGCACATTCAGCTATGTGCAAAATAATGACGTTTTGAATGTAACATTGAGGCGTAGATAGACATAGACAGCTTACTCTCTAAGTGCATGCATATACAATACCTGTGCGCTTTGTGTGGTAGGTCTGTACAGCCCATTTGACACAGTTTGACAGTTTGCTTGATCAGGGAAGCCCAGTTGGACATGTGATGGAGAAACAGTGTGGGAGTCAGCAGGGCCTGGCTGGACCACAGTGGGCTGCAGATGCAAACAACAGGTAGGTAACTCACCAACACCGCAGTGCACAATACAATACCATTTGCTGTTTTTGTTATCCCATTTGTGCAACAGACTAGTCCTGTGGCCAAAAAAGCGTAAGAGATGAGCAGGGCCGGCGGGGTCTTATAAATAGAAATGCTGTGTATGAGTGGGTAGTTATTGCAGAACAGTGTCCCATTATAGGGCAGAGAAGGAAACAGCTAAAGAAACCTACGTCGCGCAGTGAGTATGTCTCGATGGCTCCTTGGCCCTGGCCTTGGCTGGGCAGGTAGAGCGTGGGCAGGGAGGTGTTGTGAGAGTGAAGGGAGGGCAGCTTATGACGGTCAATGGAGGCAGAAGAGTGTGGTCGCAGGGCACTGGCAGCAGACAAAAGGGGCCTCATGCTGCGACCCAGGCTATTAGACTTGCTCTCTCGTCGCTGGTACTCAATAGGGGACTGTAAGGCTGAAAGACAAAGGAACAGAGACAGCTCTAATACAACTTTGGACCTGGTTCTTGAATGAACTTCTCCTATGAAGACATATTTAGCATAGTACAACTGTGTTATACTATAATGTTGTTCATTATCTATTTATACATCAGCCTCCACTTCTGGATACCCACAGGATGAGTTATGTAGAGGTGCAGACTCATAATGTTTTGTAAATATTATATTAAATGTTTGTATAGTGCATATTAATGCTATATATGGGGGTTACAGTAAAGCACGTTGTCCGTGTTGCACAAATAAAGGATTAAAAAAGAGGTTAAAGAGTATCGAAGTCCATTTCCACCAAGAAAAAGGGTGATAAGTTAGGAATGCTAAAAACCACTGATGCAAGGTCAAAGTTGAGTAAACCTTCCAAAGGCCAAGACTACATGGTCAAACAAACACATAAACTAATCAAAAACTTTTTCTAGATCTGGGAGATGTGGTGTAGTTAAGCCAGGACTGACCGTTGAGGAAGTTGCGCTGGCTATCCAAGATCTGAACCACATCATTAACCCAGGCCCTGCCGATCTCAGGGGAGGGGGCCTGCAACTGGAAGCGCACCACACTTCCATCGGGGTTGCGGGACGTCAGCACAAAGCGGGCGTCATCTCCTTCCACACTGGGCTCCACCCCCAGGCAGCTCACCTGGAACATATCACATCTGATTAGAATTTGTAGGAGTTCTGTAGGAGCCGGTTTGCTTGTCAAATGTAAGCCTCTAAAAAGTCCCTGCTCTAGGATTACATAACGTGTGCTGATTTATGCGGAATAGAATGAGTGTGGTGTCAATCTGTTGTGTAACTCATAAACTGGGAGGAAAATGTTCTTCATAGTTTTTTGGATATTTTATTTAGCTAAAACATCCTGTGGAGCTGATCTGAATTCATTGAGGCTCAGCCCACCTTGATGCTGTTCTTAAAGATGTATCCTGGGAGAGAGAAACCTTTCTTCCTGTCGATTGGCTCACTGAAGATGACCAGCTGCTCGAACAGGAAGATGCGTCTTTCCTTGGCTCGGGACAAGAAGCCACTGTCCTGCTCGGTCACAGTGAAGGTGTCTTGCTGGAGCAGTTTGCCCTGGGCTGTGATCTTCCC
Source organism: Cyclopterus lumpus (assembly GCF_009769545.1). Lineage (NCBI taxonomy): Eukaryota > Metazoa > Chordata > Actinopteri > Perciformes > Cyclopteridae > Cyclopterus > Cyclopterus lumpus. The sequence goes on from NC_046972.1 coordinate 12,974,322, forward strand.
CTGATACCACAGCAAAGATAAATACAATAAACCGAGGAAGTGGTTACGGTTAGATATTCTTGGGCGGAATAGTTGGCATGGGAAATTGTTTGAAGACTTTGAAGGATAGTATAGATTCCTGAAACGTACCTCGAAGTCTTGTAGTCTGCCCACATTCATCATGTCATTGCAACGTTTTGGCACAAAGCACATCACTTCCACTGCTTTCTGTTTAGAAAAACATAGTGAGATTGTCACAAAGAATACTGATAACAAGTATGGCTTTGCACACACAAATCATCCCTTTAAACCTTATATTTATGAATCAGGACACCCACCTCCAATTCCTCTGTGTCCATCCCAGCTTTGGTGTAATACTTCAGGAAGTCCTGCTCAAATAAACACAGCATGTTCACCCGAGTATTCTGGGTTTACTGCTCAGAGTAAGGTGAGGACATATGGAGGAGTATTTATGGGTGTTGAACCCATCTTTCATTTGAATGCCAAAGGGCAAAGTTTTATATTTAGGCACAGTTTTATACCAAGGATGTCATTTTACGATCATCTTCAAAGGCTTTCACATATTATTGTTTAAATCCTATAGTAATAATCGTATTATGTAATTAGCCAAATTTCCTCTTTGGCTGGAAAGCAGCCTGAACAGATGCGCCTGGTTTTTGTGCGTGCTTGTATGTTTACAATGCCGTGAGTGAACGTGCGTGCGTGCAACAGCATAGCAGTGCCCTGCTTTTCACCTTGAGCAGCAGCTGGTACTTCATGATCCTCTGCACAGGTTTGATCAGCAGGTCGTTGAGCTGCAGTCTGTGGCCCAGCTGCTGCCGCAACTCCTGACAGCGGAGACAGACACAATAACACGACACCAGTCAACATGACAGCCAGGGCACAAAACACAGCAGCTAACAATCCCTCTAAAACATTATATCACCAGGATTATACTGTTTGTTTGATTTTTAATGTTGTGTTTACTGTCAATTAAATATAATTGATTACAATGTGTCTAATAAATGGCATCTGACAAGACACCCACATGGCCATGTGTAATATATTGTACAGGAACAGTTAGACATCCATGCATATTAAAGGGCTTATTAACTACAGGCCTGAGTGGCAGGTGACTGCTCTATCTTTGGTATGCAACTGTTGGTCCATTATAAAAAATGACAGAAACTTAGAAAAAACAACTTTCATAATGGAATAATCATTTAGGTCTATTAGGTAAAAGCCCAAACATTTGCTTGCTACAGCTCAGCATGTGTGAGAATTTGCTGGTTTTCATCTTTGAACATGTAATATTGTTAATTGTCATTTCTGACTTCAGTAACATTCTCACTATTTTCTGACATTTATAGAGTGAAAATAAACTAAATATTGATCGCTTAATCAAAAAAAGAGGTACTCACCTCAAAGTAAGTCTCAATATACTCTGATACGATATGTTCCGACTTGGGCTTGTTCTGACAGTACACAACATACATATGCAGACGCCTCTCCTACAAGCCAAACAAACATCTCATTGCAAAAACATTTAGTAGAACCTTTGATCAAACATTAGTCACAAATTGAAAAGATACTTATTTTTCTGTCAAAGAAAATTATCATTAATTGCATTACAGATAAATGAACCTCAACAACCTCAACAATCAATGGCTGTGTGTCTGAGCAGAGCAATGATGATTTGTCTCAGAGTGCGGGGCCTTTGAAGCTGACCTTGTCTGGTTAGTGCTTACTCTTCTGTGAATAATTGGCATGGGAGCGCAGATGTGGCCGTCCTGAGAGTCATAATGGAGTTTCATGTAGATGAGCATCAGGTTATATATAATTCACCCAAGTTACACTCAGTGCAACCTGAGCCGTTAAAAGACTGCCGATATACAGCTGTACCTAGCAACAAGCTGCATGGCTCTGTAACCTAGAGACCAGTGAGCTGCTTCACCTGAATATGGACATTGCGTAACACAGCACAATATGGCTGCATGTGAAATATGAGCTCTTTCGACTACCAGCTTTCAGTATACTAGTGTGGCTGCATGTTTACATGTTGCATGTGCGTGAGTGAGCACACACATGTCGCATATTGGTCACACGGCCATGTTCCCAGTCTGCTCGCTTTCAAAGTGTTACACTATGCTTAAATTTAGTTACACATTTCTTTATTCCCCCAGAGGCTTTTTAAGTTAATTATCCAGTGGGCTGAGCCTTAATGAATTGTTTGAAGAGCTTCAGACAGAAAGTGAATATAGCAAAAGAGAGACAGACATTTAACTTAATCATTGTCACACAAGAAGCAAAAGACAAGTTGGTCAAATTATCGTGTCTGCTCAGTCTGCATGTGCCACCACTTAACCAATATACATAAATCTATTTGTTCTCCCCGTATGAGCCGTATGACACTATTTCCGGCTCAGGCTCTATTCTATTCTAAGAACAATATACTTGACAGTGAATATTTCGATGCATGCATCACTTTGCGTCGTTCTTGAGCCAGTGTATGTCGGAGGACTTCGGTCGCCGTTTTGGGTGGAAAAAGGCCTTCATATCAAAGAGTGAATGCTGAGGTTTTGTTATGCCTCGTCTTATTCATGTTGTCTTTTCCAGCAGTTTTTTCCCTGGTGTTTCTGGACCAGTCCAGGCCAAACTGAAAACCGGATGGTGTGTAATGTTGTGTGTATGTGAGTGGTTGCCGTGTGCACTGTTGTAAAAACACAGCTTGGACTGAGACGTATCAGTAACAGGGAAGTGGAAGGAGAGTCGCTGGCAGTAAGTTGAGGGACAGGGAGAAGGAGAGGGAGAGGGAGAGGGAGAGGGAGAGGGAGAGGGAGAGGGAGAAGGAGAAGAAGGAGAAGGAGCGAGGGAGAGGGAGAGGGAGAGGGAGAGGGAGAAGGAGAAGAAGGAGAAGGAGGGAGGGAGAAGGAGAGAGCATAAGATAAACAGGAGCTCTGCATGTTTTCTTAGCTCTATTTACCCTCACGCCAAACAGCACGGAAGGAAGTCCCAGACACTACCACTGTGTGTCTGTGTGTACTCACATGTTTAATGAAGAGCTGAGCCAGCCTCTCTGGCTCTGCTATACACTTCTCCAGCTCTCCCAGGAAGTAGCTTCAGGGAGAAAACATACACACACAATCATTTCCCAGTTTGTCTTTCACTTTAAATGCAATTAAAGCAAACACATTTTTCTCAATCAATCAATCAAAAAAAATCAGGGACTTACTCTTTATGCCAGTCAAATATTTGGTGAATGTTCCCAAAAACAATCTTGTCTTTTCCCTTCATGTCCTCCGGTATACCTTTAGAGTGCATTGTGGCCATGTAGCCCTGCAATGGAAAATAACAGAACTGCTGACGTCTGTTCACACCAACAAAACCAGCACCAGGCTCTGAATACCACCAGTACATACAGCTAGATTAGTATAACACACAGCAGCTAATCCTATGTTTTTTATTAACGTTCAGATGGCAAGAATTCTTCTCTGAACCAAAATAACTCCATCTATTAAAGACACCCGTAAAATGGATTGCCTTGCAACATAATACCCTTCAAGCTAATAATTCTCGAAATCTGTTTAAGACTGGAGACAGCGGGATGGAGGCAGACCAAAGTATGGAGGAAAGTGGAAGAATTGTGATAAGGATTCCAGGCCGTCTCTGACAGACTGCGTTGCCTGAATGACAAACTCTGAGCTCCAGATCACATTTTCTTTTTACTTTTAGATACTGCAGCCCTTACAGAGTATGTACTGTTGCATGTGGTATGCATTCAATTGGAACATACTTCGTCATAACATTACACCTTGAACTTTGACCCTCTTTTGTGGGATTGTGGGTCAGAATGTCCAGAAAACATGCTGGCTTGCATACTGCAACATGCGACCGGATGCAGTAGGACAAATCCATATTTTGGCATACTGGATTTGACATATTGGGATATGCTCAACCTTTTTCTGAATAGTATGGTCGTACAGGTATTGGGACGCACATTAAATGAACCCTCTTCTCTGTCTTTGTGGTTTACCTCCACTATGAGCCCCAAGTCCACCACATAGTGCTTCTCTGTCTCAATAAGCTCCTTCAGTACATACCTGTAAAGATAAAAAAAGAGGCAGATTAGTGTTAGTTAAGCTACCACATTTATTTTGCACACTGCACATATATTGGTAACACTTCATTATACTTGATAAATAAAAAAGATTAAGAACATACATGCTTTTTTCTAAGGCACTCCTCCTCTCCTCCTCAGTGTCAGCTGCAGCTGACCATTGGCTGGAGGTGTCGTCCATCAAGACAGAGCTGCTGTCATCTGGCAAAACACTGGTGGACTGAGTGTCCTGAGGAGACCGACAGACAGAGAAACTGTTTATCAAAGGTCCATTGGCAGTAATGGGGATCATGCCAGGAATAAAGAAGGCCAAGGGAGATAAAGAGCAAAAGAGAGACGATAATGATGCAGGTTGCCAAGGTGACCAGAAACCGTAGAGAGAAACGAGGATCAGAGATTGAAGGATAAGAAGATCAGATTCAGATTGTCACTGTTAATGGCCTCTGCACATCAGCCACAGATTGATGGAGAGAAAGAGATTAAAAGATAAAGAGTTGGAGGAGCAACAGGCTCTCAAGCTGTTGTAGATGACAAATAAAGCTGTGAAGGCTTTTGATTAAGTTTTGGCTTTGAAGGAAGATGAGTACAATTACTGATCGCCCGCTGGCAATTACATTACAGATTTATGTGTAAATTAATAAATAATATATTTTCCATTTTCCACCTGACATTTCAAACCAATATGTAAATACATTACACTGTGTCTTCTTTGTCTATTTCTGCATCTACCAAAAACAATAGAAATGCACGCCGGGTAAACGCAAGGTTAATCTGATCTAGTGGATTGTGTTCATGCGTTACATGACCTCCTATTCATGCCTTTTCCTGGAATTGATATAATTTCCTGTGGGGGTCCTGGTGCAAATATAGGATCATTGTGCATGCAGGAACAAAGCCCTCAAAAACTAAAATCATCACTAACTCAATACAAGACCAACATGTTCTATTTTTCTATTTTTCTTGCACAATAAGTCAACACAATATGGTTGTACAATGACTCACAGGCACCCCTCTGTTCAGTTGTATGCTTATAAAAGTTCTTCCCTCTATTTTTAGCCATGCTGCTCAGCGGTTTCTTTTTAGGCTAGTCACTCTCTCCTGACTGTGTAAACTTCTAGGAGCAGCCGTCTGTCCTCACCTAGATCCCCGTGTCCAACTATCCTAGTCAAGCAGAACCTCCCCACCTTAAACACATACACAGAGCTTCACCCCCGACATACAGCTAATCCCCTGGCAGGCAGCTAACCCATGGAGAAATACATGGGCTACATTAATCAGACATAAAGCAAGTGGAAAAAGCTGTGGAATTTTTTCCAGTTCCCCTCTGGCCTAGTTCAATTTGTTCACCTGCCATTCTCATGATAAACTGGTTGCTGTCTACAAGTTGTGAGCGTTCTGTTCTGTCACAATGATGTGTGAGAAAGAGAAAAAGAATGAAATTGACAAAGCACAGCCAAGTAGGCAGCGGTGTAGGGAGAGACAGAGAGGCTCCATAAAGACCCTCGCTGCCCCACTGTTCCAGCCGGGCTGAGAGGTCCCCCTGATCACCTCCAGATGTGCTGTGGCAAAGCCCAAAGGCCCAAAATTCATCCCGTCTCCCTATGTTACAAGTTGGGGTATTCTACTCATGAAAAACACAGTTTTAATAAAAGCTGAGGTCATGCTTTTGTGTAGGATCAGGGTTGTAACAAATTATTTTGTGTGTGGGTATGGGTCACAACTTCTTAAGCTCCAAGTCTCAAGTAAGAAAAACATCTGTTAAAAGTCAAATATGTTATAGTGTTGTACAATGGCAGGATGCTTTTGCTGTGTTCTTTGTTGTCCAAGAGCAACATGTTCAGTCATAACAAATATGTATTTGTTTTAGAATTGTTTATCTCTCTGTACCTATTCAACTATTTTATATCTATAACTACATTGCTACTTTATGGACATAGACACTGCTTAATGTTGGAACTTGTAACATTATGCAAATCTGCAATATTAAAGTGCATGACATAAATAAATGCTACTCCTTATGTATATTTCTGAGTATGATGTTTTTCATCATACTCTGAAATAATTGCTGATGGCTTAAAGCTGGTGTGTTATTTACATTCAAAGGTATAGTACTGAGCCAAGGAGGAACACAGTTATATACATATTCTCAAGTGCTGAAAACGGCAATGTGTTTGTATTGTTGCTAGTCGCAAGGGATTGGGTTTTGAAATGATCTCACAATAACCATTGTATGTGTGGGTCGAGATGACAGAATGTGCAAACTGTTTCTCAGGACAAGCTATTTATTAAATATTGTGATCTGCAGTTACGGCTTCCTTTTTGACACCACATCTTGTTTATCTGCTGACAATCACAAGAACTTTCCATTGACCAACTAAATATTTCATCAAAAACTATGCTCTGCTGTGGTTGTGAGATTAGAGACGTTAGTGTAAAGAAAAGAGGAAAAACAACAATGCATATAGCACTGGACAATGAGGCCATTGAAGGTGAAATACAGGGACAGAAAACACAGCTCAGAGATAACCGCACTACATCATTTAATCTTTACTTCTCTATATCTCTCTCTCGCTCTCTCTCTAAACACTAACACTAACCTCATCCCCCTGATGTAATCGCATCAATGCCTTTTGATGTGTTGCTCAGACTGAAATGAGGTTCACTCCACAATGAAACCAGAGTCACTCCACAATGCTCAAATACATACTAATAAGATGTCATTATTGTTTGCCTGTGTATCGATAAGGCTCAGGCTCTCGTGATTCTTGCAATATTACTGCTGCTTCAGAAAATCCCAGCTTCTGCCATGCCTCCAACTCAAAAGGGATCCTCTGAACACTTGACTTAAGACGCTCCTTTGCCGTGAGCAACTGACTCCAACTGAGTGTTGATGGAGAAATGCAAGCGTATCTGCACACACAGCGTTCTTTGTCAGCTCATAGAAGCGGAGTCATCTTTCATCACATCTGCCGTTTTGTGCTATATTCTATTTATCTCCAGGCATGTCCTTTTGTACATGTTGAATGTGAGTCATGCATCACACAGGTCGAGGGCAAGCTCTGCCCTCTGGTGCATCCATCTACTCTAAGAGGGCCTTGTATTCACTTAGACTCCCTTACATGTGGGGGGTTGTCTGTGTTCATATGCTTAGGTCTATATATCTATATATGCATCTGTGGTTGCAGAAAGCAGCACTCCTGTGTTCATCTCTGAGTTTATTTTTGCCTGATAGTTTAACTCCGCCTGCAGCAGCGTAGTTTGTCATTTTCAGATCTGACTGGAGGGCCATGGAAACAGTACTGATGCCACCTCCCTGCCATGTTTTGTCACAAAAATAATATGCGGTGACAGATACAACAGCTTAGATGGGGACAGACCTGGGTGTTTTGCAGTGACGTGCAGCCAATCAGCGAGTCAGTTATGTAGCTGGGGGACTGCAGTGTAGCTGGTGACAGGTCCTCAGGGCTTGCCAGGCCATCTTTCCACTCCTGGAACACACATACACATCACCAGTGTCGAAATAACACAATATCAACATGATGCAAAATGTCTGGAGCATGCTCATACATTCGGGCACACAGGCAGCTGCACAACGACAAAAAAAGAGCACATGAATCACAGAACATGGCGCCATGAGTTCCTGAGGGATGAGCCAGCAGTACCTCTGTTTATGTAACAGCATCGCCACCTGCTATGATACTTAGTCCTTCATGGATCAGCTCTACGTTAAACCTGTGTTGCCACTAATAGTCTTGAGCTACCCAGTGTAAACAAGACACTGTCAACATGTTGGCTTTAGTTCGTATTTATACAAGACTGAAGCTTTGCATGTTTAGTGATAATACGGTGTGGGAATAATTCCATGAGGTGGTTCATCTCAAACATGGAAAAGGAAACTTGAAGCACAAAGCTGGCATGCAACACCTTGTTTGATTAATTCATGTGACCAATAAAAAACAAAAAATGCATCCTTGTTACAACTTTTAATTTCTCACCAGTTCTCTATGGGTGACAGGCAGGATGATGAAAGTATCATCAGACCTCGGGGGGCTGCCCAGATCCTGGCTGTGGCTGTGGGACGGAAGAGGGGGAAGCTTTCCCTCAAGTTTGCGGACTTGACGCTCCCCTTTGGCGGTGCCCCCGACGCTGAGTTTGCGGACAGGGTTCGTGAGCCACTTCTTCAGCGTGCTCACAGAGCGCCTGGAGCCCGGGGAGCTCGGGGCCGAGCTGCCTGATGCCTGTGGGGGTAGTGATGCCACAGAGGTGGAGATGCTGCCCTCACTGCCTGCTGCTGAGTATGAGTCTGGAGACAAGAGACAGGGAGAGAAATAGAGCAGAAGCGTATTGGTAAAACAATGAGTGTCTGAGGAAACATTGGAGGTTAGAGAACTATAAGAGTTTAATGGGTCAAAGGGCAGAGTACATTCTGACTCTCTTCATTTAGACCACAGTCTATTCATCAATTAATATGTGTGCAAAAACAGCATTTTGGTTAGGGCAATATAACTCTTGACTGACTAATAAATGAAGTGAGAGGTGACAACACAGGAGAAAAGAAGGGAGACATAAAACAAAGGGTTGCTATATAAATAGACTTCCTCTTCAAGCACAGCTGTGCAGCTGTGAGCTGCAACATAAAAGATGCACTATTATGTTTATGTCACGCAAACCATGTTTTGTATGTTTGAGCTGTGCATCCAATCACATGAGCAGCACACACTCTGATGCAAGGCAGAGAGATGAGCTCAGAATGGTAGGTGAAAAATACTCCAGACCGGTTGCAGACCGGCTGCTGCACAGAGATGTCAGGAGGACATGGGAAGTGAGCTGGGGGCGAGCTGGGACCGGACATCCACTTTAAGCCTTTGTAGAAGGGAAGATCCTTGCTTGGGACAGTTTGTTTTTTCTGTCCTGTCCCCCATTCCCATCCTGCCTCATCCACCCTTCCTCAATCCTGAGATAGCTCTTCCTCTAAGCTGGGTGTCTTGAGTGTTTTATCTGTTGTGTGCAAACGCTGTTCAGTCATGCCTCCCAATTCATGTTCTTGCCCCTGACCTGACCTCTGAACCTCAATCACCACTCTTCTCTAGTTGGAGAAACACTCTCTGCTGCCAAGGCTTAATATTGTTTGAATACAGCTGCTATTTCTCGCCTATTGTCAGCTGAATGTGACAAAGCTGAAAACAAAATTACTTTTAGTTTTCAAGAAAATGCCCTCTTCCAAAAGCTTGTATTGAGTGGCCCTCAGTTTTCCTACTTAAAGAGATTGAGCTTTTCCGCACTATATTCATTATTACTCCAAATGCGATAGTAGTCACTGTACTGATCAATGAATTGTCACCACATAGACAGCATTTCCTCTATAATCTTTCTCCTCTCTACATACATTTTACAGGCATCATGCACGTGTGTGTGTGTGTGTGTGTGTGTGTGTGTGTGTGTGTGTGTGTGTGTGTGTGTGTGTGTGTGTGTGTGTGTGTGTGTGATCCCAGGGTGGCCAATTTCCCCATCCTTCCCCACCCCCATCCACATGAAAGGCTGGAAAGAATAAAGGGGATCTGAGTCAGAATTGAGGATTGAACAGAGGGAAGATGCAAGGGAGCAGAGAGGAGTACAAAGAAAGGAGACGACTGAACCCTGCGGGGAATAGACAGAAACTCTGGATGGGTCCATCGACAGTAAGACAACATAATAATAAAGATCAACAGTCTGAGTTCAAGCCTCTGCCCGTTGGGAAGTGTCATAGCTGTAGAAGACAATAGGATATAAAAAAAACATCAGAAAGCTATTTGTGTGTAAAAGCCGGAGGCAAAGCATTCACCATCTCTGAGGATCCCCAGTGAGGCTGTGAAAATTGCACTGATAAATGTGATAACCCCACCCCCAGCTCCTCTGACCTCTAACAAAGACCAGGCCTAGAGGTCTGTGTTTTCCGGTGTTGTTCCCTGCTCAGGTTCAGTCAGCCAGAGTTTAGGGGTCACAGTGCAGAGACACAGCCGCATTAAACACAGATTCTAACCAACCCCAGGCATCTGCTGAGATAGCTTCACAACATCAAATCAAATGGGAGAAGAGAGACTGAGACCCTCTCTGAGCCTGGAAATAATTAAAAGTGAGTGGAGACAGCAGCGCAGCTCCGTGATTTGTGACTCAACGTCAGCGTGACACAGTGGTTCTGTCAAATGTACAGATTTACAACATGCAGAGTGTACATCATTTATCGGTTTTATAATGAAGATTATTACATCTGCATCCGTCACCATGGAAACTCTGCAGTTCTCCGACTGATGGTTATGCATATGGACCTGGAGAGCTTAAGCTCTGTATTGTTATGAAACCGTAGGCCACTACGGGGACATCATTAACAGCTTTTTATTTTCACAGCAACAGCAAGGAAACTGTAAAACGCAAAGGGAGATGATGAGCTTCCCCACAGAGCAACATGCCTCCGCTTTCCCTACACATTGCAAGATGAGAGGTGTTGTTGCCATTTATACACCTACAGGACCACAGTCCTTCCCATTCTCCCTCTGTCTTGCTGGATGCTAATAGTGCCCAGTCACATTCATCTCCATGGCGCTGCTAAGAAAAGATTACCCACGTTGACTCTGTTAATGCCACTTGACTATTGTTTATGTGCCAGTGATAATGAACAGTTGAAGGCACAGGGCAACAGGGCTGCATTAAGCTGGCCTGATCTGTGGTGATCAGGTAATGCTGGCTTTCACCAGCCGCCCACTCATTCTCTGAAAGGCTGAGCGGAGACCGGGTGGGAGGCTCGCCCAAAAAGTTGCTGTACTGTGTAACTTTAGAGCCGAGTGGGTTTCTGCTTTCTCTTGATGCTGTTCACTCACAATAGTGAAGTTTGACAGAACTCATCGCCTGAGAGGACACCTTTAAAGAGTCTAATTTAGGCAGTCTATGCTTCATTTATCCATAACCACTTTTTTCTTGCACTAAATCAAGTTTTTGACATAATGTCTGGTCTAATCATTTTGGGGCTTCCACAAATGACTATTTTCATTATCAATTAATCTGCTGATTGTTGTCTTGATTAAGTGATAAGTTGTTCGGTAAAACTTTAGAAAACTGCCCCGAAATGTCTTGGGGCCAAGGTGATTTGATCAAATGTCTTGTTCTGTCCAACCACAGTCAAAACCCCAAAAATATAAAATTGACTGACATGGGAAAGCACAAATGATCACATTTGAGGAGTGGGAACCATCAAATATGTTTGCATATTTGCATTTCAGTTTACAGTGAGTGGGAGACTGGTGAAAGCCCAGCATTGAATAAAACAAATAATTGATATAATTGAATAGTTGTAGATTCTGATTGTTGAAACTCTTAATCAGTTGATGTTTATCTGTCTTTTTCAAGTGGTTTACAGCAAGTTTTGAATTTAATTGTAGCTGAATTGAATTATCCAGTGATTATCTGGTTTGTAGGTAGATTATGTGGATGGATGTGCTTTAAGTGTTGGTCCCCCTGAAGAAGTTTGGTCCAACTTCCCTTTATTGATCAGTTGATAAGTGAGTGCTGCTGAGCCAACAAATCAGGCTAAAAGCGTTGGCTGTAATGGAGCAAACTTGTTCACAGCTGCTCCACTCTGCAGCTCTCTGTCAATCCTACAGCCTCTTGGGACTGTATGGGCAATTTAGGCATCACTGGACTCCGGCAATACAGACAGACATGCAGGTGCCCACACACATGCACAAAAATGGCACTTTCTCCAGGGTAACTGGACGTGTGGCTGAAGTCTGTTCACTTGTGATGTGAGCTTCCAGTGGCATCTGTCTGTCACAGTAAACAAAACAAAGCAAATCCAGAGGCAGGCAACCTGCTGGTCACCACGGTGTCAAACATGGTAAATGTCTAGCTTTGCTGCCAATCAATGCCAGCATCTCAAAGATCACACAGGTTATGAGAGTGCAGCGGTCAACACACAGGTACCAGACACCCGCCTGAGTCATCAACAACTGAACAAAACACCATGCTTATCTTCTTTATTCTCTTTCACTCGTTCATTGCCTTCCCCACCTTATGCACATCTGCTTGTATATTACATTTCACCTACTCAGAGGAAATGGACACTCTTCCCATCAACTAGCAAGACCTGGGCTGCACCCAGGCACTCAGATGTGCAGACTGATAGACCTGTGAGACAACAAGGCACTTAGTACCAGATGCATATGACCGGAAACCCCTTAACTGTCCTCAGATGAACTTTTGCAGAAACAACACAACAATTCAACATTTAAGATCTCATTGTATACTTGTCAGCAGTGATTTTTGCAATGAAAAGAAAATGTTTGGACCTTTTTGAAACTCCTGACTTTGAGCCTCCTATCTTCGTCCCTTTCATTTTTGTTCTCATTATATTTTATCCTTTTGGCCACATGTTTCATGTGTATTTTGTTTGTACTCTGATTAATACATCCTGGCACTTGGCTGTTCTCTCTTTATACTGTCCTCCCTTCTTCATATTGCCTCCACCACCTCTTCTGCACTCTAACCCACTCTAACCGCTCTTCCCCTCTCTGCACTGCAGGGTTTTTTAGCTGTGTGTCACACCTCTTCTGCTGCAAGGCCCTGCTCTGCCCCAAAGCTGCTGAGACCAGCACAAGCTTGACATGAAAAACCACCTGGCAGAGAAGACAGGGACACAGGAGTAAAGGAAAAAGTACTTTGAAAATCTCTCTTCTCTTTAGTGGTGATTACGTGATTACGTGAGCCACTAAACCTTAAACATTAGAACTCCTCAGGCTGATAGATCTTTCCAGTGAATATTAATGTGTGTAAATGAGCAGCAGAAAGAGGGAAAGGCTGAGATGGGCTGATGGGGATCAGGGATTATTCAAGCAGCAAATGAAGCTTAAGCACATCTATAAGCTAAAACATTGAGTGAGACACTGAAGTGAGCGATTAGGGCACATGTCGCCTTTTAGATATAATTTAGAGCATATAAGCAATCTTGGAACATGGACAGAGGTGCAACCATCGTCATCATTGTGTGTCTATTTGTGTGCAAGGAGAGACACATTGCAGTCTGAAAGACAAGTGAACAGAGCGTTCCTGTCCTCCTACTGAACTAGTTTATGCAGACACACGGCTGTGATTGCAGGAGCAGAAGAATATGCGCAGCAGACACAGTCAAGTGAAACACAAACAAGCCATCAGGGTCCATCTGCTGTGGCATGTTTTTCTTTAGCAAAAAGCATCATAGCCGTAGAGTGAATAGATGATGCTGGCATTAATCCTATTGTCTATGGAACATTGTATTCAGACTCTTCTGAAACAGTAAGCTGTAACACGTCACAGCTGCTGCTTCCATCTCAACCAAGGTTTCAGTCAATCCCCCAGCACCTCCATGCATCTGAATCTTGTGATTTTTTACAAAAAAGGGTCCATCAGCAGTGGCAGTTGCACCGCAGACTGTTGTTTTTTCCTCTGCTGCTGCTGTAGCAGGCTTGTGGCAGTCTGAAACTACAACCATATTTGTGGTTGCTTGGCCTGAAAACTCCAGACATTCCTCCAGAACCATTCAGAGAGAGACTCGCCAAGCACCATCTGCTTTTATTTCTTTTAATGTAAACTCTAGGAAAGGTTCCAGTGTGGTCTATTTTACGCTCAAAACACAACGAGAGAATATGGACGCAAATCATGATTCATGCATTTCATTATTGAAATAAAGAATTGTCAAAATCAAAGCAGCAAAGACTTTTATTCTCTTGTATGGATCAAGAACTAAGAACATCCAATTCTACATTTCCCATAATGCAATGTGCAATGATATCCCAAAATTCCAATCCAATACCAAATAATACAGGGCCATAATGATGCAGTTTTGAAAGTGAGTGATGGAGAATGTCTGAGGAGAGAGTTCCAGAGGGAGGGGGCAGCCATGGAGAAGGCCCTGTCCCCCCACGTCCGGTGCTTGGCCAGAGTAGAGGGGGTAAGGAGGTTAACGTCTGCAGATCTGAGGTTGCGGGTGTGAGTGTGTCGGTGCAGGAGGTCAGAAAGGTATTCATGAGGAGATTGTTTAACTCTATTCTCTGCGTTATTATTTGAATCGATCTGCCCACCCCTAGTCCCCACTAGGACCCACAAGGACATTATAAGAGCAACCAGTGGGGCACGCTCACATGCACTAAAAGCATGTGTGGCCTGTACACTGTGATTATAACACAGAGGGTGAGCACCTTCATTCTCTGACATTACTCCACTGTCTCTTTACATATCACATAGTTGTTGATGCTATATTAATGGCCTGAATGTCGTATAGAGCAGTCATTCCCAAAGATTGGGTGAGGACCCACAGGGGAATTTTGCAGATGTTATTAGAGTGGCCGAATACATTTCTTCTTTTATTTAGCTAGTACATCTGCAATACACCTTCAAGCCACACAAAGGAGCCTGAATGTTCATATCGTTCCGAAATGGCTGTATATTTATCAGGAATGTTCATCTATGCACAAATTCTGCTCATTCATAGAATCACCATTGTGAATTGGGTCGCAACAGTTTGTTATTTTTAAAAAGTGGCGAAATAAAGGCTCATTAGAATTATTGATGCATGAAACCAAAAGTGTAGCTCTAATGCTGATTTGGCTCACTGTGGGTGTAGACGTGCAGGTACAGTTATTCTCAGTCCGACTTGATGGGCTTTCCAGACACGCATTCGTATTCCTTTCCATGGCACTAGACCTCTCCCCACTCTAATCACCATAGCAACGAAACTCAGAGGGGAGAAAGACGCAGAAAAGATTGGCCATCATGAACCCAACCTACATATTTGGGCACACACACGTACACATGCCTGTCTCTGGGAATCACATACACAGTGTAATAATTAGCAATAGATTTGCATCGATATGCATACAGTAACACACCATTAAATCGTTTCATGCCTTATTTGTAAAACAATGCACACAAAGGATGCCTTTGAAGAGCTCATTCCAAATTGAAGAAAACCATCTGCACCAGCTGTCAGCTTTTGTCTTGGATAAAGAGCCTTCCAAATGGCCATTAAGAGGGTGACTTATGAATACACAAAATCCATTCAGGAAGAAGTTGCAGGAGGGTTTTTTCCCTTCATTAGATAGATTACGGTGAAGATGCTGATAGGAAGCATGAGAAGACAGAGGGGGGTTTCTGTGTCGCAACAGTTACCTGCAGGCTTTTGTCTTAACGAGGCCACCAAGACCAAACCCTCTCGTATAAGATGCAATAGACTCGCTCTGGCTATTTCTGAACTAGAGCATGAGAGTGTCTGCGGTAACAATCAATGGTACCTGCTGACCACCGACAATCAGTGCTGTGTGCTGACAAAAGACTTGTAAACTTCTCCTCTTGTTTCTGCCTGCTCCACCAGCAAACAACTCATCTGACTCCCGAAGACTGCCGGTAAATGTTTTCTTTCATCTTTTGCTTTCTTTAATGACTGAATTCCCCATTTCAAAACGTCCACGAGACACGGTGTGCCTGCTGGAGAACGGTTTGCAGAGCGAAGAAGTTATGAGCTACATTTTAGTCTAGATTTACCAATAATTTATTTTACGAGTAATACTTAAGATACGACAGAGAAACACATGGAAGAATTCCTGTCAGAACACAACAGTAATTCTCCTGAACATAACGTCAATTTGATTAAGAACTAAGGAGCCAATAAGACACAACAAGCCGTTGTTCTCTACAATCAGCATCCTCAGCTCCTCTAAATTTTAGTCAAAACTCAAGCCCTCTTGTTCAATACAACTCCACATTGCTTTCAATATTGTCACTTTCCATTGTTTGCTTTGCTATTTGCATTAGGAAAGCTTTCTCAGTGAGGCCTCTATCAAATGTTCTCTAGGGAGGACTGCAGAGGAGAGCAGCCCGAATCAGAGTACCTCTCTACTCTTACAGCCTGAGGGGTCACTGAGGCAATCGTTGTAGTTAACCTGTGGCTAAGCCTTACAGTAAGCATGCTTCAATCTAGCTGGATGAAAAGATGTTCAGAGCAGAAAGTGGAATAGTATTTTTCCCACTGTACTCTATTTCACTTGCTAAAAGCACAGTTAACTCTGAACGAATATAAGAGGGAGTGAGAAAAGCAACAGTTTTAATAGTGTACAAACAAATGCCACGACACCCCTGAAGACTGCAGACATATAAAGAGCCATATGGCCCAGTAAGTGGGGGTAGAAGCGCACAGGGGAAGCGGCTCTTCTCCCCCTCTGCGCTGTAGGAGAATTCTTTCTAAACAAGGTATGGAATGCACTCCTGTGTGTTTCATAATTTGTTCCCTCATTCTTCTTCTCTGCACGTTTACAAACAGAGCCCAGAGGAAAAGGGAAAAAAGAGAGGGATAGAAAGTGGGAGATAGAGGAGAGGGCATGGGACTCCTGGAGATATGCCAGGGCAAGGCCGTTTAGTAGAGAGAAAAGAAAAGGAGAATGAAATGTGATAAAAGGAGACGTGAAATGAAAAGGGGAGAAGACACAATTAATAAGAGGCTGACTGGCTGCGCCGACCACTCAGAAAGAGAGAGACAGAGCTGGTTGAGAGAGTGAAGGGAAGAGGAGGAGAATGAGAGAAATGAGAATGAGCCTCGTGCTTTACTTGGTGTTCACATTCCAAGCCAGCAAATCATGCAACATTCGGCGATAAATTAAGACCATGTCATTGCGATACAAGTCTTCTGATCTTTTCTCTTACTCAATTTCTCTCTCCCTCTGTCATTTTATCTGTTGCATGTGTGAAAGAGAAACAATATGGAGGAGATCAGTTGCACAGCAGAAAGGAGACAGGGGGTCGGGTGGGAGGGCAAGAGGAGATGACGAGGGCGAGGGTGGGCCGGAGGGCAAAGTTTAAAAATATCTCAGACTGCCGAACACAAGGCTGGGCCACAGCAGGCGAGCAGCATACCTTCAATTTCAGCTATTTTTGTTGCTTTTTTCCGTAATGTCTGAAGTCTGCCTTATAAGCTGATGACAAAGACGGTTCTCCAACTGAGACATGAAAAGACACGGCGGTTCTGTCACGGCAATTTTCCCTCGCGTTTGCCAACAGCGCTGCTTTCTGTCGAGAGCAAACTCTGTTATCAAAATTATTCATGGGTCTCAGGGGTCTCAGGGAAACATGGGGATCAAATTCCTGCATCTGAGCAAGACATTGAGCCCTTCCACCTCCAAGGGATGTAACACCATCACCCACTCAGGTCTGTGAAGGAGGGCGAGGGGACAAAGAATGTTCTGATCTAATATTTTATGTTAAATTGCCTGGAAACTGCAGCAAATAAGCTGGAGTTAAAGCTGAACATTATCAGCTGAAAAAGTACAAGGGGTGTTCAAAACCAAAGGAACACTTCATGCAGTTTAACACAGGGAAATGATTACTTTATTAATCAAAGTATTAAGTGGCAGAATCGTTGATAAAAATAATTGTTAGTTGTAGCCGTAATTTAAGATAGCAAATTCACAATTAAATGTCACAGGTCTAAAGGATTGTATTGTAGATGTTTGTTACTTTGACTTATGGCAATGAATATACATGTATTTCTGCTTGCATGTGTGTGTATATGCAGTGGAAGCACACTAAAATAGGAAAAATGTTTGTGAGGGCAGTTCCATTTAATGTCCAATTATTTTATTTGTGTACACTTTTCCATGTATTTCTCTGTCCACTCTGTCTCTGTCATTCAACCAAGTAAATATACAGTATGTGTATGCATGTGTGTGTGCGCCAATCATTCACAAATAAACACACTCAAAGATGCACAGGGAACACATACAGATGCACAATGAACATGCAGAGCAGCACGTAACCGTTTCCTTCTGAATAGGAACATAACAAGAGAACTGTCACTCTCGTCCCTTTCTCTTTTTTTCTTGTGTGTGTGTGTGTGTGTGTGTGTGTGTGTGTGTGTGTGTGTGTGTGTGTGTGTGTGTCTGTCTTCAATCACATCATCAAAAATGTTTGGAGAAGCCTGTTACTGTTGGTAACCAGCTAATCAGAGCTTTATTGGAAAGAAAGCTGGAGTTTTTATTTCCCCCCTGATTAATATTCCTTATACCAGAAATACTTAGCTTACAGTGCAGTTTGTACAGAAAATTACATGCAACGTGAATCTTTGTGTTTTGATAATGTATTTGTGTCACTAATTTTCAAAGCGCATTTCCAATCTTTTCAGGTTTTTCTCATTCAAACTTCTTCATGTCTTTCAAATGCATTTTAAAACTGTTGCAAATGTATCCCAAACTAATTCAAAATGCATTTCAGAAATGTTTTGTCTGATTAGGTTGTATATTTTTCTGCTGCTTAAAAATGACATACAATATAGAGATATTTTCCATTTTATGTGAATTCCTTCCTTCATTTGAAACTTGCTATTTGATCCTCAAATAGAAATTAGATGCCTTGATGCCATATTCCAGATATGACATATTACTTGCTTTATTCCACCTTCCCCTCACACATTATACACATTTCTCAAAGTACAACAAAGATTGAATTTCATGAATCAACAGGTTGTATTTCCTCACTCTGGCCAATGGATTGACTGAAGACATACAACTTACTTTTAACTGGTTTGTCAACAGTATTTGCTGGGACAGCAGCCCTCACTAATGGCCCTCTGGCAGCCAATCCACTAATGTGCCTTGTAGAGCAGCGCTAACATCAGAGCTAAAATGATACATGCTTTTCTCTTTCATTATACTCATCTCTCCACCTGTCCGTCTTTCTGGGCTTCTCTATCATGTTGAGTACTGCTCAGATCAAAAATCCTACACCTCCCCTCGCCCCCTGCACGCATGCTTATGTATTGTCATATTTCCTCTGACTATTTTATTGCCTTCTGGCACTTGTCAGGACTGTAATAAACCTGCAACACACACATTGCAACAACAAACCCCTAGCTAAGGACTCAATACTGTTCTTCCTATTTCATTACACATTGATTAGGAAGTGAAAAAAGATTTTGGTAGGGTATTCCGTATAAGGCCACAGAAAGCCATTGATTTGACTGTTTTTCCTGACGCACTGCAGTTCCCTTTCTGTATTCAAGTGAATTGGCAAGAAGTGATGGTCATCATGGGCAAGTCATTAAATCTGAGTGACAGCAGCTAAAAGGACTGTGCAGAGGGAGCTGAGGATGGAGATCAGGGAGGGTAAAGATGTCTACAGGACCAGGATGGAGGACCAGCTGCAGCAGAACAACACCATCGGGGTCTGGAAGGGCCTCAAGGCGATTTCTGGGTTCAAGGAGCTCAACCAACAGCCTGAGGGGGACCATAAGTGGGTGAATGATCTGAACTCATTTTTAAACAGATTTGACCAGCCATCCACCCCTCCCCCCACCCAGACCTCCCTGCTGCGGCCGCTGCAGCCCCCATCATCTGCACCTCCTGCGGATTAGCCCCCCCCTCCCCCTGCACCTCCCCCCTTTCTACAGCACTCGGCCCCCCCTTCACACCTCTCATACTCATACTCAGCACTCTACGACCGGCAACCCACCCCCACTCCAACACCTCACAGCGTGTCCCGTCACCAGGTGAGGAAGGAACTGAGGAGGATCAAGGTGAGGAAGGCCACGGGTCCAGATGGCATCAGCTCAAGGCTCCTCAAATCCTGCGCAGACCAACTGTGCGGGATAGCGGAGCACATCTTCAACTTGAGCTTGAGGCTGGGGAAAGTACCACAGCTATGGAAGACATCCTGCGTGGTACCGGTACCAAAGACCCCGCGGCCCAAGGACCTCAACAGCTATAGGCCGGTGGCGTTGACATCCCACCTGATGAAGACCCTGGAGAGGCTGGTCCTTGTCCATCTCCGCCCCCTGGTGAGCTCATCCCTGGACCCACTTCAGTTCGCCTACCAATCTGGCATCGGGGTGGATGACGCCGTCATCTTCCTGCTGCAGAGATGCCTCTCTCACCTGGAAAAGGCTGGAAGCACTGTGAGAGTCATGTTCTACGACTTCTCCAGTGCCTTCAACACCATTCAGCCTTTGCTCCTGAGGGACAAGCTGAAGCAGACCGGGGTGGAACACCACCTCACTGCATGGATCCTGGACTACCTCACCAACCGTCCACAGTATGTGCGGATACGGGAGTGTGAGTCAGATCGGGTGTCCTGCAGCACAGGGGCTCCACAGGGAACCGTTCTGGCTCCATTCCTCTTCTCCATCTACACATCGGACTTCAAACACAACTCTGCCAACTGCCACCTGCAAAAGTTCTCTGACGACTCTGCGATCGTCGGCCTCATCTCGGCCGATGATGACAGGGAGTACAGGGAACTGAACCAGGACTTCTTAGGATGGTGCCAGCGGAACCGCCTCCAGATCAACTCCAGCAAGACCAAGGAGCTGGTGGTGGACTTCCGCCGGGGTAAACGCTCTCCTCCAACACCAGTGAGCATCCAGGGACTGGACATTGAGATTGTGAAGTCTTATAAGTACCTGGGTGTTCGCTTGAACAATAAACTGGACTGGTCTGACCACGCTCATGCACTCTACAAGAAGGGACAGAGCAGACTCTTTCTACTGAGGAGACTGAGGTCCTTTGGGGTGCAGGGAGCACTCCTGAAGACCTTCTTCGACTCGGTGGTGGCATCAGCCATCTTTTATGGAGTGGTCTTCTGGTGCAGCGGCATCACAGCAGCTGACAGGAGGAGACTGGACAAACTGGTGGGGAAGGCCAGCAGCGTGCTGGGGTGTCCTCTGGATACTGTGGAGGTGGTGGGGGACAGGAGGATGATGGCCAAGCTATCGTCCCTGATGGACCACCCCTCCCACCCCATGCAGGGTACTCTGGCAGCACTGCACAGCTCCTTCAGCCACCGGCTGATTCATCCCCGGTGTCTGAGGGAGAGGTACCGCAGGTCCTTTCTCCCCGCTGCTGTCAGGCTACACAACAAGCTGAGCTCCCAGTAGGCCACAAACACTTCGAACACTTTGGACTTCGCACTGAACAGCACTTTAGCCCACCCACTGGTGCAATACTAATACGTTTAAGTACTTTTACATTTTTTTATTTATTTTATACACTTTATCCACTTTATTCTATTTCTACTCCATCTGTATATATAATATTCTTCTTGTTTTTACTCTTTTATCTTATTTCTGTTATTATACTACTTGTTTTTTATTTATTACTGTGAACAATGCTGCTGTAATCCTGTAATTTCCCCACTGAGGGACTAATAAAGGATTATCTTATCTTATCTTATCTTAGATTAGTCATTTATTCGCTGATAGCTTCATGTGTGTTGATCCGAGTGTGCATGTGACTGGAGGCGCATGCCAGATACACATATGGTGTGGCAAAATGGCATACTGAACTGTGTCATCATTCAGCGTACAAGCAGGTGTTATTATGCCTAAGTAGGGGATGAATCATGCAGTAAACTATCATTTCCTCTTGCGTCAGCGGAGAGACTTTTCTAGAATCAATGAATGGTGTAGATGCATCGTAAACAGTTTTGTCTGATACAATAGACTAAGACAGCCCGTCACTTAGATGAAAATGACTATAGAGGAGAAAGTCTTTGTTTGTTGTTGTCACAATAGAAAGCTGGCGTCCCTCACCAAGCAGTGTATTTTAACACTGATTATCTGAGCTGAAAAACCAGCTAGTGCAGTGGTTCCCAAAGTGGGGGTCGCGACCCCTAGGGGGGGCGCGGTGGTACTACAGGGGGGTCGCGGCTTCATCACCAACCCACACACACAGACGCACACATACACCGGTAAAACAATGTAAAATAACCGACGTGACATGCACTGTGTTCCAACCACGCCACCAGAGCGGCTCATGTCACAGACCGACTGTGGCAAAACCAGCGAGAGCGAGAGCGAGCGCGCGCGAGCGAGAGAGAGACACACAGCGACACAGAGCGAGAAAGATACGGAGCGACAGAGAAAGATAAAGATAAGAGAAGGAAGTATGTACAAAGATGGACAGATTTGTGACTGGTCTAAAGCGCATGGTTCATGCATTATAATGCAATTCATTAAAAACCAAGAAAAATTTGGGGTCGGGTTGCGGGGGAGGGTGGGGGGGGGGGGGCGTCCAATGTTCCTATATCATCAAAGGGGGTCTTGACAGAAAAAGTTTGGGAACCACTGAGCTAGTGCATTATACAAATAAAAAAGCTGCCCTACAGTCAAACATAGACATTATTTAATACACATGCTTGACCTGCATGAACATTGTCTTAAGACTGCCAGTGCTGAGGACCTTAGCTCGTGGGGTCAAACCTGCATTGTTCAGTGTTTTTCCTGGAAACACCACAACAGAAAAAGCAGGGTCCTAGATGTCAGTTTAGTTTTAGACACAGTAAATGAGTTTGAAAAGCCAATGTATCAAATAAAAAGCTAGAATAGATCAGATCAAAAAGAAGAAAGTACTATAAAAAAATAATCCTCAACTACACCCCCCCCCCCCACACCCCCCCACCCCCACCTCCACCCCCACCTTCAACACTGTTAATTATAGAAACTGCTTTACAGTATTGAAGAGGACTGTATGTGAGCTCCTAGTGGGACCAAACCAGTGGTAGCCACATATAAATGTACTTTACATGCTCTATGAGGAGGGTTTATAGAGCACACAGCTTCGCATAAATAGTTAAGAGTAGTCTAAGAGACTACTGTAGTTTTATAATGTGGTTTCTCCAGAGGGGATAGTACTCTCATATTTCTCCTGCTCAGATTGTAAAATGAGATCAAGAGGTTTTCTTCTTCTAACTGTAAAATATCTCATCTTGAGATCAAGAGGTTTTCTTCTTCTAACTGTAAAATATCTCATCTTGACATGTTGGATCCAAAACAACCTAATGACACATTAAAACCAAAGATTACTGGATTATTGGAATAAAGCTCTTGCTATAAATGTATTGAGATTTCCTTTAATAGCCTGAAATGTTTCATTCTTCCAATCCCCCACATGTTTATACATCATGATCTAAGCATGCATATTTGCTCTGAGAACATGGTAGAGGTCCAATGGAGAGCTACAGGCTATGGAAAGGGAGAATATCTATTACATAAGAGATTAAACTGAAGGAATCTGAGGTATGCATCCAACAACGCTGGCCAATAATATGAAAAGACCCCCACCCCATGTGCAAGGGCCTCAGCGGGTGGGTCTACCGTTTATCCCTTTGATGTAGGCTTGTAAAAAGGTAACAAACACACAGCATGGTTCCAAAAAATAAACTCATATTGTGCTATTGGCCATTGTTGTTGTTTTAACTTTACCTTCGAGCCACTTTGACAGGATGTTGTGTGTGTGTGTACAAGACACTCCAGCCATGTTGTAAGAACATATAAAGCCACCTGATGCTTGTACTATACATACGGGCTGCTGCTGGTAGATGAGACAGATAAGATATAGATAGAGATAGAGACTATTTATATCACTGCTGTTCTG
Organism: Cyclopterus lumpus; assembly: GCF_009769545.1. Lineage (NCBI taxonomy): Eukaryota > Metazoa > Chordata > Actinopteri > Perciformes > Cyclopteridae > Cyclopterus > Cyclopterus lumpus. The sequence continues at coordinate 12,997,833 of NC_046972.1, forward strand.
TTCAGCTCTCACTGTTTGGGGTAGAGCTCAGCCCCCCTGTGGGTTTCATCCCCCCATGTGCTGCACATACCTGACTGACACATCATAATGAGGACGGTCACTTTCCAAATCACACACACTCTCTCTCCTGCTCTATTTTTAATGGAAGTATGTATGATGCATGTCCTCTTTCGTTATCCTCACTGTGTAGTCATCTGTAGGATGGTCTTTATTTTTTTGCCTGCTCTGATGTGTGTATGTGACACACATCTGTTGCTTTAGCTGGAGGCGAAGAGAGGAGGCGAAAGGATTGAAGCTTACACTTAAACCCTTAGCATACGCTGGCAGGAATGGAGGGAGCGATAAGGGAGAAGTGGGTGGACATGTAAGAAAATGTGGAGGAAGAGCAGCGAGTGAATGTAGCGATATCAAGTGCAGAAGTCACTTCAGTTCAGTATGATCAACACAAACACAAACAACTCAGAAAAACAGACTTACAAACACAATTGTAAAGTACAGCATCAACTTAAAAAGGGCACAGAAACTTACCGATATCAACAAACAACATTTTTTATGAGTCGCCGTGTTTGCATTTGCAAGTGTGTGACACTGACCTCTGACTCGGGCATAGCAGCAGCCACACTTGACCAGGACTTTACGGAACAAGTGTTGGCAGCCACAGCCTCGGTGGTGGCGATGGTGATGGTGGCCCCCTTTCATGCTGCTGAACCATGAGCAGAGGTGGGCATGGCCCGACACTCTCTCTCTTCCTCCTCCCCCCTCTCAAGTAGAGGTTTACTCCTCAAAGTGTAAATCCCCAAAGTTGTCAGTCGATCGTCCTCCTCAGTTGACCGCAGACACACTTAAAGTCCACATCCAGATCCAGAAGAAGAGAAAGAGTCCACAAAAGCAGCAGCCAAAAAGAAATCCACACTCACAGGGTTTTTCAGATAGTGATAAACAGCCAAGGAAATGTTCCAGCAAGCTTATCGTTATATTGGATGTGCTTCCCTTCTCTCGGTCTCTCTTTATCCTTCTGTTTTCTTTTTGGAGCTGAGCTCTCGCCTCTATGAACTGCCTGGTCAAATGACAGACTGGGAGACTGCTTCAGAGAGGGAGAGAGGGAGAGAGAGAGCGTGTAAGGGGAGGGTGAGAAGGGTGGAGTCTGCAGCTCTAGTTGCTGCTATTCCAGGATAATGTTCCCACTCCCCTTATTTTCTCTCTCACTGTCTTCTGTTTCTCTTTCTCAGACGTTTTTTCTTGTTTGACTGCGTATGCGCTGTCCTAAACTATCCAACTCCAAGACCAAACAAAATGCCTCACTCTCTAGTGTAAATCTGGCTCTCTTGGAAATAGTGACTCTGTCAGGATACATAATGCTATTTACAGGGGAGAGGCCGTGTTGGGTTGAAGGTGTCATGTAATTCCCAGTAAGGCGTCTCTATAAGTGTGTTGAACTGACAGTTTAAGTGTGAATGTTAACTTCATGGATCATAGAGGGTGTATCAAACCCAGAGACTTTGGAGATCCTGCAAAAGCACAACTCCACTTTCAATGCCAGTCAAGCAAGTTGGATATAGAACAGTGTTTTACGTGGGATTACATTACATTTCTCTTGGGAACGGACAGATTTGCTTCACTAAAACAGACTACAATTCCTCGACTGAGACTCACATTCGCAGTTCTTGTTGTTCGAGTTGATCAAATGCGTCGGAAGGAGTTGCAACTTAAGCTTGAGAAATCCGTCTACTGGACAGACACCACATTAGTCCTTAAATAAATCTCAGGCGATTCCATACTTGTGTGGCAAACAGAACCTCTGCAATCAGAGAAGCAGCAGATGTAGCTTGGCGGAGATATGTGGGTTCTATGGAGAATATGGTAGATGAAACATTAAGATTTCCTGAAAGGCAGGAGAGGGATAATGGACCTGAGTTATTCTATAAGTCAAAAGAGGAATGGCCTAAACTGGATGTGGATATTGATGTGAATTCTGCAGATGATCCAGAAGTCAAAGGGGACTTAATGCTATCTTCAAGGATTTTGAAAATGCCACCAGCCACCTGATCTATTACATTTCATCTTGGATTAGACTTAAAACATGTGTGGCTTAGTTTCTGAAGGTCAAGGAACTTATCATGTTCCTGGAACAGAAGAGAAAGGAATATTGTGCTTCTGCAGGCCTCAGAAAGAACAATCTGGAGATTCATCGTTGTCTACTCAGACAAGATCTTACTCCTTCAGATCAAGTCTTCCACCATACGGGTCTACAGTATATAAGCAGAATTCACTTTCTCACAAAACTGTCTCTGGGTCCCTGTTCATCCAGCCTCGACCAACTCACATATCGCAGTGCTACTCAAAGAGCTCTGTAAAGCTGAACCGCACTCCACACCTAAAGATTTGCCCCTCACTCCAGACCTCCTCAACGCTGCTGCCATACAATACACTCAGGCTACCGGTCTCCCTTTACAGACAAAGTATTAGAGTGCATGTTCTTTATGGCTTTCTTTGGCTTTTTTTGGCATTCTTCGGCTTCCTGCGCTACTCAGAACTCACTGCCTCACTGACTTCAACCACCATCCGTCACGACACGCCATCATGTCCGACATCTCCATCCATCCTCCCAACACCATTGTCTATCACCTCAAACACCAACATGGTTCACCTCAGCCCATCTACCCCTTCTGTATGAACCCATACCAGACTACTTAAGCTTGAGATCAGCCAGCCGAACTTCTCCACAAGATCCCCTGTTCGTCACAGAGATGGGCAAAGGGGCCACACTTTCTTTTTGTCCTGGTTTAACCACCACTTCCGCCATATCTTAGCCAGATCCAGAATACGTACAAGTTTTTCTGCATCGGCGCCACCTCCACTTCCTCAAGTCAGGGAATCCCAGATCACATCATTAAGATACTTGGCCGGTGGACTTCCTCCGCGTACATCCATTCCATCTGAACGACATTAGAAACGCCCACCGGCACCTCTCTTCACAAAGCAGTCTCTTGGGGACTCTGCACAACCAGAGCTTCTGAATAGACAGCCCCAACTCAAGAGTCTACACTCCCACCGATCCCACCAGCCACTGGACGCCACCGGTCCCTCTTTGCCCCCCTCCAACCTTCTTAACATGACCCCCTCTACCCTCCTCGTTTCTTCTTACCCCTTCTTTCCCTACACCTTTCCATCCCTTAGCCTTCCATCCCTCGAACCCCATCCCTCCATCCCTTAACCCCACAACACCCATTCCTTCCTCCCTCAACCCGTTTCAGCTTCCTAAATCTAATTTATCTCTCATTCCATCGCGCAATAAACTGTTTGAAACCAGTAATGTTATTAATTTGGTCCTTTTTAGTTAATTAAAATGTATGCAAAAACTTGAAACATAGCTTTGCTTTCCTTTTCACCTTGTGCTATGCTCCATTCCTAACCTGACCTGCAGGATTGTTTGTTACACAGAACCATCTACAAAGCAGTCATTGTAAACAGTTTAGAAAGGGCTGATTAGATGAACCTTCCATCAATCAAACTCTTATAGAAGCCAGTTGGGAGAGGAGCAAAGACCTATTTCAATAGAGAAAAGCATTAATGTCGTTCTTTGCCCTTCTTTCGATGAAACAGGAGGTGTGTTGTTCAGAAGAGTCCCCTCTCTGGACACGCACCTCAGCTGCACCCATAGTTACCCGTAGCTATTCACAGGACAGTGATTGGACTGAATTAGCAGACACGCATGCTGTTCATTACTTGAAGCCCCAACAAGATGGATTTTGTTGTGATTGTTTTGCCCATCTGCTCCCAGTCAAACAAGTAATATACAGTATATTACTCTTCTACTCAAGACTGCAGCCACAACATTTCTGAAAGTGGTTTATGGAATACCGCTGTATTGTGAGTGGCAGCAGTATGACAGCTCCCCAAAAGGAAACAAAAACATTTTGATCATCCCCTGGTGGCTGGCTGTTAGTTTAGGAAGCGCTTGATTTGATATACAGCATAGTTTTCTGAATGCAGCAAGTTTTTTAAAATGTCATTATCACAGTTGATTGTGTTCATATAATTGTGTTAAGCCAACATTGTGTTCATGATTAATATCCATTTAATTGTGCAGTTCTAGTTACATCTGTGTGCATGTTTGTCAAAGACTGAATGAAAAGGACAGACACAGTGAGATGAGTGTGCATATCTTATGGAGCGGTTGTGTAAGCTAAGGTGAAAACACAGGACTGTATCCGTGCACACACACACACACACATACATACATACATGCATACAATCTGTCTTCTTCAGAAAGCTTTTCATCATCTAGGTCATGATTATGTTGAAGCTGGAAGCTGCTGAGGTTGTGTAATTGCTAACCTAGCAATATACCATTTAAATGTGTACTTTACATCTAAGCACATTAATCTCAATCAACAGTACATTATGACATATCAGCCTTTCTTACAGATGTCGGTATAGGACACAACTCAATACATAAAAGGCAGAGGCAGGAAGATGAAAAGGTTTGGTGATGCTGCAACTATGAAATACTGCATATTCTGAGACCCAAGCAATTATTTTCTGACCAATACACATGGGCCTGAAGCTGCTGAGTTTATGATTTGTAATCCCATGTCACTTTTGCAGCACTCATCACGCCATGCTTCTCTCACACAAGCTACAATCCGACTGCGTTGAAATCACCACCTGGTAACTGCAACAAAGACGAGCACCCACTCAGGTTCATCTTTGGTGGCATCGACAGGAAACAAGAGAAGGCTGAGTATTGTCTGGCACTGAACCAACATGCACGCACAAGCACCATCACTCACATCCCTGAGGTGCATGGTCAACTTTAACAGTAGGCAGTGCTGTCGCTTCATTATCCATCTCCATAGTGACAGGGTGGTGGCAGATTGCTGTCAGGATGTTTCTGTCCTCTACAAGGGACTGAGAGTAAACAGAGAAGCATGTCTGCCTCACCCATTACCCACACAAGTAAAGTATACACACACTCAGTTGCATTTGACTTTACGCTCTCACCATCAAATACACAGGGCTGACTAAAGCAACTATACCATGTCAAAGAAAAAGAAAAGAAAGACGTTTTTCACAAGTGAGAGAAGGCCGACAGTGATAGATATATCATCTATTCTAAGGCTCAGACAGCACACTGGGTTTCCACATGCAACACTCGCACTCTGCAGAGATATAGATAGATCACAATCCCCGCTTCCTCCTCCCGGCCTCCCTCCATCTCTGCCTTTCTTTTGCTTATAATGAATGCTTTAAGCGACTGTGATTGAAGGGGCAATTCACCAGAGGAATATTGAACAGCACTGCTGAATGTCTCCACTTGTCGGATGCCAATATGGCTGCCAAGCACTGTCTAGGCATAGGAGCACAATTTAAAAAGGGTTGAGGAACAATACATTTGACAGCAGAACCGAGGGTTTTAAAAGCAGCAAGACAAGAATACGAGGGCAAAAGATTACAAATTGAGTGAATGCTGCCTGCGCGTTCAACACAAACACCGACTACCCAGCGGAGAGATGAGGATGAATACACTGCTCTTGAGATGCATTCATATTTCATGAAGTGAGTGCAGGGAAATCTTTTCATGTGCTCTTAAGTTGAAGGATGCCAAAGCGTGTTTCTACAAGGCACCCAGTAGGGGGCATTTGTACTTGTTGCACAAGTTGATTGGTTGGTTCACTTACTTGGCAGTGCCTCTTCAAAGCACCACAAACATGAACATGTTTTATTTTACTTTTATAGATCAATATTTTGTTGCAATATCAGCAACACAAATGTTTGGAATTAAAAATATTCCACAGCTAAACACATTGGCATTCTTACAATAAACAGAATGGCAAGATTGTACATGTAGTTTTTGTATGTATGAGAATCCTATTTCTTTGTATTATTATACATTATTCTTTTCTCAGTCTGAAATCAAACCTTTGAATCAGTGAACACCCAGGAGACACGTACGAAGCCCTGAATTTTATCAAAAATATGGGAAAAATGTTCCTCCCCTGGTTTGCAGAGGGGAGCAGGGAATGTAAGGTGAGGCGTGCATTAACACTCATTCATCTCTCTCCTTTTATCTTTGCGCTCTCTCTCTCCCCCTCTCTCCCCATCTCCCACATGAGACGCACTAAAGATGATTCATCTGCACACATATGCTTGCGCAGACAGGGAGAGAAAGACTGCTACAGGGAGAGAGGATGAATAAAATCCATACATGTATGATCCCATCGGACTGGATTTAAAGGCTTGCTTAAGATAAGCTCGCTGGTAGATGGATGTGTTTTTGTCTGAGCCAAGCCAGCCAAACAGGGAGAATATATCGTCTTTCCACTCTGTGTTTAGGAGGCGTGCGTGTTCAGAGAGGAATCTTGATTACAATTTATGAATCAGCTAATCAGCTTGTGTAAATGAACACAATTAATTTCCTAATGTTCTTTTGTCGTGACATTTCTGGAATACAGATATTGCAAATCCAATACATCCTGGACATTATACTCATTCATAATGTACACTATTAACGCACACACCCTTAAACTGCAGAAGGAACAGTCGAATACACCAAATTGATATTACATAAGCATGTATAGTAATAGCTGTCTCAGTTCAGCTTTTTCGCAGTGAAAAGCCCAACCCCCCTCTGACATTAGCCTCTCCTCACCCCATCAGCCAGCTGAAATCCTGCCAAAATATGCTTCACTTAGATTTTCCTTCCTCCCTTTCGCTCGCTTTTTCCTCCCTTAGTTCCCCTCTCTTTTTCTTTCTCCTGTCGTCTCTCAGCTGAGCGCCAATTAAGGCAAACTGGCATTCTGGACAAATCGGTGTGAGGGGGAGGTTTTTGCCTTTTGGCCGAGGTCCCGTCCTGGAGCAGAAGTCACAGACTGCTGCAACTATCCTGTTCTCTTCTATGCTGCTGCTCTGGGCTGCTGGGCTGCAGGGCTGCAGAGAGCTGCTGTTTTTATCCAATTAGACTAAACAACACTGCTGGCATATACACCAGGGGGACTGACGAGTGGGTTGCTCTGTGTTTGTGCATGCATTTGTGTGCGTGTGCACTTCACCATTAGTACAACTCAGTACCTCTCCATGCAGTGAGCATGAGCTCTGCACTACACAAAGGGGAGGTACACCACCCGTGGAGACCTCTTTCTCAAAATATTCATGATACTCACGTAACACCCACAATCACAAGCACACACAAAGAGACACTCTTTGTGCATTCACACAAACACCTTCTCCTTTCCTCATCCAGCTCCTCTTTTTCCAGCAAACCACTGTGATGGTATTTATCTGAAACTCTTCAGAGTTCTCCGTCTCTACCTGACCCCCAGCCTCCCTCCCCCTCTTTATCTCTGTGAACCTTGCTCTAGAAGGAGCAATGCTAGCACTGAGACTCTGGGACTGCTGCTCACTGTGTTCAAGGCGTAGGCCTGAGCTAAAACATCACCCAAAGGAGAAAATGTTAATTAAAAAAACCCAGGGACCACACATGGAGAGACACTGCTGCTTTATCTTTGATTAATAATTACAGAGACCAGAGATTTTTCTGTCAACGGAAGTGTGTGTAAATCCCTCAAATGGAAGACATTGCAAATAAATTTTATTGTGAGTGTATGTGGCACGTACAGGAGCACAATAATGTATATAGATACATGTATGTGTGTACATGCCTGTAACACTGTGTGCATGCCTCTATCCTCACTGGTCAGTCTGCAGTCTAAATGCCAGCTGTGCTGCAGAGCAGTGGCCTGGGAGGTGTCCTGCCTTCCAGCTAGCTCTGCCTGACCCACTTCGAAAACAGAACATAAACTTGTACAATTAAACCACACAAAATAGACACATTCAACTCTTTTAACCCAAGTTTTCATGTAAAAGGACATGATTCACATATTTCAGCTGGCCACTCACACATGTTTTGCTTAGGATAAACCTGTGGTCCTCAACCCTTTAAAGTTGCATCAATGTAAAAGGGGTTGCTTGTAGTGATGAAGCTGCAGATAATTATCACTCAAATCTGCAGTTCCTCTAAGCTTCTCAGCTTATTGTTTAACTGTCCAGTCTGCCAAGACCACTCTGAAGGTGTCGTGTTAGGGCACAACAGGCAGCTGTATTCAGAAAAAAGCTCAAATAAACCCACACACCTGCTCAGCACCTGCTCAGCACTTGCTCAGCACCTGCTCAGCACCTGCTCAGCACCTGCTCCAGCACCTGCTCAGCACCTGCTCAGCACCTGCTCCAGCACCTGCTCAGCACCTGCTCCAGCACCTGCTCCAGCACCTGCTCCAGCACCTGCTCCAGCACCTGCTCCAGCACCTGCTCCAGCACCTGCTCCAGCACCTGCTCCAGCACCTGCTCAGCCGATAGACAGAGTTAGAGACGAGCAACTAAAGTACCAGATGTTTCCCTCAGGAATTGGTAGGGACCAGTAACAGAGCTAAAACAGAGATAATATTGTTCTCAAATCTGCTAATTGTTCACACACACAACTCAAAATGATTGATACCATTGCTGTAACTGCTGGATGTGTAAATAAGCAGCTGTTTCACCTGCTAAGTGGCCAAAAAGTCTGTTGTTGCAACTCCACAGAAAGTGTAGGAAGTTGACCAGCATTGCCAAGTCAAATTCAAGCTATGTGTCCACATATACGTGAGGTAAATTACTATTATTTCACAATAATACTTTTAGGAACGGTCAAATCTTAAGGTCAAAAGTGCAGAAGGGAGCACAATAATGTATCATATGTGACTACTGTGTGTTCTATGTTTTTAGTGTTGAGCTCTTTTATGATGATTTTAATGTTAAGTATGTAAAGTGTCTTTGAGAATTTTGAAAAGCGTTACATAAATAAAATTTATTATTATTATTATTATTATTATTAGATAACAGAACCAGGACTGTTCTCTGTCCAATGTTCACAACAACATCAGGGGTACATTGCAAAACAGACATATCAAACTATCTTAGCATCACAAGGGAATACAAAGAGTTGTTTAATACGTATGACAACATGGTCATGTCTAACAATGTATAGGGCCCATTAAACACATGGAAAACATTAGCAATTTATGCAGATAGGAATAATTATATTTTGTAATTTAGAATGTATGAAATCCTCCGACCGAGTGCATCTATTTTGTATTACAATAGAAGACATGCAAGATATTCTAATCACGTAAATAAACAAAATTACAGCATCCATCGGTGTGAGGTAATAATGTCTAGTTGTTTGCTCTTTAAATCCATTATGATGCAACTTTAGGCTGATCTCTGCCCATTTAAGGTCCCACACACCATTCAGTCCCAGGGTCCTCTGGGACCAGCACTCCTCCTTGGATGGCACACTCTCCCAGCCTCTCACGAAACCCGATATGGACAAGGGCATGCATCTTCTACATAGATTAACTCACATCTACTTATGATTATGGTGAATTGTGTAATGTAATTTGCACTCCAGTGAGGTGCTCATAACCATAACCATGTTTTCATGGGTATTGCTTTTCATCAGAAAAAGTGGCTTTTTATTAGAGACTTTTAAATACAGATAAATACACTTGGACTCAACTCTCTAGTATTTTTAGTCCATTTAAAAATTCAGGATTTTACGTGTCAAAAGAAATGTAATTGTAATAATAAAAACACTCTAATTGTGTGCATTGATTGTGAAGACTGAGGCACAGAGTATGAAGTGTGCCTCATTATTTTCCCAGGGATGTTCATATTTATTTATGTATGTCCAACAGAATAGCATGTTGTTGTTTAAATAACACAATTTAAAGATATAACTTCTCTTACTCTAATAATAAATATGTATTGCATGCTAATTTAGAAATAGAGAGGTGCAAAGTATGTGTCTCAACACATGACCAGTCTGTGCATGTAGTTATGGGTCAAACACTACACTGTTATTCTTAGTTCAGTGCAGTTTCCTGTTGATGTGGCTTCATGAATTTTACCTTGAAGAAAAGACAACGTCATAAAAGAGTTTGGACAAACATAGCCATCCATCACTGAAGGGTGTTACGAAACTCTCTCTGTAGACACATTGTCTGGGTCTGAGAGTGAGAGTATGAACTATAAGGCTGCTGGGAGTCTGAAGAGCCAAGACACAGATTTGAGAGAAATATGATCAGCAGCTCTGTGTACTTGGTGGGGAAGCCAGGTTTAAAATACCACAGCTAAATATATTTCTTTAAAGAAAAATAAAAGAAGATATAGGGATTGGAAAACAAAGGAGAGAAAGGAGGGAAACATGAAGATGATCTGGGAAAAACAAAAGGCCAAACTGTAAAAGTAAGTTGCACTACCAAGAGGAGGGAAGAAGAGCAAAGTAATTGAGAAATGGGGAAAAGGGATCTGAATTCGTGGAGGTTGGCACTCTCCTGTGATTCTTAGGAAGCCACTAGCAGGCATGTTGTGTCTAACATATAACAGATGGCCCTTATAGCACCATGAAGAACGTCTTTAAAGAAAAGGGGCCTCTACTCTTTTCCCTTCTCTTTCACTGCCACAGCTAGGGATGGAAAAAACACCATGACCTCTGTCAGTCAAATCAGAGCTAAATGTAATCACATGTTCTCCATGTTTAACTTTATTAACTATTACCTTGATTAAATAAATAATAATACAACACATTTGTTGAGGGAAAAATGTCCATCTCATTAATGTTGTAATGTTTGTAGATTGCTATCCCTGCTTATTACATTCAAATGTTGATTGTAAATAGTGTATTGGGTATATAATATATTGCAATATAAAATTGTAATCACTATCGGTGAATCATATTGATACATTATGATATTTACAAAGAATGTTTGAAAAACTCAAATGAACATAACATAAAATTAAATCTGTTCTTTTAGACAATTAAATAATATTCATTATGGGACTTTTGTCATGGTTCGATTAAACAGCCAATTGATTAAAATACTTTTTTGTCCAGCCCTATTCTGTGCTACGACAACATCTGTATCTTGTTGATGTTTTTCTGCCTTGTGTTTCATTGATTTTCCATCCAATTCCCCATCCGGAGGATATTGTGCTATGCAAAAAAAAATGGAGTAAAGGAGTTTGTCTGGGATTGGAATAAACAATCTCCCTTCAGTCATCATCCTTCCACATTTCCCTGAATATTGCATTTTCCTACTTTTTGTTTTTTCTGAGCACTGAGCTGTGCACTAAAATAATATTTAGCATAACCTCAACAGCACACCCCATCTGAGTAAGACCATGACAGATAACCATCGTGACAGCTTCCTCTGGCCTCACTCACGCCCCTTCTGTACGCTATGTACTCCACAGTTTGTGGTCCAGCCACATGGTACACGCCACCGAACCCCCCATATATACACACACACTCCCTCTAACACAAACCCAGATCGAGCTACAATGGTCCTTATGTTCAATTCCACACAAGGAAAAAAGCAATTTACGCAACCCTTTCAAAGCTAAACCCAGTGCAACCAACAGGTCTAGGGCAGGATGGGTAAGCGAGTTCAGCTGAAATGTTTTTGTGCTCCATCTGGAAAGTGTTGCATGTGTATACACACAAGACCTCTTTCTCTCTCAAACATACGTATGTATGGCACATTACAGCAAAGCAATTTAGTGCCATCATTGCTAATACAGGATACAGAGGGTGGAGTTTACTAAGAGTAAACTACCAACACTCAAGTGACTCCAATCTGATACTTTCCCTGAAGTTATTACTGCATAATGACCACCATCAGATACGGTTCATGGGATTTTATCCCAAATTCGCTTATGTTTCACAGGCCGTGCTGAAACTGAAGCAGCTCACGTGGAACGTACACACTTATAGATTCAAGGTTGTTTATTTTTCAAGAAATCATCACTGTGTCAACACCAACACAGACTGCAGCGAGGACTTTTCATGAGAGGGATTAAGTGGCTGATCGGGCTGTTTCAGACGTCACTGCACAGAAATCTGAGGTGTTTCACACAAAGAATCCAAGCTGAGTCTAGAAGTTTGTGTTTCGCTCTCTAAGCTGACTGGTTTGGTTAGGGACAATGTTTGGACTAGCATTGTGGGTTTGAGGTCACAAACTGGTCTGTCTGTCACGCTCAGTGCAGCCCTTTCAGGTCTTACCTGTTCTTTCTCTCTGCTCTGGGTTTTCTGTAGCAGTGGCCTGCTGCTCCCACTCCAGCCCCTCTGGCTCCCACTGGCCCTGTACAGGCCCCTTCTCCTCCTCGCTTGATGGGAGGTCCGCCTCAACCCCCTCTGAGAGCTACACACAGAGATGCCTTTGTCAGCAGTGGAGCCCTCTCAAGGAGGAAGTGATGGTAAGATTGTACAGAGTGCTTATGGTCACATAACCACAACACATTATATAGCGGCTGTGTTTTTCCACTATTCCCTGCATCCTTTTCATCCCTTTCTCCATTACACACTAAGCAAGAATGCAATAGAAATTGTTGAGGTCCAACTTCTGCCACAGAGCTTGGATAAGAACTGCCTGTCAGACAGCAGTTTCAATCTATTTAAAAACTCAGCAGCACCGGAATAGAGGTTAATAGAGGCAGTTATCAGTCCTCTGCAGGTATGGAGGGAGATTATAATCATTGTTGTGTTTTTTACCACTCTCTGCTCGGGAGGAAATTATTTATCAAGATCTACATTTTTCAAAGAGAAAGAAGAGTTTCAAAAAGAAACCCATTTAGATATTTTAGTGTACTCTGACCTCTGTATGTTTGAATTTCCAGATGTGTCAAAACCTGCAGTTTTAAAGTTCATTCAATTAAAACGTCAGACTCGATATTGGTTGTGTACAACTGCATTTGAGGAGGATGATAATAGTAATTATATTCATATTTTAGAATGAAAATGGATTTGGCTGCCACAGTTTCCTCCACCCTTTTCTGTTTTAATGGCAGATAAAAAGAAGGAAGAAATAGGAATTTGCTGGATTGCAGTAAGGCACTAGACCTGCATGCGTTTGTTTATGGTCAGATGGTTTAATCACCACTACTCTTCCTGTTCCTCTGAAACATCCAAGATTCCTCCTAAGCACTGAACAGAGACATGCAATCTCTCTCTCGCTCTCTCTCTCTCTCCCTCTTCTCTCTCTCTCTCTTCTCTCTCTCGCTCAGGTTTATAACCAAATTATAGAGATGTCACAAAATAAACTTGGTATGTAATGATATTGGACAGAGATAAGCTGGACATCATGCTCTGCAAGCCCTGAAAAATACCTCCATATGTGCCTTCTTTTTGACTTTGTGGCAGTATGCTTATATATAAACAGCCAGTAAACACACAGTGGGATCCACAACTCACCCACTGTTGATTGGGCATGGCCACGGAAGTAAGCATATCAGCCATGGCTCCCAACATTTGGTCAGTGCGTCCCTGGTTCTTCTGGAGAGCCTTCATTTTCCCCAAACGGCAAACGAAATTATTCCCTGCTGTTGTGACCCTTTGGCTCTCTGGGTCCTCTTTTTGGTCCCCTGTTTCTGCTCCTTTTGCTCTTGTCTCACGGCACACTGTGCCACACTTTGGAGCCAAGCCTCCGCAGCCCGCCTTGTTCTAGCCTGATACACAGGAAACCTCATGTATATGAATAATTGATCCTGGAAGAGGGCGGCTTGTCTCCGTCTGGACAGGAACCTCAGAGCTCTCTCTTTCTTATCCCTCGCTCAACTCCCCCAATTTGGACACAGGTAAGCTGACAGGGGGTGTCTCTAACTCTGGCTTAGTCCAGAGAAAAAATATCCACCTTGTGCTCTAAATATAAGCTTCCCCTGGAAACTCAGATTGAAGATTTTCTTAGGCCTTCTTTAGCAAAGACGTCTTTGTTGTCGCTCTAAATGAGGAATCCAGAGTGTGGAAGTATTTCTCTGTGAGGTTGGTCTTCTCCTGTCCTTCTGTCTGAATGCTGAAACGGTGAGCCATGACTTCCAAACTGAGCACATCACCCACCCTGAAATCCTCCTTTCTTGTTCTTCATTGGCTATAGAAGATCACCACCCCCCTAACCAAAACCTATCCTCCTTCAATCATTCTTTCTCGTCTTTCTTTTTTTTCCCTCCTTGACCTCGCTACCTAATTCTTTTACCCAATTTCAAACTTTTCTATATCTCTTTCTTCCAGTCTTTCTTTCAACTACCCTGGCACCCTACAGTCGCTCTTCATCTTTGCCCAAGTCTCAGGCAGTGACACAAGAATTGTGTGAACTCTTGAGCAGCGGGGCAGCCCCAAATAAGGTATAAATACAGTCCATGAAGCTCAACTGTTTAAGAGACTGTCACCGATTGCGCACACACACACACACACACGCACGCACACACACACACACACACATACACTACACAATTTTTAACTTTTAACTGCTCAAGTCAAACCAGTAGTGTTTGTTTGTGATTCACAAATATGAGACAAACTGGAATATGTCCCCTGGCAGATTATATGATTGGTATGCACATTGTGACTGCACAGTTATGAACAATATAACCAAGAAGAAAAGGAATTGATTCCTAAAACAAGTCCTAACAATATTTGACCCTCATTTCAAAGTCAATGTTTTTTTTATGGCTTTTTAATTAGATGACTGAAATAAATGTAACTTTTGGTTCGACATAGAAATAGACCTACGTCAGCCTTCATGAGTGGACATGTTACCTTGGAATTGGAAAGTTATCATGGTCCCTCTCTGCACTAACACTATGAGGATTGTTGAAAAGACTTGCAGCTGACCCACTTGCAAGCCTACATTGGGTTGATACTTTTGTAACTGTGGGTAATGTCTGGTTGCATTTCGTAGGTGCTATCCCTTCAGACAATATATATCAAACAAACCGTACAAATAGGGTATAAAAATAAAGACAGCATGTGATGCAAAGTCCAGCTATGCCTGGAATAAGCAGGTGTATACTAGGAAACAAATACAGTAACTATCTATCTAAACCCCCTGGGGAACCTGAGGAGAATCATGGCATGAGGATGCACTAGACATGTCTAAAGGACTGAAAGGTCATAACATCGCAGGTGATCTTACACCATGGGCGGTGAACCTCTAAAAAGCAAGCTTACCATGCTGGGGACAGAATGAAAACACAACCCAGAGCTTCTGTATGAAGCCATTAGAATACCAAACACATCTTTCTTTCCAATTTGACGTTGATCTTTGAGATTGGATGGTGATTTGCATATTTTTCAGTAACCAGTGCTCGGGATGTATAAAGGGGTTTGAGGGGGAGACGGGTATATTTATTCTTAAGGGGTATTTAGGTAGTCAACAAACTGACACAAAGAGCCTGACATAAAGTTGGGTAATAATTACAATTACAATAATTGTCTGGATGTTTAAACTGCTGGGGTCAAATGAAACCCAATAATACAACATGTTGGTTAGTTTGAGAATAACCTGAGGGTTAAAAAACATGGTTGGTAACATATGTCTAAATAAGACTAATAAACTTAATCCAACTGAACACTAGTCTGCCTGTAATTTTGTGATGGTAATGTAAATGTATGCGGCCGTAGTTCATTTATAGCCTAATGTAACTGTATTTACTTTTAAAATATTGTAAAAATTGTGTTCATTTGTGAAGAATATTTAGAGGACCAAAACATGAAAATACCATGAATATTTGTTTGCTACAAAGCTTATTTTCTCCGCTAATCTAAAATCCAATGAAAATTGCCACCATTTTTTGTTGAGGGAACTAGTGCAGAACCAATGCTAATTTCCATGTTGGCCTAGAAATAAGCGTCATCCCTGCAGCAAACCCACATGCTGACGTTGAAGGTGCTCAATACAGAATTCAGAGCATATCTGTTGCCTTCACACAGCTCGCAACATGAAGACGGCTGAGCAGGCGGCTAGAAGCTAACGGTGCTCACAGCATGAACAGTGCAAACAGCGCTAACAGTGTTTCCCTGGGGGGATGACATCGTGGGTTGGGACAGCGTTATCAGCGGTCACCGCCTTCTTCTAGCCAGACACACTCACATGCAATAAACTGCACACACAGCCGGCCCGGCTACGTTAACAAAGCACCGATCAGGGAGTGACTTTAATCTTTGCTCAGGTAGACATTGCTCCATTATATCGTTCCATAAAAATAATTATTTGCTGGTATATTAATGTCCTGAATACCATTTACAAAACCTTTAAATGGGTATCATCATCTTAGCATGTTAGCATTAGCTAATTAGCGCGAGACACAAACTACAGCTGAGGCTGGTGGGAGTGTCCTTGGCTTTTTACGTGTTTGGTCATATATCAAAGAATTTAACAAATTACAATGTTGCCGTTATGATGACGCCAGATTAAGTCATTGGCTCACCAAATACTTTAAAATAAATCCTAAAGTGAACATTAATCTTTCAAAATATTCCACTCAAAACCACCAATGTCAACTTCATGTTGTTGCTAGAGGTTATCACCAAAGGTCAGTAGGATTCATCCTCTAGAGAAAATGAACACCTGAACAAAATGCCAATCAATCCAATAGTTGATATTTCAGTCAACAACTGAATGCAGACAGGTCTAACATTTTATTTTATTGAGCACATTTCTGTTAGAGCTCAAATCAAATCTTTGTCATGTCTTTCACAGATGTATTTTCAATCTGCCAAGAAACAAATTTTATTTTCTCATCACTTACATCGCTATATTATTTTAAAAAATGTAAAGTCTCTTTCACTGACACGAGTTATGAGTGTGAGGTTTTACAAAAGAAAAATGTATTTCAATTAATGAAAGTCGCAAGAAGGAAAGGAAAGTTTTAAACCAAGAGAAACATACAAAGCCTTGCAAAACAGATATGTTTACAACAAATCAGTAGACTCTAAGACCATATTATTCTTTTAATTACATGCATATTGTTTTGCCTATAAACTCTGTAAATCCTTCTGTCTGGGACAGTTGAGTATTTCCAGATTGCAGACAGTCCAAAAATGTTGCTGCAGGACTATTTTTGGACAACCTATGTCTGTTTTTAAGTTCCCCTGAGCCCGAGTGCACCCTGAGATCCACACGCTGTTCTGTTTTGGTCACACACAGTCGAAGCCATGGGGTGATGGGTGGCTGCCATCTTGGTGTCTTCATTTGAATCTTGCTTTAATTATTCTGTGTTTCCACCATTTTATTGTGTTTTTCTTCTAATTTCTTGGTCACATTTTCTTTTGGGGTTGCTCCCAAAACAGATTATTAAAAGATGTGGAAGATGAAAGCTAGCCCCACAAGTCATGTAAAGACATCGCTCCTGACTACTTTGGAGGAAATACATCTCCACACTTCAACTAACACAACTGAAGCAATTATAAATCAAAACGCCAGTTTGGTATGATGTGAAACAGTTTCAAGTTAAAGTGTGCACTGTTTAAAAATAGACAAGATAAGATATATATAAATAAATAAATACAACCAAATGAGACAACGCATAAGGTCATGATCCACTCTTTATAATCTGAAATTAAACAAACCCATAAATCAGGAATACAAAGCTAATGTGTAAAAGTGACTCACTATATAATTGTCACCTGTGTGTCTGCTGCCATACATGTCTCCACTAATGTGTTGTTGTTTTGTTACCAACATGCATATTATCACAAGAGAATCTTTAAATGTAAATAACATCTAAAACCCCCAGATAACAACAATAATTCACCTTTTAGCAGGTAAGCAGGAAAAAAACTGCTACCTGTCAATGTTTGTTTTTGTATTTAATATTACAGGTGAGATATGGATGTAAAAAACTCTGCCGAAGTGATTTTTTCTGGATTCATACTTTGCGCTATTTTTTGTTCTTTGTATCTGTACATTGATAAGAATATGGATGCCGTGTTTTGATGTGTTTCTCTGATGGCATTCCAAAATGTAGTTAGTTTTTTTGCTCAAATATTAAGAAACACATTTGAAATGTTTTCACATCATACTAACTATACATACTCACAGTAATTACTGATTACCTTGAACTATCCCTCCCCTCCATTTAGGGGCTCTATCAGCTATCTGTGTGGGCTACATTCTGAAAAGATTCAAATCATATTTGTATGCACTTATTAAGAGTGAGTGAATTATTATATTGAAGAAGCAATGGTGCAAATGTTCATACTTCTGTACTGGTTTTGTTGTTTCATTGACTTAACCCTAACCCAGCCCATAGCAAGTGTAATTTTGGCTCAGAAAAAAAATATTACTCTGGCTCTAAACAATTAATGTTCTAAGTGTGCAGTAGTTGTTGCTCATACCTTTATTCACCCACCCTTGAGTCAAAGCACAAACACCTCAAACTTCCACTTATCATTGAAATAATTTCTGCCAAGTTACCCCGAATCTCCTCCTCGTCTAACATGAACACCTTTAGCTCTTCCCTCCCTGCTTCCTTCCATGCATCTGAAGTATAGCACAGGGGCGTTCTGTCTTTTAACCACATATAGCTGGAGAAAATATAGCAGATGCTCACAGAGTCTGAGCAAAGTGCTGGTGAGACTGGTCCTGGAGAGACTGCCAACAGTCTAATATTAGCTGAGCACATGGCTGTCTATAGAATCAGTCACTAAGCTGGCTAAACTTAGTTAATTGCTTCCCAAGCCTCTTTCCAAGTTATATTGCTCTACCACTGACCTCTGCTGGGTACTCTGGTGTCTGGGGAGAAGTTGGACGGCCTTTTGCAGTGGTGAGTGAATGACTGTGTGGAATTTGCAGAATAGGAGGAAAATAACTCTGACCCTAAAAGGAAAGTGTTGGTATATCAGGAGGTGGGAATCAGAACAAAATGTTCTTTAACTTGAACATCAGATTAGTAATCATTTGTAGAAATCTGTTGGATTTTCTTTTGGGATAAACACAAACTGCTGCTCTTTAAGTGTGCTATGTGGGCTGTGCTGTCCTCGTCTGGTAAAATTGTTTATTTATTCTTGTATATCTAACAGGATAAAGGAAAACACCGAAAACATACACACACCACTCCCTTTCCTCCACATTTATCAACTTAATTTCTGTTTTGGCCTTTCACAAGCTATACATCCTCACCGCCAAGCATGCCCTTTCTTCCTCTTCCTGAGTTTCATATCAGTAAGAAGTCAGGTCACACCTCAGACGTGTGTGTCTAAACATAGCATCTTTGGAGTAATGGATCAGGTTAGTGTGATGCTATAGGTCTGATGTGGTGATTCACAGCCGAAGAGACAACTTCCAATAAGTAATTGGTTGGGGCATTTGATAGGATTTAGTGAGATTATGTCATTGGAGGTGTGTCCACTTCAGATGGCTGGTATTAGCAGTGTGTCTCTGTTAGTTAACTCTTCAGAGCAGATCAGAAGCTATAATTCTCAGGATCAAAAAGCTTTTGAATGAGTCACAATTTGAGAGATCTAAAAATCGAAATAGTTTTGCTCGTTAACAGTGCTGGCATAAAGCATTTGCTTTTTTAATGGTATGTTTCTTCTCAAAGTGCAATGTGCAACATGTATATTTAGAGCAAACAAGATGTGCCTTGTTGTAAGCTGGTGGATATATTTGGAGGTGAAACCTTCAGTGAGGATTCATTTTATAAACCTGAGCTATCTAAACATTTTGATGAACTACATAAACAGGGCTCATGTCCAACACTGCATTACCCAGTTTGATCAGGAGAGGACAGTGCATCCCACTAACAGAGAGGAGTTGTTGCATAAGGCAGAATATATTCACATGCAGTCACAACTTGGTCCTACTCCAATTCACCATCAGGGTTAATCTATTTACGTGCACCTTTTAATGCCACGTGATTGAGTCTGTGATGCTATGAATAAACCTGTTGACGCAATATTCCTGTCCACATATTGGGATTTGACCATAAAACAAAAGGGTTATGGTTACAGTTCAAGCAGAAGGCTTGAACCAATGTGAAACTAGTAAAAAATAATTATAGTAATTAAAGCGTCTTTATCTGGTTTCTTATAATAGGAATATAAGATTACTTAAACCAGATATTCAAACTAGTGATATTTTTGTTGACACAAAGTTACCTGAGAAACCAGGTTAAGAAGACAATTAAATGGAAATGTGGGTTCTGTAACAGCGGATAATGAACATGTGTTTTGTTGTATTTTAAATGTCTCAAGCATGCACATTTTGCAAACCAGTTGCTTCAAACTTTGACAGCAGGTGTTTGTGTATATTTGAGCATTTGTTTGCATGCATCAGACTGTCCATGTGTGTCCATGTATGTCTGTGTGTGTCATCCCTGTCATGAGAATAATTACTAGCAAGGCCCCCTGGCTTATAGTAACAGCAGGGCTAGTTTGTGGTCCCAGCAAATGGATTTCCATGAGAAAACAGGCCCAAGAGGCTGTCTCCTATCACACAGACACACTGAAATGATTCAGACAGGGGATCCTCAGCAGCACAGCAGATTTAGGAGCCATAGCCTCCATGATTCAGTCACAGCACTTATTTGGACAGTTAAAAGAGGTTTTCTCTGACACAACAGACGGGCAGCAGAGAGCTGTGGATGGACAGATTCAGAGAGAGCCGAGGAGGCAAGTGAGAGAGAGGAGGAAGAGTGAGCCGCCGAGCTCAACGGACTGTAAGGGGAGCAAGGTTGGCTGTTGTCTGTTTCTTTCTCTTAATCCTTAAATCTTCTGTAATCAGGATGAGAGGGAGAGAGCATGTTGCCTGACTTAGGACAGCAGTCTATGTTAGGACCTGTATGGATTGATGAGGCATCCTAACTGTCCAGTAGGAGAGATGGAGGGAGGGGGATGGCATTCAGCTGGAGACAGTTTGGAAACGGAAACTTAGCGAGTTTCTACCAAGAGTCAACAGGAAGACGGGAACACCAATTAATGAGGATGGTTAAACCACTCAAAGCTTCTTCCTTTTGAAAGAAGAAAGAAAAGAGGACTTATCCGTGGATTGTTTAAAGGTGAGAAGATTATTTTTTTCACTTTGCTTTGGCACAAATTGTTGCACATATTTTTACATCTTTACTCCACAGGTCATGTTTAGGACCCTGATGAAGAAGCTTTATCTGATTACAAGGTGCTGCTCTGCACCTCTGCAGGATGTGAAGGGCACAATATTAGAGTTAAAAAAAGGAGCGGTCTATATTTGTGCAGAAGGAGGAGATAGAAAAGTTTGTGTGATTGTAATCTTCATTTTTCAGCATGGCACAATGCGGAAATAGGAAGATTGTTTGTGGCATTAAAGGAGTTGAGCAGTTCTATCTGGCATTTAGTAAGAGCTTATCCAAAATATGCCATTACTCTAATACATTGTCTGCAAGTGTATAACTGAAGCTGTGCAATCTGTGTTAATGTGTGCCTGTTAGGATATGGTGTAGCGATGTGTGCAGGGCCAAGGCAGCTTGAAGACTGAAACCCACAATCCCTCACTGGAGAACAATCAAGCTCTTTCTCATGCACAAAACATTAAG
Source organism: Cyclopterus lumpus (assembly GCF_009769545.1). NCBI lineage: Eukaryota > Metazoa > Chordata > Actinopteri > Perciformes > Cyclopteridae > Cyclopterus > Cyclopterus lumpus. The sequence continues at coordinate 13,019,208 of NC_046972.1, forward strand.
AATGACTAAGTCCATCCCATCCCAAGCCTTGAGAAACAATGTCATCACTGGTTTCAAAATATCCTTCATACAAACATAACATTCGCATTTTAATGGGTTTATACCAAAAAACTACTGGATAACCAAGTGCACTTCTACTGCTCACTGTGTGACACAGCTAAGACACCATGACAGATGCTGTCATTCGCCTGGACTCCCATTGCTTCCGGCACCATATGGCCTTTCTCAACCCAGTACACCCCTCCTACTATGCCTTCAGTCACATGACTTTCACAGAGCAAGCTTCTGCAGTTTTACAATGTTTCTTGACTATTAACTGTGTACCTGTTATTTATTTGTAGATATTTACGCATGTATTGCAAATTTCTATACATTTCTGAGTATTCATTATCTTAAAGTAAATAATAGCGAAAATATAACACTCAGTTACAACTACTTAATCTCTTGTTCTGTTCTATAATGGGCTGAGCGGACATTGCCAAAAAACATGTTGCACATCTTGTAAATCAGACTTACGGATCAGTCTTGCGGATCAGGAAGGCGGAGGTGAGGTTAAGCTCATCCTCCCCTTCTAGTCACCGTCCCTTATACAAGAGGGCCTTCATGTCATAAGACCTATTTAATACGCTAACTTCAAAAGTTAACAATGTATTGCCATCATTCTTGCATTCATACTTGCATTATATGCTTATTTTGAGGGGAAGAAATCATACACAATCCTGTCCCAGATGGCATTGATCAAAATGGAGTAGTGATGTGCTTTTTGCACACAAATATTTTGCCGTCACCAACACCTTTCACATTAGGATAAGCACACATTGTTGACAGTACCTGAGTTGGAACACAATATACATCAGTTAATGTTGTGTCAGTTTGTGTCCACAGTGACAACTATGAATGTTTTCCTATTTAAGATGTAGATGGTGAGCAGCAGACCCGACACCCAGGTGTGAGCACAGGCGGAAAGGGGAACAATGGCCACTGCAAAGTATGACCTCCACCTGGGCGCAGGCCCATCCGAGGACTCGGAGATCCTCCTGGATGATTCTGACTCAGGGAGTGTGCTCTCTGACGACTCTGTGCTTCCCGACTACGAAAGGGATGAAAAGTACACAGAGCCGGCAAAAACGTTGTATGAGGCCTGCGCCCGGAATGAACCCAAGTCCCTGTGCAGGATCCTGGAGAGAGGAGTCACTAAAGATGAGGCCATGGATCTGGACATCAATGGCAGGGTGAGTTGGATTTAATTTCCCTTTTTATAACAGTGACTTTGACACAAAGTGAGAAAAGTGAAAAAAGGTTTGATCGTCATGTAGGTGCATTTATTTCAACATTGTTCCCCCTCAGAGTGGACTGATGTTGGCTGTGGGCAAGGGATTCGTAGACATTGTCACCATGCTGCACATATGTCCATTAATAGATATCAACCACCAAGACAACGATGGCAACACTGCCCTCATGATTGCTGCTCAGGCAGGTGTGTCTCATGACATATACACCACATAACCTCAACATCTCCTCTCAATTCATCAACCGACCATATTGACATGATGTTCGTTTGTTTTTCCCAGGTTTTGTCACTATTTTAAACTACATCCTTAACTTCTTCTCTGGCGTGGACACCGAAGTCAGGGATCCCCGTGGCTTCACAGCTCTCATAAAGGCAGGCCTACAGGGCCGAGAAGAGTGTGTATCCGCGCTGTTAATGCATGGTAAGTTTATGGTGCATGAGACCTCCTATTACCTTTGCAGGAGGAACATCTGGTGTGTGTGGACACATGAACAATATATGTATTCAGAGGCAATAGGCCCAGGTTCTTACATTGGTGCAGACAATTCCCCATGGGACATATTTAATGGTTTAGGAGAAAACAGTAAGGATGGAAGTATGACAACTAATGTGTGCCATTCATAACTTGCCCAGGAAAATGTTTACCAAAAACTATATATCTGATCTGTGAACTAATCTGGTCTTTTTTTTATGTACTCAAATGTTATGTCAGAGACAGATAATTGTACAGGCAAACAGAGACATGTGTAAAATAGAAATATATGTCTGGTACTCTTGGTTTTGTTTTCAAGTCTTGATTATTCATTAAGCGGGTGATCCACAGTCTTTGAAATAGATACATGTTCTTCCAATAATGAGTTAAACTGAATAATTACTATATGATAGCTTTAGAGCAAATCTGCAGAACTCTGGCCTGATTGATGCTGTGAAAGTGTTACGCTGTACATCTACTCAATCAAGAGTGCTCCAAAAGTGACCACATGGTGGGGTCATTTTACTGAATGGATTTCCCCACGTCCCTCAGCATCCAATGATTATTAACTTGTGTCCTTGTTGTTACAGTTTTGTTTATTTATTGTTCTCCTCTTTTCATGCGCAGGTGCAGATATGAATGCAATGGATCTGGTCCAAGGGAGAGGTCTAAAGGATTGGGTCCTTAGGACAGGAAGGTTTGAGACTCTAAACAGAATCCGCCGCCTGCAGGCTCATTCTGTCGCTGAGCAATTCTGTGATAGCTACATTCCTGAGTGGCCTGAGCTGAAGCAACTAGTAGCAAAGGCCACAGCCATCAAAACAACCAGCCAAAAGCTGAGGCAGTGCTTAAAAGACAGTCTTTCGTTAAGCTTCCCTCATGACCCCGAAGACAATGGGGTCATGGACCATATGGTGCGGATGACTACGGGCATCCACAGCCACCTGATAGTCACTGGTTGCCGTCCACTCTGTCCCTCCAGCCCCCCAGAGATTGGCAAGCGACGGTTTGCTGTGCCTGAGCTGCTTGAAAAGTACAGCAGCAAGGAGTTGGAGGAGAGCACAGTGTCCCACAGTAAAGGCTACATCACCACCTCTGATTCTCAGGTTTCTGTGTCAGCCCCCTCTGTATCCCTGACCTCCTGCTGCCAGGACACAGAGCGCAGGGAAAGCATGATGTCAGGTGGCATGAGAAGCTTCATTCCCTGCAGCATGGCACACAGGAACAGCATCTTCCCCTCAGGATGTATTCCCAAGATTGAAGTAACTAAATCTGGGGAGCCCACTCCAAAGAAAGAGAAAAAGAAGAAAAGGCAGAAGGGCTACCTGGAGCTTCCTGTCTGGAAGTACAAGGAGGCCAAGGATGAGAAGAAGAGAGAGAAGAAGCAGCAGGAAAAGGAAAAAGAACAAGAGAAAAAACAGAAGGGTTCCAAACGTTCATCAAGCCAAAAATGAGGCATTATTCTCTTTTCCTTAAACAAATACTGAGATAAAGTCATGCATGACTTTATCATGAATGAACATATGTGATTACAGTGATGCCTGTTTTAACAGAAGACATATTGTAAAACAATGTTGGAAGTGAGCAAATGACAACTGATGGATTTGAACTTTGGAAAACTGAAAATTCTGAACCAAATATTATTTGGTTTTGGAGACGTGACATGTGACATGACTGACTTCTTCCTTAAGGATTGGTAGATTAACTCTTATTGGGATGCAAAGTTAAGTGACCACAAACACCTGCAATGACATTATTTCACTTAGAAAACACTGTACATTGAGGATTTTTCAAATCTGTGTATTGTAAATTATGGTATTTAACTAATTTAACTAGCCAATCAAAGACACGATCGCGATGTTAAATGGAGGGAAAAGATTTAACAAATCTTCAAACTATATGCTTTGCTCCTCTACGCCATGCACTCAAAAGGGAAAGTGACTGCTTTTTGCAAGACCAAGAAAACTGTTGGAAACGTTTCAGAAACAGGAAGTGAATCGTAGCTATAATACATTGTCCGATTGAGATCAGAACTGCTCAGTCAGCTGACACAATTTCAATATACTTGAGTGTTTCCTGCAATCCCTCAAATATGAAAAAAAACTGGTTAAATTCAATATTACAGCATGATATAAATTAAATCAGTCACCATTTTTAGATTTTGTCAACACTCTTATTTTCAAGGGTCATCCAATCTTTACTGTATGCAACATGTAGAATATACCGGATGCCTTTTATTATATCTTTTTGACAGAAGTGTAATACTCATAACTGGTTAGGCTGTGGCATGTGAATGATGTTAGCAGCGAAGATGCAGAAAAAAAAATACTTTTTTTTTGTCATATCATTAAAAAACTACACACTGGAAGTCAAGACCAAACTCTGCCGGAGCTTAAAGTAACATGCTTGATTGGCCTTTATTGGTCACCATTATTGCTGCTTGGGAAAACATTTTGACAACTCACAAAAACCTCAAACATGCAGAGTTACCTATGTATGTATGCATGTATGATTGTATGTATGTATGCGTATGTATATATGTATGTATGTATGTATGTAAGCATGTATGCATGTGTATGTATGTATGTATGTATGTATGTGTATGTATGTATACATGTGTGTGTATGTATGTATGCGTATGTATGTATGTATGTATGCATGTGTATGTATGTATGTATGTATGCATGTATATGTATGTATGTGTGTGTATGTATGTATGTATGTATACATGTGTGTATGTATGTATGCATGCATGTATGCATCTGTATGTATGTATGTATGTATACATGTGCGTCTATGTATGTATGTATGTATGTGTCTGTAAATATGTATGTATGTATGTGTTTGTATATATATATGTATGTATGTATGTATGCTTGTGTGTCTGTATTTATGTATATTCATGCATACAGACATGTATGCATGCATGTATGTATGTATGTATGTATGTATGTATGTATGTATGTATGTACTACTTGCACAAAATGCCACTCAGGAAATATTTTGAGATACGTTGGGCATCATACCTTAACAATCTGTGAAGGCAAAATAATCTCTTTTGGGGTCCAGCTTTCATTGAGGCATTTAAGAATATTAATACATTCAGAAATACGTTCTGAAGCTTTAATTGCAATACCTGTTGTAATTACAGCTAATATATTTAAACGTTTTTAATTAAAATAATGTATTTAGATAATGTTCTGACAAAAAGTGAGAACATCTTTTCTTGCGTTATTTATTTGAAAGTGGAAGCAAGAGACACAAAAAGCTCAAGTCTTGGTCATTTTGATAAAGTGTGAGACATATGAAAACGTGTGTTTGTTTGCAGGTTTGAAATAAATGTACCAACCTTTTCAAGGAAATTTTGTTTTTCTGCACTCTACCTTGGATTTGGTAATCTGAAAGAACCATGACATTGTATATTAGTGTGGTCACAATAATACACATTTATTGTACAGTAACACTGCTGCTCTTACACAAGTACCCTAAACATTTAACTATGTTATGACATACACACAAACTATTGTATTTACAATATTTCCATAACAGGCATGCACGTGACGGATGAGCCTCTTGTCTGGCACATAACCTTGGTAACTGTCTCCCAAAGTTACTTTGAGCTTCTTAAAGAAGCCTATAATGCGCTCTCTGGAGTGGCATGAGATGACTTTTAAGCTCTGATCTGTAATCTTTTAATCCAATGTGCAGTATCATGACATAACAATTAGCTTTTATTGGCTACTTTGATGTGCTCAAAAATATTTTATGGAATAATTTCCTTGAAAACAGTTCAGTTGATGTTTTAATTTTAAGTTCTTTACGTCAACATAAAGCCAGCACGTTTAACATTTTCTCATGATATTTTCTGTATCTGGTTCACTTCCTCTTCTTAGTGACCTGAGGTCAACTGAAATAAAAACCTCTCTAGACTTCAACAAAGCTGCCCATTACACTTTAAACCCGTCTATGAGGACCCAGACTGTAAACACATATCATCATACAGTTAAACACACAGCCTGGACCAGATTGCACAGATCCTCACCTCTGAAACGGAGGCATCACACTGTGAAGCACAAGTACGAGCTGTGTCAGCTAAAGTATTGATTTTTTACTTTTAACAAACTGGGAGCAAAACAAGTCTTCCCTTTATCAGGAATTTGCTCATGAAAAACTAATTCTAATTCACTAAAAAAAAACTAAAACTAATTCAAAATCACATTTTCTCACGGATGGACAGTAAATTGAGGAAGTGGACTCTATGGCAGTTGACACAGACTTGATATGACAGCAGGTTTTTCATTTTTCATTTTTATTTCTGGCTGTCGATGTTGTTGATGACTTGTATTGGTGTACTTATTGTTGAATAAAAATAAAATGGTAAAAAAAAAAATCACATTTTCTCTGCTCTCGTAGATTATACAACAAATATAAGCTTTTAGAAAAACAGAGATTGGTAAAGAAGCAAAATAAGTGCTGATTAAAAGAAGAACAACAATTTGCTCTTTCTTTACATGACAGCTGATGTGAGAGCTTCCAGCTGTTTCTTCAGTCCTAAGCCAAAAACTGAAAGATTACAGAGCCTGAGAACAAGGGGGGGGGGGGGGATTTATGTTACAGACATGAAGACATCTGTCTCAGGCTCTGCTGAATGAAGTGTTTTCACACACCCGGGTCTGTCTGGCATCCAAGAGACAAATGCATTTGCCATTAAGAGACACTTGGATGGCCACAACTGCAAAAACAGAAAGGCACTTGAGCACCATTGTTATCCTCAATTTGATGAGCAAAGTAAGGTAGTTTATTTAGACCAGGAACAATCCTCTTAAAGTCCCACGTCACTTAGAAATGTGTTTTGCTTATTATTACTCAAAATGGATGTTTAACCTTTACTATGCAGAATTATGTATGTACAGAGTTTGACATTAAGGCAGTTGTTTTTCACATGAATCTGATTTCGGCAGAAAGTTTTTCTATGCTCACATTAAATCTCTGTTTAAGACTTGTTTCAGTATGTATGAGCATGATTTCATGACATTACAACTATCATCGTCCAGAAGTACATTGTGGTCAAATGTGCAACCTAAATAAAAGTGATAAGTTAGATGCACTGAGAATGTACTTTTCATTGAAGTAGGATAGAGCTTGTGTCCAGCAGCTGAAGCAGCTATAATTTATATTTTATTTACGTGAAAACATAACTAAGGTTAAACCGTGTTTAATCTTTAGAGACATTTCACCTGAATCTGCAGCACCGATCGCTCAGGTCTTGTGTCTTTTTATAACCATCAGGAGACGGTGAGGAGCTCCCCTCAGCTTCACAAAGCTGTATAGCAAGTTTCAGTGATCATTGGGCCTCTTCACTGCTCTCAGAGCATTGTTTTGGGCCACAGCAGGCAGCTGTTTTTTCAGTGAAGAAGCTCCAAAAACCTTGGTAGAGCATTTAGCATCTAAAGAGTCATATTCCCATTAGGAGTTGGGAGGACCAAAAAGCAGAGCTAACGGAGACTGAATATTTGACTACGATTCTTTCTGTGGAGAGTAACACGACTCCAAATGTTGGATGTGGAAATAAGCAACTGCGCTAACAACTCACCATATCAACTGTTTCTGTTATTGCATTGTTGTATAATCATTCTGGATTTTACAGTATACATAAAGTACACATAAAATGCATGTGAAAATTGTAAAATGTCTGGAGGGGATCATAAAGTCATATAACTGTTAATATAATAGGCTACATAATAAAGTATAATAATAATAATAAGTTTCATAATAATAAAAATATAGTAAACAAAGTGAAGCAAACTGGGGAAAGTACTAAGTACTTCTTGTTTTTGAACACAGACATGTTATTATATGGTGAGCACTTTGAAGCACATTCCTTTCAGTGCAGTGAAGACAGCAACCCACAGGGGAAAGAGGGAAATAAGAGGTTCAGCAAGAAACAGGAAAACCGCTATGAGAACACATTCCGGGCAGAACAGAGCAGTGCGGGACAATAAAGGGTGGGACAGAGCTGTATCCTATTTAGAAATCTGTAATCTTGCCTTTAGATCGGGACTGGAGACAACAACAGAAAACGTTCATACTTCGGGCTTTGCAGAGAGCCTTCAATTGTGAGGTTCTCAACGCGCGGAAGGAGTCCGGTTCCAACCCGACGACGAGGTTGTGGTTTTATCAGCGCAGATTTGGACTGAGATGAGATGAGATAGCTGCTGCCTTCAGCACGCTGGTTGTCGTCCTGCCAGCAAACAGCTGGTTCTTTTCACTTTGCACTTCTTCCAAGAGCGGGGGTGTCACGTTTTGCGAAGGCAAGTGGGCTGTTTTAATAATTGAAGCAATAAGGGGAAACAAACTGCGGACGAAGTGTTCCCAGAGACGGCGGGTGGACGTCAGCGAAGCAGGAAAGGATGTGAACATCTGCACTTGGGCTGCTGAGACGAAAAGTACAACGGCTCACTCTTGAAATGGAGCCAGTTGCGTTTTAAACGCACTATTTTTTTTATTTGAAACACTTTGGCCGCGGAGGGAGGGCTGCTTCCAGCTCGCCGTGATATGGGAGACGTGCGACGTTTGAGTCTGTCGGGTTAAAAGGCGAGTACAAAACAGGTAGGCTGGTGGTGAACATACTTTCTCTTTCTGTGTGTGTTTTATGCTGTGCTGTGATTTCCTGAATGGTCAAATGTAAAGATGTAAATATAGATATCACTGGACGCCATGTCACCTTTGGCATCACTCCACGTGTTTGCAGATGAACAACAGGTGTCAAAAGGTGGCCCACATGACCTGAAGATAAATTAACAGACGTGAAGGATGTTTTTGAAGCCATCTCCTGTGTCGTCATTATTATGGAAATAATCAAATGTATTGAACTCTAGACCTTCTCAATCACAATGTGGAGGTATTTTGATTCTGCTAACACCTGCTCCACTACATTTTACACTAAATTAATGAAGGAATTTGGAATCTTAAAGGTACCTATAGCTATATGTTCAACTACCAGACCGATAAATCAATAAAGTCGATAATATTAGCTTATTGCAGATGTCGTATCACGGTGAGGTAGCAGTGTTGCCATTACAGACAGTAGATTGTCCACCAAAGAGCACTGACACGTTTATTTATTACACATAACATGTAATATGTCTCATATCTATGTCATATTTGTAGTTGTTTATTTGTTCATGTAACGTTAAAAAAAGAAAAGACTATTGGCTCACATCATTTGTAGCATATTTCTTAAACTATCATATATCGGTATCAAGTTGCTAGGCCTCCCCCTCAACAGGTTACATAAATAAACTTCTGCTTGAATAAGAATGTATCAGCAATTATGATAAAATGATGATACAATTATATAATACATGATAATGTAATGCTCTGGGATTATTCTTTTTTACATCATAAGTAAATATGTGTTTTTTGGTTCAAGCGAGACTAGGTCTGAGCCTGTGTGACAGTAGCATGATAACATGGAGCAATTAGCAAGATAACGTTTGCCAACTAACTAGCCAGATGTGCCAGATGTACACAGTGGTTACTTAATAGTAAAAACCAATAGATGCTGGGGGGAGGATAATATCTGATAAGAGTGTGTCAATATTCTCTTATTTCATGACGTAGATTAGTCCCAAATAGTCAACTGATAGTGTTTTAAACCATTTTCAACTATAAAATGCAGATTTTTAAAAATTTGGAATAACATTTCAATATTAAAACCAGGCTTGATATGTCATCCCTTTTAGTTTATAGCTTAAAAGACACGTTTAAGTGTGGAGGTAGTACTCTTTGAAGTAAGATTTTGAATGTGGCTCCACTTGTACATTGTTGTATATCTACTTTTGCGTGAGTAAATACTTTCTACACCAATGGTCTGTACTTTATAGCAAAGGTCCATACTTCTTTCCTCTCATGTGCAGCATTGGCATATTTGCTGGAGGTGTTGGACTGGAGCTTAGACCATGAATCAAAGCTGCAATTCTCCTTCCTGCATATTGTTTACCCGTCACTGTGCTTCACACACACACACACACACAGGAAAAACATTTTCCATTTTTGTGTATAGGTAGTCACCAGCTCCTTGCAGGTTGTTGTCGGTCATTGAAATAAGATGTGTGTATCTCATACCCATACCTACATGTGTTTCTCGCTTTTAGAAAGACCAATTTGTGTGCACAGTGTGCCGGACGAATATACGTCATTTTCTTCAACAGACCTGCATTCATCGTAGGTATGCATGTGAGAGCATGCAGACAGTTACTGAGCCATAAAGCCTGCCAAGCCTAGCTTTGTCTGTGAAATAGAGATACAATCTGTTGCTGTGACTAGCACAGAGTCACACAAGGCTTTTACCACTTAAAAAACACAGAGAACACAAGTGTTTTACATGTGTGGCTTTTATGTTATTTTAATAAAAAATAACATAATTATATATATAACGTATAACATAATAATAATATAAGCTTTTACAGTAACAGTGCTTAAAGTAACTTTCCAGAGTTATAGGACTTGTTTGGTATGACGAGGCCTAGTTAAGGGGCTGTTGGATGCTGCTGCGCTATGCCATTTCCCCACTATGCCCACACAGAGTCATCCAGATGGAATGAGAGATCTGTCTAACAGAGTTAAAGCTGTGTAGATGAGAGGAAGAGATGACAATGGATCTTTTCCCCTTGGGTCAGGAGGGTGTAACATTGGACAGAATGGAGAGGGCTCAGAAAGGAAGTGTGCTGGAATCTAAAATCAGGTTGCTTACGATGGAGGACGTGATTACTGTTCTCGCCTATGTTAGGATGATAAAAACGATAGCTATAGGAAATAAGACGTAGTCATGCTCCTCCTCTGGGAATAAGTTCATTGTGCGGGTGGTTATATAGTGTTTCGGCTTTTCCTCTACCAGACCCACATTAACCACCACAGGCATGTAGGTTGCATGATACAGGAAGTGCTTCTTTTTTTTTTTTAAATATGGCTTGTGGTTTTAGCGAGTCAGAGCACCATGCATTGGGTTTTCATCTGTTGAGCTGAAGCCTCACAGCTAACCCAAGTAGGAGGAAAGTCTAATGATAGCTTAACAGACATTTTTCTCATGTCAAATGGAAATCTAATCTAGCAGAGATTTCCCATTTGATTTGACACTCCATTCAGAACATGTTCTCATTAAATTAAAAACGGCCAGCTATGAGTATACAATAGATGGATTTGAAAGACAATAGGTAAACATTATTGGAATTTCAAAGATAAGCAGACACAGAGAGTGACGGATCTGTAAAAAGTAAAAATACAGATATGCTTAACAAGTTCCCTCTTCTGGTTTCTCGTCTGTGACACTTGACACTAATGAAATGACTACGATAATGTGATGGCTTCCTGTAGTTTATACTTAAATATATCTAGCTACATGCATCGAAACTAAAGGAGGATATCCGTGGTATTGTGCAGCTGACATGTGTAAGTTCCTTTACCAGATGTGTGCAGGTCAAGGCTTATTAGCTGTGTGTGAAGTAGGATTTCTGTAAGAATATTTGACAAATACTCATGCAGTGCTGTTCACTTGCAGTTAGCAAAAGAAAAGTGCCTTTTTTAGAAAGTATAGTGCCATTTTTATTTACAGACTGAAGCAGCATTCTATTTACATAAACTTTTTTTTTCCAAGCAGTACAGAGATCAGTCTGTCTAAAAATAATGTATTCAGTATGGCCAACCTGTTTGTCTGTGCCTTCCTGTTCTAAGTCCATTCTGATTCTACATTATTTTTAAGTCTGTAAGTTGTGGGAACAGGCTGTCGAACTGGTGATGCATTGTTTTTTTGGCCAGTGACACAGGAAAAAGACTCAACCATGCCAGTTAGAGGTGTTAGCTGTCCGGAACCATCTTGTATCCTTTTTGGACTTCAGTCAGTCGATATTGCTGCTGTCTCTTGTGCCTGAATGCACACAGCCCAAGAGGCAATTGCACACATGTGAGATTTAAGCCACACCCAGCTCAGAGGTCAAAGGACAGACCTCAGGTGTTGCATGATTCAGACTGCGAGAATAATGTTCTCCTCTTACTCTGATGATTAAAGAAGCTGCCAGCAGGCCCTAGTAGATTTAGAGTCTGAGCAAATGGTGCCAAACCACATTAGCCAGCTAAACTGCTCCTAACTCAACGCCTTTCAAACAACATCATTTCCAAAAGATGTGCTTTTAAGGTGATAGGAATACTGCTAAATAATGAGAAAGAAAGGGTTTATTGTGTGGGTTTTATAATTCCTTGCTGACAAGGAATACATCAATTGTGCACAGAACATAAAAAACTAAGATGCTTCTAACCCTAACCCTAACCCTAACCCTTTATTTTAAATGTACTATATGTGTCACAGTGTTTTAAACTACATTTTTTCTCTTTTTACTAATAATTTATATGAAATGCAACATATCTAGGCTACGTGGGAGTCAGGTTACAGACTTGCTTCAGCAGTCACAGTTGTCTATGACGGCCCTCCTTTCGTGAACCTCAGCAATGCAGCCCAAAACAATGAGCAGACCTCAGTCTCGCCGGCCAGTCGGGTGGGGCCACTCAATGGCAGGAAGCGCAGCCATCAATATTTACTTTGCAAGCAGGGTAGTCGAGGAGTCGACAGGCCTGGAGACTGGGCAGCACAGCGCCACACGCAGTCTCAGTACACATACACAAACATTTTGGAGTGCTGTTACAGTCTCTTTTCCCTAAGCCTCCTTTTCCCACCCAATGCAATTACAACACAGGCAGACAGGCTGGGCCCTCGGACTGTTGTTTTTGACCTCATAGCTTCCTCTGCCAAAGGGTCCGGTCTTTAGCCACTGCTCGACTCCTCATAGACACTAATAAATTAGTCAGTGAACTAAAATCACATAGCAGTTAAAACGTCAGGGCTATATTCTTTCCATAATACCAAAATAATCTTTCTGGTTTCTCATTTTGACAGCTCCTATAAAGACAACACTAATTCTATTATCATCATCAATTGTTATTCATTATTTTGTTCCTCTTTTACAGAGATGGGAAGCTCTGCTGTGCTCACAGTGGTGCTAGTTGTGGCATGTCTGTGGGTCTCTGCTATCCATGCAGGTGAGTTAATGTTGAAAATCTGAGCATCCACTTGTTACATTCATTGAAAGCTCCATTAAAGATGTCTGACAAATAATCACATGACTATTACGGAAGGGGTCACAAGCATGTCAGTGCCCACTGAGGATGCAGTTTTGAGTTCTTTGTGCGAGCTGGAGAATCAAAACATGGACAGTATGGTTCTGTCTCACGATTCTCACCAATCGTCGAGTGTAAAACAATAGGTAGCTGTTTCCAGCAGACAAGCTCGGACAGGCAGAGTGCACCCTACTTTCCCTGAGTCAAAGTAAATGAGTGTGTGGTGAAAAAAGTCAAATATGAATTCAGGTAATGGTGGCCCAAAGCACAACTCCACGGCTCAGGAATATATATGCGTTGTCAGGTGCTCGAGTCTCTCTGTCTCCTAGTGGTCAAACATTTAACTTAGCTTGAACTATTTTAAACAAATAGTCTGTTTTTAAAAAATTGGTTATTACGGTGGTCCTCCCTTTTACACTAATTGTGTCGGTTGTCTTTTCTGCAGAGCTTTGTTTTAGACAGAGATTTAGATATGATAATGCCTTTGCTGAATGTCTTTGTGTCTTTTCATGCACACACAGTCACTTGACTTTTACTGAGTGCATGAAAAGGGTAACACACAAATACTAAAATAACACCTCTTTCTTTGCCATTCAGAATTGTAACTTTCTATTGTTCTTTCTTATCCAATGACTTCTTCTGGTTAACTACACAGCCTTTGTGATCTATGTGATGTCCTATGGCTGCCAGAGAATGTCATTAACATGTTTCTTTCTATTACCAATAGGGTTTCCCCTTGAGGAAGCCGCATCTCTTAAGTAGTAGAGTGTCACTGGTAATCTTTGAATAGTCATTTGTGTGATGTGTGTTTTTCTCCTTGCTCTTCTTTTACATTTTCCAGATCAATCTTCTGTGGCAGCCAGTTTCTCAACTTACTACTGACTTGTAAGGCCTGTAATAGCCTTTCTATCAACACTGGCCGTGTGTTCTTCCTTTTGCTTCAGATTCTGAAGACGATGGGAAGCTGCTCTGCAGATGTGAGAATAAAAAAGGCACATGCGTAAACGGAACTTGCAGAGGAGACCTCTGCTTCTACACCTGGGTACAAGCAGATGAGGAGAGGGGCTGTTTCTCCTCAGTTAACTACAGGGAGCAGTGCTACACCTCCTTCGAGCGCTTCTTTGTCCACTGCTGCAGAGAGAATCTGTGCAACGTCTACACCACACCACCTCCAAACATAAGTCAGTATCCGCGGCTTTTGCTTTTAACAACACATTTATGAGTCTGTTGAACTGGGCCTCTTAGTTAAGTGTCATTCAGTCCTCTCAGTCACACAGTTCAGAGCACATCCTGCATTACTTTGTACGGATGGGACTCAAAGCTTTTTGTTCTAGATAGTAACTGGTTCCCCCTTGTGGTCAGTTAGAGCAAGTTTAATGTCTCGTTCCTAGTTTTGTGTTTTCTTTAATCGCAAAAAATCCAAACATTTCCTCTTCAATGTGTTGAAATGTCCCTCAAACCTAAGTGTGTGTGTGTGTATGTGTGCATGTGTATCCAGATGGAGAGCCGACTACAACGCCCCCAGAGTTCAATCGTCCAGAGCTGTGGATCACGTTGTCTTTGCTGCTGTTAATCATAACTGCCAGCGTGTGTGGCCTGGTGCTTTTCCTGCGCTTCCGTCATGCACATTGCAAACTGACAAACATCGAAGAGCATGATGTCACCATGCTCAAGGCTCCTAATGGAGATGACCCCACCTATGGCGTAAGAGACATTTGATGTTTGATATGAAACAAAATACCTTCAAAATATGTTCAAATTTTTGAATTTGTATTATTTCTGTGTCTCGGTCTCAGGATATCTTTGATGAGTTTTGCACATCAGGGAGTGGGACAGGGCTCCCCTATCTGGTCCAAAGAACTATGGCCAGACAAATCTCACTGGTCCAGTGTGTCGGTCAGTCTCCCTCCTCACCACTGCTGCTCTTCTTTGTTTTGCTGATTACTTTGCAGTCGAGTAATTGTAACTTGGTTTCCAGGTAAAGGCAGGTATGGGGAGGTGTGGAGGGGAACTTGGATGGGGGAGAGTGTGGCTGTCAAGATATTTTCCTCAAGAGACGAGCAGTCCTGGTTCAGAGAGACGGAGATCTACAATACTGTGCAGCTGCGACACGATAACATCCTGGGTACGTTTTTTTTCTTGTTACCTTTTTTCGTGCAAAGAAAGGTGCAGTGTCATTTTTAAGAGCATCAACCGAAAGACAGACGTTGAAATAGCTGTCCCCTATTCTGTCTTTAGGTTTTATAGCCTCTGACATGACGTCCAAGAATTCCAGCACCCAGCTGTGGCTCGTCACCCACTTTCATGAGCTGGGTTCCCTCTACGACTTCCTGCAGTACAGCAGCTTGGAGCCTGAGAGCTGCCTGAAGATGTGCCTGTCTGTGGCCTGTGGCCTGGTCCACCTTCACACTGAGATTGTCAGCTCCCAGGAAAAACCAGCTATCGCCCACCGAGATCTGAAAAGCCGAAACATCCTGGTAAAGCGGAATGGACAGTGCTGCATCGCTGACCTAGGTGAGGGTTGTGCAGAAGCAAGGACAGTAAAATCACAATTCATCTGTTAGACTTGTAGTTGTATCGGTTTCCAACTTCTGCAGATAGTTAGGATTAATTGTACAAAAACAGACAAAACAGCTGTTTCATGCTGATCTTGATAGTTTTGTAATTCACTATCAATTAAAAAGTTTCATCTGTTTGCTGTGCCTACTCTCGTCAGGTTTGGCTGTGATACACTCTCAGTCTCATGACTACCTGGATGTGGGCAACAATCCTCGCGTGGGGACCAAGCGCTACATGGCTCCTGAAGTGCTGGATGAGACTATTCGTATGGATGTCTTCGAGTCCTATAAGCAAACTGACATCTGGGCCTTGGGCCTTGTCTTCTGGGAAATTACCCGCAGGACAATAGTCAATGGTGAGGAGGCAAGAAGAATGTGCCTTCACAATTATTTGCTATCGCTATCTGGCCGTCTCAACATGATCTTTTATGTTGGAATTTCCACCATGCGCAACTGAAAATATAGGCTACTGTTGCAGCGTGAGCAGAACGCAGCATTTTCGTTGCTGAGTACAAATAACGCCTCCTGGAGCTCTTTAGAAAAGACAAACTTTCTCTTTGGCATGAAAGCAAACCGTTAGTGTACTACTTTCGGTTGGAAAGAGTTGAAAGAGTCATAGCAACCGCCTTGACGACACAGTGATTGATTAACACACATCCAGACAAATCAGGGTTGAATTGTCTTTTTATTGGGTTCGCCAATAATGAACAGTACAGAGCATGAAAAACGTCAAAACAACGGCTGAAAACTATATTATTATTATTATAATTGTGTTGAAAACCGGGACAATTAGGTAGTGAATAACAGCAATGCCCAATTGCTTTTCATAAAAAAAGAAAGTAAAAAGCTATAGTATTACCCATCAGGCACATCATATTGAAATGTGTCTTGTCCTTTCTGCATGGCTCCGTATACATAAGAGGTAGTCAGTCCCATGTCTCTCAGCAGTCAGCACTCCAGTGTTTTCCTAGTCTGTGTCTGTCTCTACTATCCTCTCTCATGATTAGCACTGCAGTAATTATAAACAGTCTTATCTGGTGTCAGCACTGTCTTGTACATAGTCCAGATGCAAGCACACATTCATGTTCAACCGACCATGCACACACACAGGCACAAACATAGTCCAGATGGATAGACATTCATAACTTTCACACAAGCGCGCACACACACACACTCGCGCACACACTCAGCCAGCCTTACAGATGTCCATCGCAGTGTATTCGCCAGGGAATGGATATCTCTCTCTTCTCCCTTGTTTAGTCAAACATACTTTACAAAACTCCCACAACGGACTATCGCAATTTCCAAGTGTGCTATTTCAAGAAGAGGAATGTATGTTCTGAAAATGTTTGAGGAGTAAAATTAAAGTTATAACAGTTATCTACTCATGAGGTTGATAATGGGTTACAATATTATGACAGCCACCCACTCCAACCAAGACGGTTTCTGTGAGTGTTTTAGAAGTTGTACTTATGCTCTACTGGAGAAGAAATGACACACTGAATAATTGTTTTCTCTTTTGGATTGTTTTAGGGATTGTGGAAGAGTACCGGCCTCCCTTCTTTGATCTGGTGCCCGTAGATCCCAGCTTTGAGGAGATGAAGAAGGTTGTGTGTGTGGACCAGCAGAGGCCCAGTCTGCACAACAGGCTCCATTCCCACCCTGTAGGCCATCTAATGACACACACACACACACACTCGGACTCAGACAAGTGCAATTATATTTTCCAGGGCTCCTATAATCTCTGCACAGGCTATCACCACTTCCAACCTTTAGCGTGAATCTATTTTTTAATTTACAGTTCGGCGAGATAAACAGGCATGCAAGAAAACACATCACCATATCACCTGATGATAGAGTGTAGTGCCCATATGCTGCAGGATACACAATAACAGTGCCACACATGTTTCATTCTCCTGGGACGGTCAGATGGTATATTACAATGTGTTTCTGTGTTTCCAGATTCTGTCGGCCATTGTGAAGATCATGAAGGAGTGTTGGTACCAGAGCCCACCAGCCCGCCTCACTGCCCTGCGGGTGAGGAAGACACTCTCCAAACTGGACCATGACAGTGACTTCAACATTGAAAAACTCAAGCGGGACATCTAGACCAGAACACCGGGATGAAACAGGGATTATTATGCACTATTCCAAAAGCACAAAGTGTATATTATTAGCATGTTTTGAGCTAATGACTCCCATATTCACTGCCTGATATTAAAACCACATGATTTTGAGCAGTAGACTAGCTCCTAAGGCTTTTTTTTAATGTAGCCTTATTTTTATCTGCCATATTTCTTGGGCCTTCATCCAAAAGGGCCCAAAAAGAAAACAATTAAGTATTAAATATTATATATATTTCTTTCTTTATGTTCAGCTAAAGGACTTTTCCAAAGCAGAATAATTAACAAACAATTCATAGGCCGTTCTACACACATGTGGTTTTATTCATAATTTGTCGTCGTCATGACCGAAAGAAAAATGTGTCATGGCACATTTACTCATCATTAAGGGAAATAGCACGTCATTCTGGATTTTCTCAGAAATACAGTTAAATTGCACAATGGGTTTTTCCCAAAAATGACCAAAGTTACAAATAACATGGAGGCCTTGATGGGGTTTTTTTCTATGAAAAGAGGAAATATGTAAGTGATAACATGCTCATACCAAAGCAAATTCCCTTTTCCGTAAGCATATTTAACTTATATAAAAGGAGCATTTATTTTCTGCACACAGGCACATTGAGCTATTTAGTTGAACATATTCTAACAGCATTGAAGCTGTTGTCTTGTTTCACCATTGATGTTATTGTAAATATATTTTTTGAAAGGGCTGTTATTCAATGAGACATATTTTATATACTTTTTTACCACACAACATTTTCAAAGTATTTTTTTAAATTTCTGTAGGCCATTACTATTACTATGGTTAATAAAACAACTCACAACATGTAATATTGTAAATGTTGAATAAAGGATTGTATTTTTCAACATATTGTGGCGTAGATAATATTTTTTTACCACTGCTGTTAGCAATTCTGTCATTGACCAGTAGAGGTCATCAGATACCAGACCAACATATATCTGTGTTGCTTACAGTCGTGCGCTTACTTTGGGAGATTTACTGTATCCGTTTTGCAATTGTTTTTTAATTTTCCTACATTTTTGTACAAAAAGGTTGAGACCAATATTTAATCACAACACTGAAGTATAATTAACAGTTATCAGCTAACATTTATCAATGTCAGGGGATTATTTTACACTGCATACATACGTTATCATATTTGAACAGCCATAATGGCCCTTGTGTCACTTGCATGAAATGTCATTAAGATGAGATAACGTGCTCACAATTTCTCTCAGTCACGCTAGCCTCAAATACTGAGATGCTTAACCAAAACATATAAATAGATTTATATAAGACAAGCCTGACTGACTGGGGACTTCATGAATAAACATTTCTTTTATTATATATTTGTCTGCACTATTCTTAGTAGGTATTCTGTATGCTTTGAACATACAAAACACACTTTCCATTTCTCATCTATCCAATCTGAGGAGTTTAATTTCAAACTAATTTATAGATCTTGTTTTAAAATAAATATATAAATGTGATATATTTATTAAACAAACATCTGTTTTCAAACTCAAAACTACTTATGGGTTCCGAATATAGCCACAACAATTTGTTCATCCCCAGCAGCCATAGTGTAAAATCAGTTGTCAGATTAATCTCATTTCATAAACACATACATAACAACAGTATTTTTGCATTAAAAAGTATCTGGCGGGAGAATGTGTTTAAAGCGAAGCATAAAAGCAACAAGTTTGATGTGCAATATGCCGCACCGTCCCAAAGAATACAAAATGTCCAACATGAATCCAAATAGCCCAGTGGTTGGTTAAATAGTTGTATCTGCTCTTTCATGTAATATCTGTTTTCTTTTTCTATCTGTTGTGCTTACTTCCCCCTTATCTGTGTGTGCGTGTGTGTGTGTGTGCGTGCATGCGTGCATGCGTACATGCGTGTGTGTGTGTGTTTTTTATGTCTGCCTGGTTGTTGAACAAACTGCAGAGAGATAATACTCTCTCAAAGCCCCAGTCTGGTCAGTCAGATGAATAGCTGGTTATTTATAACACTGCAGGGGGGTTGTTGAAGTATCAGAGAGGCCAAACTTCCCCTCTGTGAGTGTAGGAGCCCATCTCACTTCTGTGTATTCCTTTTCACAGTGGGATCATTCCAACTGGCTCAGTAGAGACAGAGGGATTTGTTCAGCAGACAACGTACACTGAAGAAATGCTGCGATAAATTGGATGCTGATGATGGACGGATATAAAGCCACAGAGCACACTATGCAGCAGACACAATTAGGCTTGAGAATAGCAGTGAGAGTGCTAGCAAGAGGACAGGCGATACAATCAGGCACAGATAAAGTCCCAAATGTACCTGGTTACATCCTGATTCACGTCTTCTTGAGCTAGCTTCTCAAGCAGTGGCAACCGGGTGTGTTATTAGGGCGTAGACAGGTTGGGTCCCTAAGCTGAAGGAAAAGCCTGGACTAAACTGGACAAGAGGAATTTTTGCGAATACTACATCCAGGATTATTTTCTACTGCAAGCGGCTGTGTTGTTTGCAAAACATATTTTTTCCGCAGCTGATATGTGATCTGAGATAAACAGGAACAGTAACGAATGAAATGTGGCAGGCCCTTTTTTTTATGCAAACCAAATTGGTTTTACAGCTTTTGATCAGGGGACAGCAGATTGAAATATAGATTGGACAGCTGCAGTACCCCAAAGCTATAATATCAATAAAGGATTTGTTTGATAATTGATTAGTCATTGAATATGGATGGATAGACAAGTGTGTCATGGACCGACTAACCTAATACTAATGCTGCCAGAACAAATACAGGAAGTCCCAAAGTCACCTGCTGTGCATATAAGGCCCATCAGCTCTCTCCTATACTGCCTTGTTATAGTCGGTCATCACATTTAATTCCTCTTTCATTTGCCTTTAGAGGTAGCCTATAGTTTAAGTTAATCATGAGTACACATTTTGAAGGAACAAGATGTTATCACTACAAGAATAATTACATTATTTAACTTTTTCAGTAATAATGTTAAGTTGGCCAGTTAGATCCAGATGGTGCATTGAGTACATTTGTTTCAATTGGATCAGTCACCCAAAGTCCTGTCTTGAGTAATAACCTCAATCAGGAATACATAAACCAGACATAACAAAGTTAACCCTAGCAGATTAAATTGATGTAACCATAATGTTGCTGTTTGTTTCAAGCCATAAAACCAATGAACAGATTGGGGTGGAACACATTTACCCAACTTGTTCAGTTTGGCATAATCTTTGTATAATTGTAAAACATCATTGTATAATCATAAAAACTAAACCGAGATATATTCATAATGTACTATTAAATAAATAAAATATTGACTGATTACTAGATCCCTGGGTACATATGTTGAAGGACAACTAACAAAGATGGCATCAGAATGTTTTATTATTATTTTCACCGTCTTTAGCATTATCTTTATGAGTTTAACTCATTTCTCGTTTCATAAAATTAGATTTCATGATTTTACATTTTCATTAATAAAACAATCAAAGGTGGAAAGCGACCCAGTTTGTTCCCTCAATACATTCTTGCTTCAAATAGACCCCCCCGCCCGCACAATCTTAAACACACAATTTAATTGAATTTAAGTCTTAAGTATGATTTAATATAACCTCCCATTTGTTGTTCTATTTTGTTATTTTTAAAGGATGAAATGCAACATGTTTGCCATTCTTATTCTGAGGAATTTAATTTCAAACTAATTTAGAAATCCCTTTTAAAAAGGGAAAAATCTTACATATTTCAAAAAACAAAAAACAATTCTGTTCATTTAATGACTCAACATCTTCAGTTTGACCCAGTTTGATCCCTAAATATATTTTATGTTTCAACTAGATTCATCAGATGCATGTCATGTGACTTCAAGCAAGGTTAATGGTTCATAAATTCATCCACAAAATCGTGAAAAACCTAGTACACTCATAAAACTACATAGCAATATCATATTCATATTTAAAATACTTAATAAATAAGTGTATAAATTCACCAGCGTTTAAATATAACATATTTACACATTTAGAAATAATACAATCATATTACAGACATTGCAATTAAAGTGATAATGTGAAGATGTATTAACTGTTGAGTCAAAAGATACTTCTGGTAACATTCACTCTGTCTTTTGATAAATTAGATAACCTTTTTATTTGCGACACACAGCCGTGACCTCAGTGGCAGAAGGGTACATGCAGCAGGCAGCCCTCCCCTTTAAACGCGTCACTCGCCGGGTTGGCTGGCTGGCTGGCTGGCTAGTATTTGGCTGTGTGGTGCGTGCGGTCGGACTGTGGTTGTGCTTCAGGTCGGGTCGTGTTGATAACGACACACTTCGGACGCATTTCATCGCGGGGAGATGGGAATGTGGATGAAATGGCTCTAAAAGAAATCGCTCTCGCGCTCGTGGCCCTGCTCGGCTCGGCGGCTCTCGGTGACGGTAAGTTTCGTGTGAGCGGCTTTTGTCTCGATGTGTTTTCCCGGACCGGGCATCGCCTGTTGTCGCTCTTCGTCATGGCGCTGCGTGTCGGGGATTTGGCTCACCGTGACCAGCTAGCGTCGACCTCAACAGCCCGGTCGCTGTTGGCCCGAAACCAAAAGTCACGCCGTTTTGTTTGTTTGTGTCTTTTGTTGGCTGACAAAAAACAACTCTACGTGAGCCTGGTCTTTATTGAACACGGAACGAGAAGCTAAAAGCACAACAACAACATGGTGGTGCTGTTTGTTTCGAGGCGCCAGCTAATGTCGGCTAGCTCACTGGATAATAATGGACTCTGTGAAGATTGTCGCTAATTGTGGCTCGTTTGAGGGCTACAAGACTGAATTAATAAAATGTCTCATGGCGTGGAAACGCACCAAGTGGCGACTAACAACCCACAGTCTCCTCTCGATGTCTAACTTATCTGTTGTTATGCTAACGTGTTTACCAAACATCCTCTTGTTGGATTGTCACTAGGCTGGTTAAACGTGTGTAATGTGGTCAGTTACAGGCGCGTCACGTGCCGTATGCCCCTGGATGGAGCGGAGAGGGGTCGCTGAATGAAGGCCGAGCCCGGGGTGTGCATGAAATGTGTTTTTGAGAGTAAACACTGGCAGCTCTTGCATTGGTGTCCATTTGTAAGGAGTGAAAAGGCTGCTTAGTGGCCTCCAGCAGCAAGTGAATGCTGGCATAGGGTGAGAACAGCCGTGCATTCAGCCATCCCAGACAGAAGTCAGAGTTGAAGTCTGGGTTCATTGTGATGGAAATGTGGCAAGTGGGGTCTTTTGAGGCGCCCGTTATGGGGCTGCTTCAGCCTGAGTCCTCTCCGTCTGCAGGGAGCAGCTGATGCCACCGCATCACAGGGGCATATGTTGGACTACACTTGCATTTATGTCTACTTTGCTCCAAACAACACACTTGTTTTGGCATCAGAATTGTAGAATTTTCATTCGAGTCTCTCTCGGTTATGCAAACCTCCATTTGTTTTTCTCCCGTTTCTCCTTTACTGTGTTTCAACTTACCACTCAACAGATACACTAAGAAATAAAACAAGTTAATGTTTTGCTTTAAGCGGTTGAGTCATCGTACCAATCACATCAATAATCCTCCCTCGCTGAGTTTAGATAAGGGTGCAGCACAGACACAGACCAATCATTTCTTTTGAGGCATACTAGAAAAATTATCACACTTGAACAGTCAATGTTTGACTGGTTTCTCCAATATTCACAGGGATGTGCGAGGGGAGAGTGGGCCTGAGCACACAGGGAATGACATGGGGTTTGTCCAGCTGGTGGGGTCTGCCGTTCAAGGGGCCCGCAGGTCTGTCTCGAGCCATGGTTTCACACCATTTAATGGATTACACCATGAAACCAGACACACCTGAAAGTAGCTAGAGCAGACTCCAGGCCTGCTGTGGTGAATGAAGCATGTTTCTGTGAAAATACGCTTTACTCACAGCTTTGATGAATCTGTCACGTGTTGTTGACTTCATAAGGATTAGGAGTCACTAGTGTTATGGGCATTATATGCCTGTGTGACGCAGTCTGTCTGGGTGCATTGAGCACAATAGCAATGTGATATGGGCGCCGTCAACCACACTGCCAAGAAGTGGGGCGTGTCCCTCTTTTACTCCTGCCCTTCCTATTCTCTGTCACTGTCATATATAAGGCCAGGTACATAATTTAATCTGTACTAATATTTGTGTTCCCATTTCTGCTTTCACTCACTCACTGCCATCTTAAGGTGGTGAATCAAGGTTCAGCATGGGCTGTGTGTTTTTTGTTTTTTTTGGTCCAGGTGAAAGTAAGGCCTCTGGCTACATGAGCTCCTGCTATCTCTTGAACTCTGCACTAACCTTTAGTAGCCATTATCAAGAAGACGCCAGCGTCTTGTCATTCCCCGATGTGCCTTTGTGTCAAATCACGAGGTGCTTGGACGCAAAAGTCCCTACTTCCAACCTAACCTGTTTGGGGAACTACACTCTGCTACAGGTGCTGTTGAATGTCAAATTGGATGTGAATGAGTTCAGGCTGAGGAAGCATGAGCTAGTCAGATTGGAACATGTGTACACCTGCCCATTAGCTCAGCGCCAAGGGAATGTACGGAGAAAGGTTGAAACGTATTGGGTTCAACGGTGTTTTAAAGAGAAGAGTTTGGACAGGTAATATTTCCATGCTTGAGATGGAGAAAATTGTTTTGTTCCCAAATGTGTGGTCCCTGTAGCTAAATTGTTATTAAATTAAGTTGCATGTCCCATGTATAACATGGCAGGTTATATCCTGGCCCAGACACCTCCTCCCCTTTTTTAACAATCTGTTTTTAACAACAGTTTCTATAGTGCAGGACTGAGCAAGTCGGGGTCAAGTCGGGTCTGAGATGGTCTAGTTTTCTCTCCATAATGACCAGTGTCGTTAATGACCTCCGTTGGCCCAGAGGCACAGGGCCCTAATTGCTACAGCAGACAGCGTAGCCCCTGACTGACCCAGCTCCGCCATTACTGATGTTGGACCGCAAGGGATTACTACCACCGCAGAGCTGGCAATTTCACCTTTGGTTGCACAATTATCCATGCTGTTTATTTACTCGGGACACTTTGTCTTTGTGTTTTTAAAGTTTGTTTTTTTAATGGAGTATATGTCAGTGGTATAATGACATCTGCGCTTGTGCCATACTTTGAATGTTGTTATTGTCACAGTACACCCAGACAGACCCAGCGGCTCTGAGAGTTCATGTCTATAGGGCTGAACCTGACACCCCTCCATTACACGTCTCTTTGTAGAGGTGTTTGATTTGTTTTTTTGGCAGCTGTTGGAATGTAGATTAGACCTGCTCTGCCTCGTAATGTTTAGCTTCAAGGTGTGCAGCTGACTGATTGTTGTGATCTGGGGAAGGGCAGTTGGGAAGACGTGTTTTTCTTGGGGAATCTAGTGTGAGTGTACATTATCTATAGCTAGAAGTACACTTTAAACTATCTTTCACCTTTCTCTGGCCTCCCATGTTGACTTAAAAACAGTGTGTTTCACTTGACACTTAATCGTCTTTGGATTAATACCATGCAATTTTGTGCTTTTTAAGCAGTATTTGTATTAAGAGCATATGATTCAATATAAATGTTTGTGGCTGTCCCTGTGTATTTCCTACATCAACCCAGCGTTAAGGCCAGACTTTTTTAATGATGGTAGCCAGAAGTTGTTTTGGAGTCAGAATATCTGATTATGCAAAATAACAGTACATAATCATCTTTTTTTGGTTTGTACATGCATACAATTTTTTGTTTTAAAATGGTGTTCTGATCTCGTTCTTGCAGGTCATGTTTTATTTTATTTTACTTTGTTTTGTAGCTTACATTATTGGGTTATCCTAAACTAACTGTGGCTAGAGCTGGGTATTCTCTGAAATGTTTCTTACCAAATTGTATTTTTTTTCCCCAGATGAAAAAATAAACCGTTTTATATAAAACGCTTTTTTGGAAACCATCTATTTGGTCAAAGATGAAATTAGCTTTTGATACTTCAGGTTCTTTTGGTCTGTTACCAAACATTTAGGTTTGAATCCTAAAACCTATTTGACAGTTATAGAAAGACTATAAAAGGTGTAATTGCCAAGTCTTTCCTGCTAATACTCAGAATGTTTTTTTAATTCTGCGGTCACATGGCAGATGCATTGGCTCACAGTACTGTAACATAATGGGGTAATATAGTAGAGGCAACATGGATCAGTTTGGGAATTTAAGCAGCAGTAAAAAAAAATGTTTTAAAAGTCCAAAGTGAGCCTGTGCTCACACTTGTGTGCCCTTTTAAACTAATCCATGGCAGCAGACAGGATGGGATGTAGCCTGGAGGGTGGTGGTTGGTAGAGATAGTAGATGCTGCCTCAGCCCCAGAGACTTCACTTTAGAATCAGATCAGTAATCTGACCCTGAGATGCAGACAAAGGTAATGACTTTCCTCCTTCCCCTAACATTGATTAGGACACTGTGTGTGTGTGTGTACCCGTGTGTGTTTGCACTCACACTGTCTGGTGGCGTCTGCTTGTCTTGATCAGCTCTTAGTCTGGTATCTTTATGGATTTTATTTCAGCCAGTGCATTTTGGTAATGGTGCTCTTCCCCGTGCACACGCACATCTGTCTGTGTCATTTAGCTCCCAGAAACCCACTGTTTGTGTAACCCTGCTGCCCTGTGGCGAGCATGCTTATTTTCCACAGACTCTATCATCTTACCATACGGGAAGGCTCACCTCCTGTTTTGACTGTGTTGCTGCGCATGAGTAGGTATGAGCAACACGTCTACACTAGCATACTCACAAAAGCCGACCATTACGGTTAAAGTGTGAAGCTGTTTGGAGTGGGACTATGCTGTGGTTTCTACATTGGGTCCAAGGCATGTGGCAACACTGTTCCATTAATCCCTTCCTCGTTCTGTCTGCCTTTTCCTGTCTCAACATGAACGGAATGGTAGGAACTTCACACACCAGCAGCTCTTTGCGCCGGGTTGTCCCCCTTTTCTCCACGGTTCCCTTTTCCTGTGATTTACCCCCTCCCGCAAGTCAAAGTCTAGACTGGGTTTTAATGACGGTCGCAGCTGGTCACTTGGGCAGACCCCAACCGCAGCTGGGGGGCCCCTGTAAGTCCCGCTCGTCGGCCCCCTCCCCACCGTATTGTCCTGACCAACTTGGGACCAGCCCCCATCCTGTCTGGTCCGGAGCAGCCCCCCCAAAGTTGTTACTGTTAACCATGGTCGGTCCCCCGTGCGCCACCCATCCCCCCACGCTGCTCCATGCAGAAGTGCGCTCCCCCACTCTGCTCTTTGTTCGTGCAGGGCCAGTCCAATCCCTCCTCATGTCGTCTTAATCTCCACACAAAGGACCAGTGTAAAGACCACCAATTACGTGGATACAAGAGCAGAGTTGACTCAAAAAACGCATACACCCAGGCTCTACTCGTATCCATGTGTATCCAGGCTTGATATTATTCCTTCAAGTCTAGCTTTGTAACACTTCTGCTCCGAATTCAGTGTGATATGCAGAGCGCTGTGCAAACATGCCATTTCAGTAAATACCAGTGGGCGAGGAGTTCTTTCTTAGTGCCCAAGTACATAACTAATTCCAACAATGTCTTTCTTGCTTGACATTCATTTTAAATTTTTCTTAGTTTCATATCGTGTCGTCATTTGGGGAATTGTGTCATGGTCTAGATGATATACTATATTCTGACACGTCACAGCAATTTAGCCGGTAGAAATTATTCTAATGAGGTTTCCCTTTCTGGTTTTATTGGTTGTAATGGGGAAATGTTGCAATCCAAAGAGCAGGACTGTTTCGTTCGAGTATAGGTTTTTCACTTGTTTTTCAAAATGATGAATTACCTTAATTTGTTAGGTATTTGGATAAGTGAATCAGGTTAAATTTAATCTATAAATGGTTTCCATCTGTGTCAATATATAACATGACGATCTGTCATAGACGTTCTCCATATTGGCCACCCATAGTGATTCCTCTTGTGTGGAAGCAGACGACACATGGTGTTTCCACGAGGTAGCCTTTAACGAAAGGGAAGACAAACCACAAAACCAAATCTTGGTAGACCTTAAACCATCCATGGCAGGCTCAAGAAGGAAATGTGTGTTTTCAGCCATGTTTGGTTTTCTTGCCAACCTCCTCTATCTGTAAGTCTGTGTAACATCTGTCTTACCACACACAGTCTCCGTGATGGATGCGCCTGCTCATTCTAGATCATGGTGTTCTTATCAGATCGCTGTTGTTAATGTTGCTGAATATTGGTGCAATTTGGTTTATTGTAAAGTTTTTTTTGTAGCCTTCTGTTTTGATTTTAATGAGAAAAATGAGGGACATTAAATCAAACTGCATTGCTGTATTTCGAGTGAGGTGTGAGGAACTGTTTGTCTAAAGAAGCAGTGAACAAGAGGAGTCAAGATGTCTGCATTTGATGATCGATATAGAGCATCTCCCTGCGTTCTAACCTACTGCTGTTACTCCTATCATCTGTTTAATTTTGCTAAACCATTTGCTCCATTGCTGCTGCAGATTAGCGTGACGTGGCACACGGCTTGTTTTTCTTTCTTTATCAGGCCCAGCCTGCTTCACCTCTGTGTAATCTGCAGGAAATGCCATCTGCATGCGAACTGTGGTGAATTTGGACGCACTCCACCAAGAGTTCCTGCCACTTTTCCGCTCACCTCCTGGAGAGCATCGCACGCACGCAACAACTAAACGGACGAGAAATGTAACTGAAACAAGTGTTCCACATTTCCAGTCACTACTCGGTGATCAAGCAGAGCCCCATCGGCATACGCTGCAAACAAAAATATGCTCACACCATGGTTTGTGGTTGTGGCCACTTGGGTGTTGCATGCTGATGGCGCAATCAGTTTATCACGCATATGTAGTATTTTTATTTATTTTTTAAGAACTGAAGTAAAGCCTAATCGCGTGACGACTCGGTCGGTTCAGGAATGTACTGAAATCTGCAGACACCCAAGTTGGTACAAACCGGGGAGATGAGTGTGCTCATCTGGTCAAAGAAGCCCTCAGGATAAGACACGGAGGATTAGTGGAAGCTTGCCACTCTTAAATTCTTTTCTTTCCTCTGGTCCAGGTATTGTCAGTGGTCCAACCGCTGCTGAGCCTCCTCTTTTTGAGGGAGGAATAAGGATTTAAATTCCTCTCTGCTTTGTGTCTTTGTTGTTGTTGTTATGATGATCTTGTCTTTGCCAAGTCCAGTGTTTTGTCTTTAGTGTTCTAGTTTTTTTGTTTTCTGCCCAAGAATCGTGTCTTGGTCTGTCACGCCTCACTAACGGCCCTGTTGTCAGTCAGACAGTTCGTCATTTACCACTGACAGAGGTTCAGTTGAGCTTAACTGCTTCCCAGAGTGTTTTACCATGTGAAAACCAGTCTCATCTAGCCTTGCCGGGTCCTGCTTTGTGCTCTGTTTGGTTGTAGAAAACCTTGGAAGTAGCCTTTTGAGCTGACCTTACTCTAAACGAGAAGCATGTGTTCTATGACTCAAAATCACATTTCACTCCAAATCTAATCGGTTTGCAGTTTCTTGCTCTCGGATTGCCCAACTGACTCTGGCTATGTTTCAGATGTGGCAGATTTGTATGAACCTTCTGGCACTGACCTCTTTTGATTGTATCGATGGGCCACCGTAGTTTTTATTATGACGGCGGCAATAGTTCCATTGTGTCTGGTTTTATAGGTCCCTGCGCAAGAGTGTGCTGTATTAAATGAAACTCCTGTCTCATTAGCTTAAATAGTGGCAGCGCTCTGTCAGTATGAGGGAGACGGGAGAGGAAGGGAGCAGAATGCTGCATTGGGGACTTGGCAGGAGCCCTCTTCCCTTGTTGGGTTTCACGTTGTCTGTCCCCCTGGGCAGGTCTGTCTCCACCCTGTGTGTTTGGGTTCATCTGCAGTAAAGGATCTGATTTCAGGGTCGTCTGGCTGCTGCGGCTAAATTTCAAACTCTGTGTCTGCATGTCACAAAATGCCCACAACTGAATAGGACACTTCAATCTCTAGATCCTTTGGTGAAACTGTGGGGTTAGATTGCCCCCTGCTGGACATAATGGGGAAGTGAAACGTATATATTTTAAACCTCATGGCTCTCTCTGATGAATTGATATTTACTTCTTTCTTTCTTTCTTTTCCCCGCAGCTTTACGGTGTAACTGCACAAACTGTGAGAAGACTGGCTATGAGTGTGAAACTGATGGCGCCTGCATGGCCTCCACATACTACATCCAGGGGAAGGAGCAACACGTACGCATCTGTATCAACCGGGACAACCTGGTCCCCCCTGGACAACCGTTCTACTGTCTGAGCGCCGAAGGCCTGCTCAACACGCATTGCTGCTATTTAGATTACTGCAACAGTATTGAAGTCCCTGGTGAGGCACAGTCATCAAACAGCAGAGCTCTTGCACATCAATAGTTGCACAGTTTCACCTTAAAGTAACCGCTTCTCCATCTCTTTTTTGTTTTGCTTTCTTAGTCCCAACAAAGGACTGGTCTGGCTCAGGAAGCTCCTGGGGGCCGGTGGAGCTGGTGGCGGTCATCGCAGGGCCAGTGTTCCTCCTCTGTGTGCTGCTGATGGTCGGCGTGTTCCTGTTCCAATATCACCAGAGGGCCTATAGCCACAGGCAGAGGCTGGAGGTAGAGGACCCATCCTGTGACCATCTGTACTTGGCTAAGGACAAGACCCTGCAGGACCTCATCTATGACATGTCCACCTCGGGATCAGGCTCTGGTCAGTGCAAGCAGCCCTCTGATGTGACATACTAATGTAATGAAAATAAAGTGGTTTTGGGATACACATTTTCTTAAATGTCTGTGTCCTTTTTTGTCAGCAAAACAGTCTTTGTGTCATTTTATAGCTACACAAATTAATGATTATTTAACTGCAACACAGAATTTGCTGAGGGTACCCAATGCGTGCACACAAAACAAGTCTACAGGGAATGTCGGCTAATGTTTTGTTTGTCTCTACTGCCCTCTGCAGGTTTGCCTCTGTTTGTGCAGCGGACGGTGGCTAGGACCATTGTGCTGCAGGAGATCATTGGAAAGGGACGTTTTGGTGAAGTGTGGAGAGGGAAGTGGAGAGGAGGGGATGTGGCCGTGAAGATCTTCTCATCCAGAGAGGAGCGCTCCTGGTTCAGAGAAGCTGAGATCTACCAGACGATCATGCTGCGCCACGAAAACATCCTAGGATTCATTGCAGCAGACAATAAAGGTGAAGATGTTTGTGGGCTGCGTGTTGACGAGGACCATTTAAATGAACATTTCAGGCATTTAGCCAAAACGTACAATTAAAGCAGCATTGTTGATAAATCTACATGTGCATGATGTCTGACTATTTGTTGCTCTCTTACAGACAATGGTACATGGACTCAGCTGTGGCTTGTGTCAGACTATCATGAGCACGGCTCTCTTTTTGACTATCTTAACCGCTACTCTGTCACCATCGAGGGCATGATCAAGCTGGCACTGTCAGCTGCCAGCGGCCTGGCACACTTGCACATGGAGATCCTTGGCACTCAAGGTGAGATCAGCTGTCACGCACAGCACACAATAAATGAATAAACTAATTAGAATGGTACATTCAATAGAGTGCAGCTCTCTGCTAGGTGTGTCTGCAACAACCACTGCTGTATTGATTAAATGAACACAACCCACAGCTGGCGAAACGCCCATCTGGCCAATGTGTTGTAACATGCCGTCAAACACTTCATTCAAACTCAAAATCAAGCAGTGATGCATTCGGCTCTAATTCATTGTATAAAACACGTTATGCAAACAACAAAATGAAACCCGCCATGTGGGTACTGGTAGTAGCCACATACGCTTTACAAAACAATAAAAGTGAGCTGCAGACCGTGGGCCGAGAGGTACGCAGGCAAGAAAAGGTGTTTTGCGCAGATGTGACAAACGGCAAATACAAGAGGTCCTTTCAGCCATAACTGGGCATCCCAAATATGATCTAGTTTGCTGCAACAAACTCCTGCATGCAGGCACACACGTGCCTGATCGCATGATCCTGCAGGCCGAGATGATAAGAATAATCAGCGGGGACTAGAAAGTTAAGTCATAACAAGCAAGTGCTCTTTCTGCTCAGCTCTTGATGCAAATGATGTGTCTGTTCTCCTGCAGGTAAGCCTGGCATTGCTCACCGAGACCTCAAGTCTAAAAATATCCTGGTGAAGAAGAATGGCATGTGTGCCATCGCTGACCTCGGCCTGGCAGTCCGCCACGAGTCCATCACAGACACAATCGATATAGCGCCGAACCAACGCGTAGGCACTAAGAGGTAAATGTTTCCGTAGTCATTCATTCAAAAGTGGTGGTAGACATAAGGCACCTTTTTTTTTTTTTTCTTTTTTTTAAAGTCTACATTCTGTATTTTTCTCATTGTCTACAGGTTCCATGACAAGATCACATTAATGAGCCACACTGGCATGTTTCTTCATAACAATGAACACGTCACTGTAGAATATAGTTTGACTTTCAACAATGTCCTGCTGCTGTAAAGCAGAAAATAGTTCCTTTTTTAGGAAATTATTCAACCGTAATAAATAATAATAAATAATAATAAATTTGTGTGCCATTTTTCCATCTTCAGCAAGACCAATGAGTTTTGGGCTGTGTGCCACTTAGCGGTAGAAAAGTCCGAGAGGAGAAATAGCCATATGCTTTTTTAAATCAATGAAAATGTAACATGCTTTGAAAAGTCAGTCGTTTATTGATCAATTTGCTTAAGCTCTTTTGATTTGATCATTTTTGTATATTCATTTGTGCTGATGTATTGGTCATTAAGGAATAAGTCATTTTTCCAAGGGACATTTATTATTATCCCAAAACATTACAATGACTTTAACTCACTAAGATTATTACAACATCTATTATAATGGTTTACTTTGTCTCATGGAAGCTATCGCTCATTACTGCCTCCAGGTACATGGCTCCAGAAGTCCTGGACGAAACCATCAACATGAAACACTTTGATTCCTTCAAGTGTGCTGACATTTACGCGCTGGGCCTTGTGTACTGGGAGATTGCACGTCGCTGCAATGCAGGAGGTAAGACCACAAAAGACAACAGCAGCAGCAGCAGCAGCAGCAGCAGCTGATGTGGGGGGTTGATGAAATTGATATAAATTAATTTGTCAAATGAACGGGAGTATGAAACCAGCGACTGAGAAGGCTTCCTCACTACTCCAGGTATCCACGAGGAGTACCAGCTACCCTACTACGACCTCGTACCCTCTGACCCCTCCATAGAGGAGATGAGGAAGCTGGTGTGTGACCAGAAACTGAGGCCGAATGTGCCCAACTGGTGGCAGAGCTACGAGGTATTTCCCACTGAATAGACACTTTACACACCAATAGCGGATGTTTTTTTAGTTTTTTTTTTAAAGATGCATTGTGTCGCTGAATAGGAAAGCAGTTGGGCAATATCGTGTTAAGCAGGGTGACCTGGCAACTCATTTCTAAATCATTGTTGTGGGAGAGTATTAAATGAATATTATTTAATCTCATTGTTATAATTGTGTCCAATGTGTTAAATTAACCTATATCCTACATCACATGTTTTTATATCCTTTCAGAACATGCAGAGCTCAACATAGCAAATATATACTATTGAAAAACATGTTTAATAAAAAACGATCGTGGTGGTTTTGTTTCCAGAGATTAAACTGACCAGGCTGCAGATTTTACAGGAAATATTAATTACCATTTGAAAAAAAAAATAGTTCCATTGTTGGGGAAAAACTATCTACGTCAGCATCAGGGTTTGGGACTAAACCAAATTCTTGTTCCCTTTCCTGCAGTCGCTGCGTGTGATGGGTAAGATCATGAGGGAGTGCTGGTACGCCAACGGAGCCGCCAGACTGACGGCCCTGCGCATCAAAAAGACCCTCTCTCAACTCAGCGTGGAGGAGGACGTCAAGATGTGAGCGGCGAAAAGGTGTGCTGGAGACGCACAACCAGACCACACTCCCATAGGAAACAAACACTAAAGACAGACTGCAAATGAAAACCCTGCCAGTTTTAAAGCCACACCAAGTTGTGACGAGGCCTACCTCACCTTTTTAGCCAAAACTACTGAGTCACTCTTCCCCTTTTTGACTTTACGCTCCCCCAGCCTCTCTTTTGTTCCTCGTGTCTCCTCCCTGTTCCTTCAACCTCCCCTTCTCCATGGGCCCACAACATTACCGCAATACCACTGTTAATATCACAATCAACCTTTTTTTTATTTTCTCCATTTCCCATGGCAGGAATTACTACTACTGTACAGTGACAGGATTATTTAGTTTGATCTCTTTTACCTCTCTGAAATATGTCCCATGATGGACTAACCTTGTCCAGAAGAGTCAAGAATGTTTTATGTTTAAGAATAATAACACTGGCCATGCAGCATCACATTATGTTGCTGTTTGTTTGTTTGTTTGTGTGTGTGTGTGTGTGTGTGTGTGTGTGTGTGCGTGCGCATGTGTAAGGGGAAAAGAGGCTGAAGCACTGTTTCTAGTCGTGTGTGTGTGTAAAAGGAGTCTGGACTACTAGCATGTTTCTGAGACACTAAGATGTCCTCTGCTGTCGGCTGGCGCTCAGTAGACAAATCCAGTAATGGGACATTTAAGCATGAACAGCCAGGTTTTGCTTTTTTAATCCCTCACTTGAATATCCTTCAAATGGAGACGAGATGCACTCAACTGTAGCTTCCTCATCATGTGTTCCACCTGCAGGTATCGCATGACCCATGTGGTTCAGTCCTGTTAGTTTAAAATGTGTCGGGGATAATGTTTGGGATGGTTTTTACTTTTTATTTATTTGTTGATAGTTTTTATTTCATATTGATGAACACTGTGAGATGTGACAAGCCAGAGTCTAATATGACATGAACATTAATGTTGTAGTTCAGTCCAAGTCTTCACCATCTTTCAGATGTCAGATTAAGGGGATGTTTTCTGAGCGCAAATATGGATGTAGCCATAACCCCCTTTTGTGACGGGCGATAACATCGTGTCCACTGGGCAAATAAGAGGTGTATGAAATGGCAATGGAAAATACTGTTTTGTTTTAAAAAATATATTTTTGAGTTTTTGTGTAAAGACATCATAATTGGTGTTTTCTTTTGACATTAGACACTACTGATGATGGGTACATATGATTTGTATATAAAACATGCATTTGTTTGCCCCTCTTATGCCACAAGCATCAGTGGGACGTCTGAACAGTGATCTTTGCTTTAACGGTACTTTCAGAGGTCCGTTTTGATTTCTCTGCATGGTTTCTAACTGCCAGGAAATGGACTGTCATCTGCTGGAATTTGTTTTTAACTTGCTCCTCTCACGGCAATTTGGTGGTACTACTGATCCCAGATAACTTTGCTGCAACCTGTTATTATGTATAATTGTTGGAATTGCTTGTTGAGTTCAGTAATGCAGATCTGTTTCTACATGAAATGTCCTCCAGGGTGACATCTTTCTCATTGACACTGGAATATGTAGACTCCTCATGTAACCTTCTGATGATGCCGATGGCTATTTATTCAGAAGCAAAGACAGCTGCTGACGGTTCACCCACAGGGAGCTGACGGTTCGGTGTTTAAAGTAGCGGAGTGGTTTTACCCTTAAAGACTAACATGCTCGAAAGTGAACCTGCATGTTTTCATTCTATTTGAGTCTGTCTGCAGACTAATCTGTGAAAGTATTACACTGACGGTTGTCACAGTTGGGCTCTGCACTGTTATGTCCACACGGGCGTTAGTTCATGTTAATCATGTCATCACTTCATCCTGAAGCCCCCTGTCCTGTTCAAATCCCATTTTGCATGCCGTCTCAAACACTGGGTCCTCTGCACTGAGGTCGATAAACGTAAGACTTGTCTCCTCCCTCTCACTACCGGTTGTTTTCTTTTTTGTTGGGGTCGTTGGCCGTGTACCCCAGAAATGTTGCTGCTACTATTAACATGGTGCAAGTTCAGCCAGCAGATCGGAGGAGGAGAGCTGGGAGAGAAAATAGGGAGACTGCTGTCAGTTGAACCAAAATTGTCAAAACCCTCCTGTCCATGTTTGATTTGTTGCCCATTGGTATATGACCATCAGACATCCTGTTCATAAGTAATACTTCAACATTTCAAAAATCATGTTGTGCTTTTCAGAATTGGTTTAAAAATGTGTATATAGATGATATACAATAAATTCCTCTTTTTCTTATCTGGGACTTCAACTGTGGTGCTCATTCAAGACGGCATGCCGTGTTTTCATTAAGTTCTGCTCCAGTTATATTTAATATGGTAAATTACTTTTTACATTTTTTTCCATGTGAAGTCAATTAGTTTTTTTGAATGAGTTTTTGGTTCATGTCTGTGGTTAGCACATGGTTAAGAGATATTGTTGGAAGTATCCCTAATATGAATTATGACGTTTAAGTGTCTTAAAAGAGGCAGTTGTAAACAAGATTTTATGGAGAATTACATATTTTTCAGTCACATAATAGTCTTTCTAGAGTTTAAGGGGAGGTGTATGTGATCTAAGTCCAAAAAGAAAGAATAGAATCATGTTCTGGAGGTTTGATAACTGGGGTCAAGTTGACGGCAACAATAAGAGTGGCTTAATAAGACGACAAAACTTCATCACACCAACTAGTCTGCCTTTACAGCCACGGTGTGTCTACTCGGGCGTAAGTGGCCGTGGTGTCAACAGAGAAAACAGAACTACAAATATTAACCATATCTGATGTAATTGATCTTGTTTTGAACAATACATTCATGAATAACACTGCAGTTGATCAGTTTCACATGATGTAATGACAATGCACTCATTCTGAAGGTTTCTGCTTCTAGCGGAGTGTTTAACGTGTGCTTTACATTCAGAATTAGAAAATACCAAAGATTGTCTTGCTTTGCTAATCTAGACGTGTGCAGATGTCGTCAGATAGAAGTACATGTGAGCTACTGCTCTTAGCTAATGAAGGTCATGACCTGTAAATGTGTTAGTGACCGACATGTGACCTGGGGGACCCAATAGCCCTGTGGCTCAGTTATACAGGAACAGCAAACCACCTCAATTAATATATTTATATACCGGAATCGGCGTCTACAAATACAATGAATATGACTTATCTGATTATACATGCACAGATATAGACAAACGGCTAAAAACAGGCAACAACACTGAACAATCATTTGACTTCTATAAACCATGTGAGACATCTTGTGAGAGTAGCATGCTTCCATGTTTCAGTTTTAGACAAAAACTCAGTCAACTCCTAAAATAGTGTTCACACACAATATAGTGTTATATCATTCTTTAGACCAAAGTGCCTACATTATGATGTGATTTTGTCGGACGGGCTGAGACCCTGTCAGAAGAGTTAGAACCGAACAGGTTAGATGTTGAATGATTATGACATAACAGTGATGATATAGTAATGAAGGTAACAATGGGAAGCACAGGCAGTGTATGACAGGGTGTTAACTGAAGAGAGGTCCTCTCAAGGCTGTTTAATATTAATAATAATATTCTAATAATAAAGAATAAACCAACTGTCTTTTTTCAAACATTTTTCAAATGTCCTTATTTATAACTCAATGAACAACACATCCATGTAGGAATGTGCGATTCTACAATGACACTATTAAAACAAAGGAAATACATGAGGTTGCTAATTATAAACATCAAATATAAGGGAAAATAAACAGCATTAAATACATCTGTGTCAATAACCTAGATAATTATCAAAGGTAAATATAAATAAATGTATGGTTTACATACACGTATACTGCCATCTACTGGCAGACTCGTACTTCCAGTTGCCTGCCTTGCTTTGAGTATCTTCAAAAGAAAAAAGAGGGATTTTTCCAAACCCAAAATCATCTGTATGTTAAAATTAATGAATTCAACGACTCGCTTAATGTCTCTCTACATTGGTTTTCTTTCTCAACAGAAGCATACCAATAGGTACTGTTGATGGCCGATGGGGTATTTGATGTATAAGGTCACTAACCAACATAAACAACACAAAAGATACAACACGACCTGGGCACAGAGGAAGGAAGTGATCCTCTGCCGGCCACGGGACAACTGGTAGTTATTGTAAAAACTTCATCCCTACTTAAGTGTAGTTAATATAATATACAACACATATCTTGAATTTCAATTCTTGTTTGATTCTTTTCTAATTAGCTAATTCCTTGGATTCATTACTTTTCATTTTACAACATATGATGATGTATAATCTAATAATTGAATCTAATAAAATAAATACTACATTTGAAATTGAATTTGTTTGAATGACTTGATGCTATCTAGTTTGATGCTAGTTAATGATGCTTGTATCCTCTACACTCAGTTCTCCCCCGTCCCCCCACTCCCCAGGCGTATCAGTGGAAAGGGTGGAAGAGCTATTAATGCATCCATGTACTGTATGTCTGTCATTATCATAGTAAGAAGACTGATACTGATTGCCATGTACCAAAGACTGTTATCTTCTCAAGAAAGGAACCCAAGAACAAGTTTTAATTTACATATACTTTGACTAAATGAATTGGAAAAATCAGAGATTAATCATAAATTTAAATATATATATATATATATATATATATATATATATATATATATATATATATATTAGTACAGTATCTAGACATACACTGTACTATGTATAGTATATTCTATATAAAGCTTTAAACAAGACATTTATCTTTCTATTTATCATTCCTACTTTTAAGATGTACCTAGTATCTCAATAGGAGACATTAACCAAAGTGATATTGTTCAAACTATCTGTGCTCGCTTGCTTCCCCACTGACAAGTATATCAATAGTGAACCACAGTAGTCATAGACTGCATTCTAAATATCTCTAATGATGAGCTTCATTTATGATACTGATCAGGGAAACATCAAGAATTTAACAAGCTAACCTTTGATTAATTCTGAGATTAAGTCTCACATCCTTCAGCCTCTGGAAGTGCTTCTTCGGACCCTTGAAGGCAGATATGAAGGCACCATTGTCCTTTGTGCTTACTAAATATATGTATCAGCTTCTCATTTTGCCTTTCAGCCGAGTGATCAAAAGTACCTTTTAGTTATCATTTTACTTCATGTTTACACATCCTGTACTTAGATAAAAGTAGCATGTACACCAAAACAAGTAAGTGTCCTTGAATGTAAATCCTACCCAAGTAAAAGTATAGTATCCTATCATATATATATATATATATATATATATATATATTTACATAAATATACGTATATATTTATATATATATATATATAAGGGTGTGTGTGTGTATGTGTGTATATGCCTAAATATTTGTGTATATATATATATATATATATATATATGTGTATTTATAAGAATCCCGACTGTTCAGGCCCAATTTAAATACTGGAATAAATAATAGTATAAAAGAATCTCTGCAACACAATGTTTTTTTCAAATATAATTTAATTTGACCACTTCAGGCCTTTAGATATATCTAGTCAATGGAATAGTCTGAAAAGGGAATATCATCACTCTTTGATTAACTGACAGCCAACAAAACATCATGAATAGATAGATATATACTTTATTAATCCCCAAGGGGAAATTTGTT
Organism: Cyclopterus lumpus; assembly: GCF_009769545.1. Taxonomy (NCBI): domain Eukaryota; kingdom Metazoa; phylum Chordata; class Actinopteri; order Perciformes; family Cyclopteridae; genus Cyclopterus; species Cyclopterus lumpus. The sequence goes on from NC_046972.1 coordinate 13,058,411, forward strand.
TATATGAATGCACCGTGACGAGTCACAAGTTAAATAAAAAGAGGAAACAACGGCTCTGTATGACTCAGACTTCATTGATACAAATGTAAACATATTTAAAGTGATTTTCAATTTAAATCTTTCAACTTTAGCTAAATATAAATGGATGAGAGTGAAATCAGACTCAGACTGTGGTCAGTGAGCCACTCCTTCCTGGGTTCAGGAGGTGTGGCCTCCGGCTGTTGACTGGCTGAAGGGGTCAATCCTCGGGTGGAGGCTTTGAGATGTGACAGAAAGCTCCAAAAGAAATGGAAGTGGAGCTTTTTTTAAACTATCATTCAAGAATGAACCTTCAAGCTAAGTATCAATGCTGAGTGAAGTTTGAGTTAAAAATAAAAAGAACAATTAGCACATATTTAAAATGCATTTTATTTTCCTTTACAAGAAACAAAAGCAGACAAAGAAATAAGATGAAGGGAAAAGGGAGTGGGAAAGCTGTATATAAAGAGATGCAACCTCTGGCATCCTGAAAAAAATATGTACAATTCAAAATAATATTCATACAAAACATGCCACATACAATAAAAATGATCATTATATTTATTCATATTCCCTAAAAGTATCTCTGCTGTACAGATGCAACATCTTTTTAAAAAGTAGGTGAGGTTAAAAAAAACCTTCAATTTGAGCAAACTTTATTAAATTATAAGATATGCAGAGAATTTAAATTAAGATTCAGAGAAGTTAAAAATTATTCAGGCTAAAATCCAGTGAGCGGCATAATGTCTCGTCATGGTCTTCCCTTGAAATAGAAACATACCAAAATATATATATATCACTGCTTTAGATACTTGATCAATATCTACCACTTTAGAGAAGTTCTCCGTTATACTATGAGAGTGCAATTCATTACCAGGTTAAGTATGGGATTAACTTTGAGTATTACATCATAACATACATTAGGCCAAGTAACCATTTCACAAGGTTTACCAACACATTCACTTCTATAGGGAGATATAAAAAGCAAAACACTAACAATATTCTAGGGAATTCAAGATTTTCCATTCAAGAGTATATTAATCCAATTGTGACCGATTAAGGGACATGTTTTGGTAATCAACAAGCAGTAGCATAAATAAAAAGAAAATAAACACGAACAATATTACATAAATACAAATGCTATGCACCATTGTACTGCTTTACGCAAGAAGTGATTTTCATGTCCAATTAACGACCCTCCACATGAATCCAAACAGTTTTGTAATCCCACCGGCTTCCTGTCGCATTTGATTTGAGAAGACCAGACATTTTTCTCAAACCTATTTCAACAAACTTGTCTCTGAGAGCTTATAGCAAAAACACTAATAGAAAAACAGGTAAATGCAAAACACTCTGGTTCATATACATAAAGATATTAGTTTGTCATTTTACATATATTTATATTTATATACAGCTTTATCTTTGTTAAAATGATATCCAGTGGTTGATTTTTTTTTCAATTTTATTTCTCTACACTTTTGACTTTATTGATTACAAAGGGGCTGGATAAAGAGTTGCTGTCCCCTAATGCATATACTATATATACAGTTTGTACAACTTTGCATTTTTAATTCATGTGAGGTCTTAGGTTAGGGAAAGGGGGAAACAAAGTAGTATGGGAAGGTGGAGTTTTAGTAAAGCTCCCTTTTAAAGACTTTTTTCATTAATCTTATATAGAAATGAAAACAAATGCCCTTTTTTCCAATAAGTCTTTCCTTGCCATCAGTTCAGCCTCGAGAGGACAGTACCAGCACTAGAAAAGCACATGACAGGGGAAGTAGAAACACTGCTGGCTGTACTCAGGCAGAGGAAGACTTACTACAGTAAAAGTTTAACAACAGTCCACTAACTATTAACAGAGGAAGAGGCATGATTAAAAGTTCACGGTTGAGTTGTGAAAAGATTGACTTATGGGGGAATAAAAAGCATTTAATGGGACAGTAGTCATGCATCCACCGGCTGGTTTCCAACAAGTGGTACTTCAATGTATGAAGCAACAAGCAAATGTACTTGGTAAATTTCGGACTTTGTAGTCTTCTTCAAAGACTGTGTCCTGTGACCCGAGAGCCACTCACTCACACCGTCGTCAAGCAACTTATCTGGTTGATGTTATTGTGCTTTCACACAGCTGATAAACATGGTTTTTGAGACACATAAAAAGAACAAAGAAAACGCTACATGAACATCCAGGAGGATTTGGTGGCATACAGGACACCCGCTAAGCTTCTGATTGTGATTTTAATGCAATATCTTATCAAAACTGTCATATATTTCCTCTGTATAAACAATTCATGAATAATAATTATGTTGGCTCATTATTGTAAATCATCATCAGCATAGAGTAGATAGAGCAAACCTGCTGCTTAAAATTCCCTGCTTGTCCGAGAAGGCTAAGCCCATAAAAACATTCCCTCTTCCCCCACCCTCCCGTTCCACAGTAGCAGTTAACAGTTTTTATACAAAGCAGTCGCTTCCCGCTAAATCAATGAGGTAGACTGGGTCCAACTAACCCCCCTTGGGACTCCACACAGTCAGAACATCTGGTTCCTCTGGAGCCACAGATCAATAGCATCTCAAATTTTATATTAACTTACATCTTTTTTTTCCATCGATCACATGTAGTTCTTACAAAGAGCCACATCAAGATTGTCTAGCTAGTCAATATCCGTGTTGTCTTCATCGATGACTTGATGGGAAAGTGCCTTTTCTGGGAGGTGAGGGGGAGGTGTGGTCAGGTGGGACAGGAAATAGGTCCGACTTAAAACATAAAAATGCATCATTAGTTCATTCTTAGTATTTCAAAATGGCTTTTTGTCGAAGCTCCAGGTGAGCTGTGCACTACGTGTATTGATATCAGAGGGTCAGAATCATTTGGTAGATGTTGAGGATTGTTTCCCAGCCACTGTAAGATTATTGACAACAGTCGAAGAGGAAAAGTGTTTTGGCTGAGGAAAAGGTGATTCACTACTCCAAACATGAGAGTTAGTCCCACCATCAAGCTGCTGTTGATGGAGGTGGTCAGTTGCTTTTATTGATTAATGCTCTTCAAACCTTTGGCTACAGGTGTCAACGCTTTAGTCTTTCTGACTCAGGCCAGCTTTCACAACAGCTTATGCACTGGTTATGTAGGATTCAAAGGCTTTGGCGCAGGAGTGTTCTGGCACCAGTGAGAGGGGAAGTTTCCATTTTCCTTCTGGTTAGTTCATCCACTTTCGGCAATTCCAGGCTCCACAATGGCAAGGGATCTTGTGCTGATCGTCCTCAAAATCAAACTGGTAGTCGTACGTCAGCTGGAAGTAAGATATACAAGGAAGTTAATGATAATAAAAAATAATGAAAGTGATGTGTGAGAGTGAGTCGTGGTTAGCTTTCTAATGCACTGCACCTCTTCTCCCTTGGGGATCCTGCGGCTGGAAATTATGATAATCTTGTCTTCTTTGTCAAACGTCACAACTTCTGCTACACAGTTTGGAGCACAGGAGTGGTTGACGTAGCTGGCAAGGAGAACAAATAAAATCAATTAAATAAAAACATACTAGACTCACGGGTTTACAATGAGGCAACCAATCACAAATCAACACTTACCGAGCTGGGCCTCCTGTCAGAGTGGCATCAATCACCTGCTCATTGTTGATGCGGAACATGTAGATGCCGCGGTTCTAAGTTAGAAGAAATAAAAAGAGAATATTAAAAAAAAAGGTAGATACTTTCAAAATCAAATTGTTTTGTTTGTTCTAAAGTAGAGGTTCAGCAATTTAAATGGTTCCCCTTTTTTGTCCATTCCTTAAACTTTAACCCAAATAAATATATATATGTATGTATTTTTTTTTTTTACTTTGCCAGTGTTCAATTGGCATACCTGGAACTCGTAGATCTTCTCACGCCGATTGGCCACTTCGTTGCGTATCACAGTGCCAATGTATTCAATAACCATGGTGTGCTTCTCAAGATCCTTAGCAGCGTACAGACCCAGGCCCTGAATGCGCGATCGTGCCAGATATACGTTATTCTTCCACTCAGTCTTCAGGCGCCGATACTGGGATGACTTGGAGTGGACAAACTGCTTGCTGTAGGGTGTGTTGAGCTCTCCAGTAAAGGTACTCTGGTAGGCCTTTGACACGCTGGTGCTATTTAGAGTATGAGGCCTTCAGACAAACAGAACATGTTGTTTAGTTGGTATCCAGTCATTTGTAAGTTACAATGAGAATTTTGTAAAAGTGTCAACAATTGTTGTTATTAGTTTAGAAAAGTGTACCGTGGTCCTCAACACATGACTACATCCAACTGAAACTCACTTATCAAGCACTAGATAGGAAAATGTTGCCAGCTGGAGTGAAGACTTAAATGACTGAAATAATTAGATATTGTATAAAAGCTATGCTTCGCTGATATAATGCATTATTGAGATATCATACACAAATATTTAACAATAAGCTACAATAAGTTAATGGTAGGCATGAGACTTGTTGATTTAATTTTAAAGTAATGCTGCTTTACCTCTTGCACTGTGTGGGGACTTTAGGTTCAGAGCGAGCAGAGCCAGTGGGATTGATCATAAGAGGGAGCTCCATTAGAGGGTGACGGCCATATCGGAACAGGTAGTTCTGACAGTTCTCTACTCCAGGCAACTAAAACACAGCAAACACAAATCATGTTAATCATGCACTTTGACAGTAGAACCATTGCAGTCCACAGGTCAATGAGTCAGACCTTCAGACCATAATTTCATGTCTAGAGATGCACTGATTGATCAGCTGCCAAGCAGTCAGTCTTCACATAAATGTTTTTGCCGATCAAATTTAAAGACATCTACCGCCACCACATAATAGTTTTGCATCGGCAAAGTGTGGCACAAAAAAGTAACAAAGTCAATGTTGAAGTGAAGTGCATCTCTAGTTCTGTATAACAAACATCACAAGCAATCAAGTTAACTTTTTCAGCTTTGCCAAATCAGTTCAAGGTTTGAAATACTGGCAATTAAAAGGTTTTCTTAAAAATGTTTGACCATCTGTTCACTAATTCGCACAGTGACTATTAAGAAGGCAATGTTAACCAATAGTATGTGTGAATGTTGACTTGCAAAGGGCTACAATTACAATTGAGAGACAAAGACTAAATAAAAAAATGGGGGGTAAAGAGATACATAGTACTGCTGCAAATTCTTACCGACTCGGTGATACGCATGACAGCATGAACTGTGAGGCCATACATCTCCTCTCCCTTGACATGTTCAGTGAACAGCTTCAACATGGATGAGTCATCTCGGAGTTTAGCCACCTCCTGAACAACCCGTTCCCAGATCCCTAAAGACAAAAGGTGGTGAATTAAACAAACAGTCATTGAGTTATTTGGAGTGGAAAAATGAACACAGAAATACTACGCAATATAAAGTGGGAGCAGTGTATGGGTTCTTACCCTCTGGAGTAGCGTCCCGATACTGCAAATCCTCCATGCCATGCTCCAGAACACGCACCTCAAACAGGGGATGACCATCATCCTCGTTGATGCGACAGCGGTAGCGGCATCGCTTGTTGGGCACACGCGTGCTCCAGTAGATGCGTGTGGCCTCATAGCCAACGGGGAAAATGGCAGTGGGCGAGTGGAAGTTGGCCATCTGGGATGGTAGCAACTGGCCAACAGCATGAAAGATGAGACCGCCTACACGGAACAAGTGGATACGATCACCTCGCTGTAAGATGCTGGCAATCTGCTTCACCTCATCGCGCTCAATGTAGACACGCCGTAGAACAGCAAACATGCTCAGTTCATCCTCACTGGGGCCCTTCAGCTTATGCTGAGTGCACAACATGGTCTTGTCCTTGAAGAACATGCATCGTGCCCGGCTGGCACATGCAAAGTGGTAGACATTTGGGCAGCGAATTCTGTTACAGCTGTTAGTGGCGCCTGTTTTCTGGCAGTATGCGCACAGAGTTCTCAATCCACGACGCAGGGCTACCTCCACATTGATAAGGGCCCCACCCTGCGTCTCATACACCTCTGTGGACCACAGGGCACAGTTGAGGTGCACCCACAAGTCCACATCAATGTTAAGCAACCGGGCAGGCCCATCTGTGGCTCCATCACCTTCCTCGTGGCAGAAGCAGCATTTACGTTTGTCCCGAGGCAGCCTGTCTGGCCGAAGAGCAATGCGCAGGCGTTCCATGAGCTCAGACACCTCACGGCTGCTCTCTTTCTTAGACCCGCCCTTGCGTATTGTGATGACAATCTGAAGACGCTTCCAGCGAATCCCCTTCCATTTTTTCACTTTGGGATGTACCACCTCCTCATCGGGGGAGAGAGGCCTGCGCTGCTTGACAGCCTTAGGCGACAACTCCATGTTGTTCGGAGAATCTTGAGGAGGTTGAGCTGAATCAGCGCCCAAGTCCTCCTCCTTGATCACAGGACACAGAAGGACTTCAGTTGGATCAGTAGAAACAGAAGAATCTGGTACTGCAGAGGCAGTTTCCGGATCAGTGACCGACTCTGGAGCAGCAACTTCAGAGTTTGTGACATCAGTTGGTTGAGCAGCATCAATAGTGGGACCATCGTCCTGTTCAGTCTCAGTCTTGATCTGGACAATGGTGGGACTGGATGGAGAAGCTGACTTTTTGGAAGGTTCAGCTTCACTCGTGGGAACTGAGAAAGATGGGGGAGGGCATGGAGGGGATGGTGATGGTGGTGGAGATTCTTCCACTAGTATAGCAGGAAGGTGGCGCACATCTAAGTCATTTACTTTGGTTGTGTAACAGTGCTGGGCTGGTTTGTCTTCATTTTCTTGAAATTCCTAGGAGAAAAATGTACATATGACATCTAAAACTTTCAAGAAATATGTAAATGCACAACATTTGACAAAACGGATCAATAATTCAAACAGTTCTGAAGACTGACCTGTTTAATAAGTGCCAGTATGTCCACTTGTTTCTTCAATGTACAGCCCGGTAGAGACACATCGAACTGCCTGAGCCAGTCATCCTGACTGGGTGAAGCACCGTCCTTTGTACACAGAGCCCCTAGAAAACACACCCGCCCTAATATATTAGTCTTTATTTACGGATTAATTCACTAAAAAGCTGCGCATTCGTTTGAGAGCAAAGAGGCTAAAAGTGGCCAACACTATGGAATTTTGTTTCTTTTAATATATATTCTAAATCAGAGGCTAATGGTTTAGGACATTTGGCTGGACAGGGTGACATTAAAAATGTCATGAACCACACGCAGACCCTGTTGTTGTGATTGTCCTGACCCAGTGAAACAGGACAAGCCAAAACAATAATCTCTAAATGCATACCTGACTGGTCAGGTCCTTTCCCAGGCCCATCCACAACAGGCATGTCAGGGTTTTGAGGAGGGAAAGTCACCTCATAAGAACCTGGCATTCTGATATTAAGCAGCTGGGCCATGGCCATCATGACATGGTTCAGTTTCTGTAAGCGAAAAGTTAAAGTCATATTTATGTTAAGGCATAGTTAACGCAACTTTAAACAGGGTGCAATGCAATCATATAATGGCTTCGTACCTTAGCAGCAGCTGATGACAATGTGAATGTAACAGATACTTCGTTGTTTTTGGCCTTGTCCCAATGGTTAGATGTGGAAACAACCTTGCCATCAGCTGCTTCGAATGGTTTGTTTTCTGGAAATGCTACAAAAGAAAGAAAGTGTACATTATGTTTTTTGCATTTTAGCCGGCATTATAATATAAATGGATGTAAAGGTAATATGAAAATGTATTTGAACAATAAATCATAATGCTACACATTCACGAAGGATTTCATCAAAACACACACACGCTGTTGTTTTGGAGAATTACAGAATGTTGTATAATACCTGGGATGGCAGTGCGTGGTATCAGGGGGATGATGGGGGATATTGCTCTCTCTGTCTCCTCCTCTTTAGGCTCCCGTAGTTGAGGGAAACGTGGCATTTCATCTCCAACGTTACTTTCAGGGGATGATGCTGGGATGATGCTTTCTGGGGCATCCTCGTCATCACTCTCCATCCTGTTAGAAAGACAACATACATTTATAGGCACTAAGTAATAGAAAATCCATGTATTCTGGTTGACAAAGACCTCAAAGAGAATTGCCCTATAGTACCTGATGTCCTCATTCTGGTTATGTGGTGGGGTGGGGAGAGCTGCTAGAATGTCTACACTCTTCACCTCATCTTTAACAGAATCTGCAGGAGAAATTATAGAGTATTAAGAACCCAATTACTGTACAAAATAATTTTATGCCAAATCCCTTATTGTTTACCTATTGGCTCTTCGGCTGGTTCTGTGTCTTTCTGACCCTCAGACAGCTCCTCTCCAGGAGTCACGCCATTCAGCAGCTTGTGCTGTACTGAAGGCGGAGGAGTGGGTGGCAGGGAGGATGGGGGTGTTGGTGGGTTGCTGAGGTTACTCTGTAAAGGGTACAAAACATTATCCTCATTAATCATCCTTGGTTTTGTAGGTCTTTTCTGAAGTTGTATTATAAAAATGTTTAAGTCACAGCCTGCACCAGGCCAACCGTACATGTTGCAGGTTTTTTTTATACCTTTGTGAGTAACTGAGAATAGTAGTCTGGGATATTGTCCAGCACTGCATTTCCAAAGGATCCTTTGAGCTGGGCTTTGCCATTGGCTGGGCTGCTTCCAAAAGGGGCAAACAGATCCAGACTGGCAGTGATTGAAGGCTCCATCAAGGGCAGCAGAGAGAGACCCTAAAGGGTAAATGTCCATGAGTCTACCAGATGTGAAATCACTTTGAAAACATAGATTTGAAAGAAATCCCTGGAAATTCATTTTTGATATCCTTTTACCTGTTTGAGTTGCTTCATCAGTGCTTCAGCACTTTTTCCAACATCTTCCTTCTTATTCTTCTTCCGTGCATTAGGCCCTCTGTCTCCAGTTGCTTTATTAGTGCGCTTTGGCTTTTGTGCAGGAGCCCTTTTTGTTATAGACTGTAAATCCTGTAAGGGTCAAGAAAAGGAATGAGAGGTTCTTTAGTCACATACAGCAACATAACGAGAGCAAAGAAAATGAATGAACTAAAGCAAAACATACCTCCATATTTCTTGGAGTCCCTTGAAGTTTTTGTTCCAGCATTGCAAGTTTGCTGTTAATGTGGCCATTGATCTCATTGTGGATGCCTTCAGAAGGCCTCTGAGCACCGAGCTGAAGGTTCTTGGTTCTCAAAAGTTTCTGTAATAGTTGCTGTCCAGTCTCAGATCGAGGGCCTTGAATCCCAGGGTCTCCAGACATGTTTCTAGCATTAATAAAGCTAGTGTTATTCCCAGAAGTAACTGCCTCACCCGTTGCTTCTCGCTTTATAGCCCCAGGATGAGCCTCTGGCGCACCATCACATTGAAACTCTCTTGGTTCCTGTTTAATGTTCTGTAAAGTCATCTTGCATAGCTCCCCTACTCTAGGGCCATGTTGTGTGTGAGGACCATTGTTCTCTGTGACCTGCTGCAACTGCTGATGAACATGTATGCCTCTCTGTGGACCATTGGGGATAACTGAGTGTGATGTTTCATTCACTGATGTCTGGGCTTCTACTTTCAGTCCAGGACAATCAAGCGGACTCTTGGCTCCAGGTGACCTGAGTGGAGAGGCCTTGACGTGGCTGTACGGACTCCCCCTTCCAGCCCTGCTGTCAGCCATAGAAGGTGAGGAGACATGGGAGGAATGAGGTGAGGCCGGGTGGGCCGGGCTCATGCCAAAGGGACCTCTTGGAGAATATGCATGGGATGGAGAACCCTGTATGCGGCTTGCTGCAGCTGCCATTAGTGCTTGCTGGTTCTGGTTGGGAGTGGGTGGACGCATACCCATAGCTTGATTAAATGCATGTCCAGGAGAATTGACTATTGGCTGGCGTGGAGATGTTGGCCTTACCATTCGGCCCTGGTCCATGGGGGAAGGTGGTACTGGTGCCTGGCCTCTCATAATATGTTGCTGCATCATTTCCCCTACTTGTGGCGTTTGCTGCCCAGGGACCATCATCTGTGGAGCGACACCAGGTTGTTGACCCAACATGCCTGATTGTTGCGGAGTGCACACTGCTCCTGGCTTTCCCATGGCTCCATATGGCATCTGCTGCATCTGTCCTGGTGGCATATGAGGCCTCAACTGACTTTGCTGGCCTTGACCCATAGACATCCGCAGCATCTGTCCCTGTTGGAGCTGCCTCTGAGCAATCATGGCCTGGATGTGCTGTATCTGCTGATTTGGGGGAAGATTGCGGAGCTGAGGATTCTGAGCAATAATAGCCTGGATGTTTATTGGGGTGCGGATCTGTCCGGGTGGAACCGCAGGCCTTTGTGCCATAATCCCTTGCTGCTGGGCTCTCATCATGCCCATCATGGCCTGTTGTTTTTGTTGCTGGGCCATGAGGGCTTGTTGTGGGTTATGACCCACCACAACAGGCGGTGGCTGTCCAGGATGGTTCTGGCTTATGATCTGCTGTTGGATGTTGGGATCTTGTGACTGCTGCATGGCATTTTGCACCGTTTGCTGCTGCTGCGCTAAGAAATCAATCGGTTTCCTTTCCTCTTTAACAGTCATCAAAATGGGCTTGTCAACACTGAGGGAACCTTGCCTCTGGAGAGTGAGCGGAATTTGTTGCTGATGTGGTTGAAGGACACCAGTTTGTTGGTTTCCAACCAAACCGGTTTGCGGCTCAGGTACAGATTGAGAATTTGACTGCTGCTGCTGGACCATATAAACCTGGTTTTGATGCTGCTGTTGCAACTGCTGTCTTCCCAAGTCAGTTTGGTGATCATTTGTAGCGCCTAGTTGGGACATCTGATTGGGAGTGGAGGGTCCACTGTGCTGCGGTGGCGTTCTTGAATCAGGACTGAGGATCCCACCCTCTTTGGGGCCTGAGTTTTGGTTGTCTGTAGCTCCCTGTGGCTGGGGCGTGATACTTCCTGCTGAAGGCGATGAGCCCATCTGTGGGGTAGAGGGCTGGGAGAGTACTTGCTCTTGGTTGGATTGACTGATCAACTGTGTTTGTTGCCTTTGCTGTGCAATCTGCTGCTGCTGAAGGTGGGCCAAATTTGCAACATTTTGCTGATGCTGTTGCTGAGATGCAAGCATGCGTTGGGCCAGAATGTTCTGTTGTTGTGGAGTCAATTGGGCCTGGGGACCCCTGAGGCCAGGGTGACCAGGAGATCCAACCATTCCCTGCTGGCTCATCATAAGCTGGGGCCTCTGTTGCTGTAATGGTGCAACTGGCGGGTTCCCCATAATTCCTGGTTGAACAGCTATCATGGCTTGACCATGATTAATAGGCTGGCCTCCAGCAAGGTTCTGTGACAGTGGAGCCACAGACTGCCCTCCAACCATTCCTTGTGGAACCTGTACCATGCTCTGCTGATTGGGCTGGTTGACTAGTATTCCCTGTTGAGTGTTTGCTTGTTGTTGGACCATAAGTGGGTTTACCATCATACCGGATGGTGGCTGAGCGATTGAGCCAGACTGTTGATTTGGGTGTGGCATTGGTTGCTGGCCCATCATCACCTGCTGCTGCTGCTGCTGCTGCTGTTGCTGCTGTTGTTGCTGGAGCTTTGCCATCTGCATCCTATGTTGAAGCTGTCTTTCTTGGAGAAGCCTGGGGTCTGCACCTTGCATACCAGGCCCCTGTGGGAAGAATCCTGGTGCAGCACCAGGAGGACCTGGGGCCCTGGCTACAAGAGCAGCAGGCAGCTGGGGTTGGGGTTGGGCTCCACCAATAAAGGGCTGCCCTTGGGGCATCCTGACAGGCATTCCGCTTTGGGGCATCACAACAGGGTGCTGGGCCATTACCGGTGTTCCCTGTTGGCCAATCATCATCTGGCCAGGCATCTTGGGAAACATGTGAGGGGAGGCCCCCTGTGCAGAATGACCTGGGGGAAGAATACCTGAGCTTTGCTGATGCTGCTGCTGTTTGCTTCTGTACTCTGCAATGAGATTGGTGTGCTCCTTCTGCTGCTTCCGTACCTGCAAAAGAATAATTATAAACCGATGTGAATTATTGTATCAAGTGCCTTTACTGTTGACAGGTTTGCAAAAATAATTTATTAATTTGTCTTTATTAGATTCTTAAAAGAAATCTACACACCTGGTCAAGCTGTTTCTGAATTTTGCTCTGCTCTTCTGTTACCAACTTTAGTTTCTCTGCATCTGCCTCAGCAAACTCCCTTCCAGCTTTCTTAGCAGTGCGTTGCTTAGCACACAGTGCCTTGCGTGATTTGCGGTGAACTCCAATCTGTTCCTCCAAAAATTTCAACTGCATTTGGAGTAACTGCTGAGTGTGAAGAAGCCATTCTTCATATTGGTGCTGTTCTGCATCATCTGTAAAAGAAGAGGATAACTTATGACAACCATAAAAGAGTTTGGGGAAAGAAATATAACATTTCCTTATGAGTCAATACATGCTTAACAAGAGGCAAGATTGGTAAAACATACTGATGATTCCTTGTACAAACTGGGGAGGGTTAGGTCTCAACTGGGTGGAATCACTCGTTTCTCCCTCCTAAAAACAACAAATAAATAATTTTAAATCAGCCTAATAAGACAAAATGAAAGTAAAATCAATCAATTCTGACAGCATACCTTTGGAGGTCCAGTTGCAAGTTGACCTGGATCTGTGCCCGGGGCAGAGGCCAGCCTCTGAGCAAGCAGAGATACTTGTTGCCTGAAGAGAAAAAAGAAATCAAATGTATTACGATACCTTCACACTGCAGATTATGTAGTAGAACTGTTTAGTATATGTACAAACAAACCTAACAACGCATTGACAATAAATATATATATATTTTTTTAAGCTCTTAACAGTGGAGCTACACTTTTTTTTAAGTATCTCTCATGTCATTTTACATGACATTCCAAAATATCAGTAACCGAAAATGCAAACCACTGTGCGTTTCCATTTATTACTTAGATGCTAATGTGTCACAAAACTACATAATTTAAAGAACACCAATACAGGGTTTTTCCAGGCTCTGAATTCAGAAAAAAAAAATTATACCTCAGTTGTGTATTTATTTCTAAATTGTAAAAAATGTATGACTATAGATAAGGAAAACGATGATCCCTCAACTCTGGAACTGAAAACATCACATTGATTTGGAGCTGGAACTTGTTGCTGGAAAAGTGTAATTCTAATATGTCCAGTAGCAAAATATTGGGTTTTTTTTACCCAAAATGAAATGCTGAAAATGCATAGATATAATAGTTACAAGTATATATTGCTTTATTTATATGAAACATGTGGCTCAACAAAGCTAAAATCTTTATCCCAAATGGTGATTTATTATTTTTTTTTAAAAACCTTATTGCAACTGGTTAATTGCCGTCACCAAATATGCGAACGAATAATTGAGTATCTTGGTTATGTTATGTCAACAAAGCAAGGAGAAGCTCGGATAACACACAGAGGGACGGTGACTTGATTATCTGCTCAGGTAGACATCACTATTATATCTTTACATATCTAATCGTTGTCTGCTGATATATTAATGTTGAGTGTTTTATACAGCTTGTTTAACACTGTTGGATGAAAACATAATGACCTAACTTAAATGCCCAACTAATGTATAATAGCTTTACACAAGAATAAATACCTGTTCATGCCAGAAGGTACAGCCATTGGATCCTGTGCCAACACTCTTTTGATACCCTTAAGTGCCACCATCTTTGCCTTGGCAATGGGATCCATGATGTCATCAGTTGCAAATTTGTCTAAATCTGCAATAATACAGTAAGACAAAGCCTGTTGCTATAGTACGAAAATAACAATTATGCAGAGTGATTACGGTGACAAGCCACAATGCGTACCTTTATCTGGAAAGAAGTTGTTGGCCAGAGGTGGTTTAATCAATGGCTGCGACTGCGGTTGATGACTGACACCTGCATGGATCCCTGGCTGACCCATCCTCACCATGGCTTGCTGCTGGGCCATATTCATGTGAGGTGGAGGTGCCATTCCAGGTCCCATAAGCCTTTGCTGCTGCTGTTGTTGTTGCTGCAACATGTGCGGGGCACGGGGTACATTCCCTGCCTGAGCCATCATTCCTTGGGGTGGTGGACGATGGTGGTGTGGCAGCATTATCTGTCCAGGTGCCTGTGGGTTAGGCTGTTGACTTAAGAGGCCAGGAAAATGGGGTGCCATGCCTCCCTGGTGGAGGGAACTGAGCTGTTGCTGCTGTTGCTGCTTCTGTAGTTCCTTCTTTTCATGCTCCAGAAGATCTTGTATTAGAAGGGGCAGTTCACCATCTAAAGAGCTCTCTACCTTTGCCAAATCTACAGCAAGAGAGTGCTGTTCCCCTACATCAGGCAGCCCCAGTGGATCATCCCCAATATCTGCATGTGGAGCAGATTGAGGAAAAGGCAATGCATTAGCTTGTCCTGGGAGGGGGTATGGAAGTCCCCCTAATCGAACAGAACTAAGTGAAGCTGACTGGTTTTCTGGTTGTGCAGGCTTGACTGATGGTGTGGTCCCACCAAGAAGCATCGACACAGCCTCTCCTATTTCATCTTTCACCACAGTATGTCCTGGATGCAGCTGAGGGGTCAGACCTCTGTCCTCTACTTTTACCTTGGAGGTATCAACAGTGTCTGCAGAGGGTGGCATTTGGGTAGCAGACCCCCTTGCAATGGAAGGAGTTGAAGTAAGAGACTTCTGCCCTGACTCCACTTCTGCCCTGGCTTTTCCTTCCACTTTAACAAGCACAGATCCAGAGGAAGATGATGGTGCTTCACTTTCCGCTTCCACCAACCGCAGCTGGTCTGAGAAGACATCTTTAGGGTCTCCTTGGTCCAGTTCAGGGTCAGTGTATGCCAGCAGGTCAAACTCATCACTGTTAAGCAAGTCATCTAAATGTGGATCATTGGTTTCAAGGTTGTCCAAGTTACCCAAGTCATCATCTCCTTTGTCAGGGTCCAAGTCTAGAGCCAAATCATCCTCATCCTCGACACCTCCATCCCCTGGGGCATCCCCAAGCCCCTCAAGGTCAGGCTCTGGCAGCTCCTCACTATGTTCTGCAGTGGCAGGCTGGGGCTGTGTGACTAGGCTTTGTTGTCGAAGCTGATGCTGCTCAGTGCTAGGAACGTTTGGAGTGGAAGTAGTTGCCTGCGGCTGCAAGTGGGGCTGTTGTATTACTGGTCCTGTGGACTGCTGAGGCAGTAAAATAGACAGTCCACCCTGCGGTAATCCCAGCTGTGAGTTGCTGCCCCCATCTGTTTGAATGCCACCAGCTTGAGCTATGGGATGTTGCTGAACATAAGGTGCTGCCATCTCTTGCTGTGGAAGAAAGAGACGTGGTCTTGGCTGGGGTCCACGGGGCATAAACTGAGGTCGAAGGGAAAGCCTCTGTGCGTTGTGTCTCAATTCAATGAACTGTGGTGGGGGTCCTTGACCCATTGGCTGCATGGTCTCTCCTCCATGTCCTGGTATCATGGTGTGAGGGCTACTCATGCCTTCCATACCCTGAATGTTGGCAGCAGGGTTGAGATTGTGCCTTATGCCCATAGCCTCCATGCCAGGCTGGGGAAACCTCCTTGGACCTGGAGGCTGGCCCTGCCACTGAGGAGGGAATGGAGGGCGGGAAAACATGCCCTGAGGTCTGCTGGGACCTGGTGGCCTGAAGGACAGAAAATGAATTTCCATTTTAAAAACATGTAGACTGCTTTTCTGAATTGTTAAGATGCGAGGGGTGGTATTAATTTAGGATGCCAATTTTTTTTTTAAGTAGCCAAGAAAAATTCAGATTATTGTGTTGCCATTATTTAAAAAGTGTGGGGAAGGGACATTTTTAACTGTGTATGGGGAACAAAGTCTTTTTGTGACTCTACTTCAATGATTCGGTTACCTTAGTGCACTTGGATCCATGATGGCAGGAGTTCCTGTAGGTGGTGGGCGAATGAGCTTGTCCGCCATGCTTCCAACCGCCATGGTCATCTTTCCTGCCACAGACGTCTGAGATCCAGCAGTAGTAGCGGCAACACGATCCTAAAGGAGGTAATAACAGGAAAGAGGCAAATGTAACATTCCTTATATTTGTAATTAGCATTTCTACAGAGTTTATTTTGCTTTACAATTTGCCTCTTTCATCCACACACGCCAACAGGCTTCAATACAAGTCACTTCTGACTATTTAGAGTTCAGAGTCTTGCCCAAGAACACTTCAGCAAAAGGAGCTGAGGATCGAACAACCAACTCTTTGATTAGCCAACCCGCTCAATTTGTTATTTTGACATTTAACTTGCACCAGTCAAATAAAATATAGCTTCAACTATAAAATAGTGCACCTTAAATTAGCGCTTTAGTTTCTTTCCACAAACTCCTTAGTAGAGCAGGTATTTGGGATTGAACACAGGCCATGCAAAGACATCTTCCTAATTGCTACACTACACTGTAAAAGTGTGTGTACCTGTGGATAAGGTGGTGGTGCTCTGTGGGCCTTGTCTTGTTGAAAGGCTCCCATCTCTCCTCCAGACCAGCCAGGGGGTGTATTGCCAGCAGTAGCAGCTGCAGCAGCGGCGGCAGCAGCAGCAGCCTCCTTCTCTTGTCTGATGGAATTTCTCTGCATTTGTTGTCGGATTAAGAATTCCCTCAGCCTCAGTCGCTAACAAAAATAAATATTACAAGCTTTGATTAACAAAAGACTTAGGGAGGTGCATAGCATGATTGTTCACTGCGTGATATTTTGATACCTGTCGGTGCTTCTCCAGCTCAGAGGGGCTAAGGCCTACTAATGCAGGGTCCAGTACTGCTGAAATGTCAGGCATTTCTTGAGTGCCTGACAAAGCTGGCTGATGATGTGCATTTGAAGGGCGGACAGCTGATAGTTCTTGAGACCCAGAAAGGGGTGGCACCCTGGAGCTGAAGCTGTCTGCACTCGTAGTCTGCTGAGTTTGTGGCTGTTGTTGCTGAAGCTGACCCTGTAACATCTGACTCTGCTGCTGTGTTATTTGGAAACTTCCCGAGCTGGGGCTGCGGCTGTAAGTAAGAGGTGCTGACGGTTTACCAGAGAGAGGATCACCCATGGAACTGTTATTTGTATGTGGTGGAGGTTGCTGGTTAGGATGAGGTGAGCCTTTGTAACTTGCAGTGCCCTCTGGGGCAACAGAAAGGGGACGAGGGGGTTTGTGGATAGTAGCAAAAGGGTCTCTAGATTGTGGCCTTGAAGGTGGCTGAGAACAAAGGTCTGGGGATTGGAACCGAGGGGCAGCAGGAGAATGGACAGAGTAGGCATCATTGGAATGGCCACCAGGAGTGTGGGGAGACCGGGAGCTGCCCTGGGACTGAGGGCTGGAGGGCACTCGAGGGCAAAGTTCCTGTTGAGCTACAGGGTGTCTCTGGAGACCGAGAGAACAATTGTCACCTGACTGCGGCCTGGGAGTCAGTGATGGTTGAGGGTGTGGATCAGAGAAAGGGTGGGAAGGAGACTGCCTGTAGCCTTCAGAGGGGTGGCTCGGGGAAGCTCCAGGATGAAGTGCCCCACCCTCCCCTTGATGCATTCGTGGCATCATAGGTGCCTTGAATAAACCATCGCCAGACTCCAGCATCCCAGCAGGAGAGTCAATGGATAAATCAGGTCTTCCAACTGCAGAGGAGCGTGGAGATGGTGCACTCATATCAGCCTTGTACTGCCCTGTGCTTGCAGGTGAGGAAGCCACTGCGGAGGGTGATGGGGATGAACCATATTCTGACCGTCCCATCCCTTGCTGGGTCCTGAATGGGTCTCCATAGTGGGTATTGTGGGCTGGCGAGAAAATAGGCGACTCCCCAAGCCCTGTGCCTCTTGAATGAGGACTTTCTGGCGGTCCAAGGGAATCCTGCGAGCCTTGCTGCGATTGTGGTAGGTGGCCCTGTTGCTGCTGCAGCTGTGATCTGAAGTAGGGGTCAACCTGCTGAGCACGTCTGGGGGTTCCAGGAGTTCCTGGTTGCATGTCAAAGGGGCCAAGACTGGCTGGCCGTCCCTGAGGAAGACCCTGTGGGCCGGAAGCGGAATAACCTGAGGAAGAGGCCTGTAAGGGGCTGGCCCCAGCATGGGAAAAGGGTGTGGTTGGGTGAGAGTGAGAATGGGGTGACTGAGGAGGAAACTTAGCAAAGGGATCTGTCCGGATCTCAGCTGACCCGGGGGTCTTAACAGGTCCATCTGAGAAAAAGACAGAGGATGATCCTGAATCTGGAGGGAAAGGAAATGGGCTTTCTGCAGAGCTGGGCTGGGAAGAGATTGACGTAGAGCCTGAAGGTGGAGGGATCTGGAGGTGTAAACTGGGTCGTTCAGTCTTCACACGCACTCCTCCCTCTATCTTGACTGGCCTGCACACCTGACTCTCTGCCTGCTGTTGAAAAAGGAGAGTACAGAGGATGTGTACTTTCTTGAGGTTCTGAGTTATACTCATGGTTTAATGCACTTACTGTAAGTCGCTTTGGATAAAAGTGTCAGCTAAATGACATGTAATGTAATGTAACAATCTGCACCACAACTCTAATGAAAAGGATGCTGCCGCTATAATCACCTTCTGCGCCTTGTTGATCCTCTGAGCTGCTCGGTTATCTTTGGCCTTTTGCTACAAAAAGCATATGAAAGAATATAAAATGTAATTCTTACTTCTGCATAACAAAAAGTATGACTTAATAATTTTACATTTCTTTTGTTTAATTGCAGAAATATCCTACATGCTGTAGGCTGAATCAAGATAATCTTAATGCCAAATTTCTCATTGGGGTTCCAATAAGCAGTACCGATCAGTTTCCTATATTTCTGTGTTGGTAATTTTTCACTCGAGGCTTTCTGCATAACAGTGATGGTACCATAAGCCACAAGGGACAATTCAAACACAAAATATCAAGAGCCCGGCATCTTTTTGACTACATTTTAGAAATGTGTGCCAAAAGTTAACTGCAGGAAATGATTGTTGAGTTAATAAGAATCCAAATAAAACAATAATTTGAGAACCTACCAGATATGGAACCTTGTCAGCAGCTGACACCTTCCTCCAGACCTTCATGATTTGCTTACAGCGACTAGCCCAGTCTGTGCACAGGAGAAATGTAAATGGTAAATGTACTTGAATAGAGCTTTTCTAGTCTTCCGTCCACTCAAAGCACTTTAACACTACATGACATCATTCACCCATTCATACACTGATGGGAGGAGCCAACATACAAGGTGCCACATGCCCATCAGGACTAACTAACATTCACACACCGTAGGCACAGCTACGGGAGCAATTTGGGGTTAAGTGTCTTGCCCAAGGACACATCAACATGGACTAGCCGGTGATCGATAAGCCGATGCTCTGCTTGAATGTGTAATAGCCGCTGAATATCTAACCAATATAAAAACCTTACATTAAAAAAGTATTAGGTCTGTTTGGTCTCATAAGATGTTGTACATATTGTGATAGTATTTCTTCCACACTCACCTGGGTAGTCCTGTTTGAGAGTGGGAAAGTTGGTATTAGCATAAAGCACAGGGGAAATAGTTGAAAGTTCTCCCAGCTCCTCATCTTTCTCCCAGCGCTGGAGACTGCGTTGGTTGTAGGACAGCCCATCGCCCTCTGCCTCAGTGAGGGTTGATGGGGAGGAGGGGGTTGCTGGGGTAGAGGGAGTGGCCCAGGGGCTCTCATCACCCCCATCTGGACTGAACAGTCCTCCTCGATCCCTGTACCCCATATTAGATGTTATTGTCTTATATAAGAATCAAGTACTTCAATTAAACAATAAGTGTGTATGCTTCGACACTATGATCTACAGCATGAGATGTGATAATTGTAAACACTGCAAATTATTGTAAAATAATAATCCCTAGGCAATTGCGTATTGGTCCTACCGCATATCAAAGAACGGTGACTGAGTGAGACCAGGAAAAGCATCCATCATTCCAGCTGAGGGCAGGGAACCTGGTAAAGATTTCACATGTTTTAATCTCAAGTCAAACTTCACTAAAATCTTACTTGTACTAGTCATTACCAAAGTTTTAATATTATTAGTTTTTCATTGTACTAAATCATACAATAAATATGGTTTTGAACCCAAGTGAAAAGGTTTTAATGATCATATGCAGACATGCCCACCTGAGAGGAGAGCTCTCTGCGGCAGAGCGCTAGAATTGAGTTCTCCCTTACTGCCCTCCAAGATGGGCTTCATTCCCCCCAAAGAGGAGCCATCTGACACTCCCAGAACCTTTCTGAAGAACTGCTCAGAGTCCTGACTCTCCATCCCTTGCGGAAGACCTGTCACGCAAGGAGAACCGCATTTAAGGTATGACACTAACATCAGGTTAGTAGTCAAGTTAATGTTGCATACAGTTTAGACCAAAGTCGGGGCACTACCTTCACGTTTTTCTGCATCAGAGGCGTGCGGATCACTTGACGCCTGATCCTTCAGCGATGAGGATGGTGCAGAAACTCCTAAGAATTTATCATTTTAAACCAACCTTAAAATCACCTCAAGACCATAACAATGTACCAGTAGAAAGGCATCCAAACAGGCACTTACCTGCACCTTCTCCCTGAGCCTGAGAGGCATCACCCCCTTCTTGCTTGAGAGGAAAATTATCTTTCACCACACGATCCTCAGCTAGTGAGAAGCACAAAAGGTCACAAAAGTACTAATCTTTTCCACACCCAGTGTCACAATTAATTTGCCTAGTTTAGTGTGCTATAGGTAAAGTTAGTGCTCTTACTCTCTGGGGCTGTAGTTCTGACCCCTGACGGCGCTGGCAATGAAGGTCGGACCGGGCATGCGCCTGGCCTCTGGCCAGGAGGTATCATCGCAGCTTTCTTACTCATGTCTATTAGTGTCTTCCCAAAGAAAGCCTCCTGCAGCGAATTACAAACATTTCAGATGTGAACATTATGTCTCTTGATACCATACGTTTCAAAACTGTGTAAAGCATGGGGCAGAGAGACTTAAAAACCTGGAGATAGGATGGAAACATGTCCTCAAGTTTGCTTTTCTTCCGTCCCCGACGTTTCTTGGCCTGTTCCTCGCCCTCCACTGGTTTAGGGTCCATTATGTTATCTGTGTCAGGGTGAGGTCCTATGCATATATAACCATGCAATTCAGTATTCACAAAAAAACTAATAGGAGCCGTGTAAAAAAAAAAAAAATTAAAAAAAATGCAAGGGGTTGGTTGGTGGGGGCTTGCTGCTTTAATGCCTTGATGAATGACATGGCATTGTAGTGACAGTTAAGCCAGGGCTAACTTTCTTCTAGATGACCCTGCATTTTTGTTGCCTTTGTTCTTTGTTCACACAAAGCTAATGTTGGCTTGAAGGAACTAACTATCAAAATAAGTAAAGCACTGAACCCCCACCCTTATTAATCACTTCTACTTTCTGGATTTATTTTTATTTAAACATTTGATTAAATGAAATTCAGATGTCGTTTGTCACCAACCTTCGTCAATGGTTCTCTCTATTGGCTGTCCATCTAATGTAGTCTCTCCAGCCAACTGGGCAAAAAATTCTTTCTTCATTCGTGTGTGACACTTCCTTTGTCGCACCATGAAGCCTCCAATTCCTATAGCAATTTATATTTGAATATGTTGTTAATGCTCAGACATCTTTGTGGATGTTACAAGTTGTTTTGTGAAATTATGGGTGGCTTACCAGGCCTGTAGGGTTTCCGCTTTCTTTTTTTACTATCATCCATCTCCCCTGTTTCTCCTTTGAGGCCCTCGCAGTCAGCCATGCCTTCAGTGCCTCCCTCTGCACCTCCATCTCTGTCAGGGCTCCCAGGGTTCTCCATCTTGGATTCACATTCCATGGGTTCCCCACAGCCTAGATATACAAGATAACATTGAATTTGCAAAAAGTCTGGCATTAAAAAAGGAAAAACACATAGACACCACTAGATGTGCGGAGTGTGCACACCTTTTCCATCCTCCCCTTCTTCGACTTCCCTTAGATCCATTCCATCAGGACCTCCTTCACAGCACAGAGTGCCGAGACGGGAGCGACGCTGCCGCCTCTTATGCAGGGGAGACATGGAGATGCTGCGAAGCAGGGACATACCCGACTCCGTCAGCCACACACCCTCCAACCGGTAGAACTGGGGTTCTGCAAATTGACATTTGTAAATGAGTGACTTGTGACGACCACGCTTCATGTGCTTGTGATAATAAACATGAACAAGCTAAATTCACTGACCTGGTTCTTTGATCTTTATCGAAGCCATAATGGCTGACTCTACTACTGTGAACAAAGGCAAACATCAGGTAGAGAAAGCAAAGTAAAATCATGTCAGTAGTAAATATGAGAATATCCTGGGTATATTTTTGAAACCATAATCTACAGTGCATCTTCAGTTTTAAAACAGTGTCGTTCTGGGACTTACCCATGGGTTTTGGAACATATGCGGAGCAGGATGTGCATGCAAAGCCCTCATCAGAAGCTTGTTCCACCTCATCCTCTGTGTACAAACTCTCACAGACGGCATGGACCCAGCTGCACAGGCACACAGACATACACATACTTTTCATAACAAATCACATTGCGAATCAAAGATGTTATGGAATAATTCATGATGTGAAAAAATTTATAAATAATCCATTCCCCGCTAGTCTTCATTAGCTGCAGTCTCATGAATACCTGTTTGTGTCTGGAGTGCGTGTGTGTAGTTCTAATGAGCAGCACTCACCGATCACAGTACTGACACTGCAGCAGCAGCTCCTCCTCCATAAAGTTCTCTCTGCATACCGGACAAGTGACGAGGCTGGCACAGGGGCCACAGTGGGTGTAGTTGTTCTGCCACTCACAGTGGAAACCCGGGGAGTTGGAACCACACTGCACACAACATACACACCTGCACAGAAGTAGTGAAGCACTGTGTAACAAATTTACAGCCCGCATGAAAGTGTTTTTATTCTATGTTTTTAAATGAAGACATTGAAAAAGGAGCAGCAGCTTCTCTGTTGCTACAGAAGCAAGCGGCAGCGAGATGGGCCTCTGAATTGTTAATGCAGGGCTGAGATATGAGTGTTTTACATAATATGCAAATGTACATGTAGTCATTTCCATTTGACCCCATTTAAAGCTACAAGACTGAATGAAGCATTGTGCTCAAAGGGTTTACTTTTTTTCTTTTTTTTTTTTACCATTTGCACTTCCAACCACCCTTGGGAACATTGTGCAGGGGTGGGTCCAAGCAGTAGGTGTGATAGCTGACATCACAGTCATCACACAGCAGCAGACGAGAGGGGTCCGAAGCCTTTCCACACATCTCGCACACAATACATTCCAAACAGCGCCAGCCCTTACGGAGCATCGTCTTGGTGATCTACAAAAGACATCAGGTTTAATCAATCTATAAAAAAATAGGGTAAAAATAAAATAAAATATGTAAGGATAACGTTTTGCTTACTTTGCTGTTCACACAGTACGGATGGTAACACTGGGCACACTGAGCACAAGCCAATAACTGCCCCTCCGCACCCTTTCCAAAACTGCCACACACAACACACATATCCTGAAACAGAGGAGAGTAATATTTTTAGAAACAAAGAGGATTTGCATTTCATTTGAATGTGGCAACTGTGTTGTTGCCACACAATTAAAAATGTCACTCTACAAAAAGAGCTGTACCTGGAGCAGAACGAATTTATCAGTGTTAGAAAAAAGGACCACTGTGTTCTGCATTGTGTCATCTTCCTCATCGTCTTCCTCCTTATTTAGTCCCGTTTCTGTGGCCATGCTTAGCTGTGAACAAGGGAATAAATAGTTGTAAACATACTGCCAACATGCATCATTAAATGACAAGTAATGAAAATAGTTATGACTACATTATAAAGAATATAAAAATACAGCTCACCAAGAAAGCATCAATGCAGGAGGCCATGGCTTTGAGGCGTGACCTCCCACCACGCCCTCTCCCTCCACCACCACCACCTCGAGGTCTACGCTTCCCAGGAAAACTATTGCTTCGCCCCTTAAGACCAAGGAAAAAACATTTAAATATTAAGTTGTATTCTGAAAATGTAACAATGAAATCTCAAAAACGAAAAGGTTAAAGCAAAAATCACTCAATAAAACAGAACTAAATGTTGACCTCACCTGTTTGACCCGTGAGCGGCCTGGGGATCCTCTCCGTTTCACCTTCTCTCTGTCGCTACTGAAGGGTTCAAAGGGAAGCGAGTCATCGGTCTCAGAGAGCAGATTATCTGTGTGTGAGTGGCTAGTGGGTAAAAGGCCAAACTCCATGGAGAGCTGAGGATCGTGTTCTCCTGGAGAGCCCAAAAAGCCACTGCTGCTCTCATCTCCGTGGCTCATATAGGACATCTCGTCCAGCAGCAATTCCCTCTTAACCTCTTGCTCCTGCAGTTCCTGCTTTATGTCCTCATGAAGTCCTTCTCCTCTCATATGCTCATCATACTCTTCTTCATCATCCTCCTCCTCAGAGTGGGGTAGTAACCTCCCACCTATTTCCATAGAAGAGAGAACCTCTTGTGTGTCTACTGATAAAGAAGAAGGAGACTGGGGGTCCTGGCATGGACTTTCCTGACGATTATCCATGGGCAAATGCTCCGTTTTATCCAAAGAGGCAGGAGAAGCTGGTAACTTTGGTGGATCATTACTTAATGGTTCTGTGATAGGCGTGCACTCAGAACCATTGTTTAATAACTCTGGTGCTACTTCTTGTTCCACTGAGGGAGTGACCTCCTGCGTCTCCTTCTCCACCTGCATACTTTCAGGGCCCTGATGTGACAATGGTGTTGGTTCTACTCTAAGGTTGTCACACTGTGTCTCTGCTGTGGGGTCCTGGGAACGGGTGGATTCAGTCACCTGGCTGACATCCTCTTCTGCTCTCTCTTCATCAGCAGGAAGACAAGAGGCCCCTTGTTCTAGATTTGAGATTATGGAATGTGTGGTTATTAGTGTAAACATTTATAAATCTATCATTAGTTACGGCATACCATCATACAAATAATAAAGTACATTGTGTTCATTTTCAAATATGTCTACAGTGCTTTCTCAGTTTACCTGTGGTGGACCCAAGTGGAACAACGGTTGCCTCAGAAGTCAATCCTTCTGTTGCTACCTGTACCTCCTTGATTTTCTCCCCATGTGTTGACTCACCAACTGCAGACTCCACCCCTAAAGCAAAAAGTAGTTAACTTTCAGCATCCCATTTCAGACATAAAATACACTACATTTACTTCGCCAATACTTTATAGCAGCGAGTCGCAACAGGTGCATTTAACCATATGGATACAACCCAAAAATTGCACTGATCATGCAATACATATACTTCATTGAATATGCTGATCTACTTCAAGTGCTACATTTAGAAATAATAAGTGAAAGAAGTGGGTTATCTTATTGGTCAAGATGCAGTCAACATAAACAAGCTGCATTCTTTTACTAGTCCCATAAAACTAATGAAAAGCAAATCTCGTAAGCTTTGTCTTATGTTGTGTGTGACTCAGACTTACCCAAGCCCATTGGAGCCTCTTCATCAGTTATGGCTTCAGCCTGAACCATCTTTGATGCATCTTTCTGTCCTGGTGTCACCTCTGATAAGTCTGTGTGCTCTTCTGTCACCATGTCTGTGTCTGTTTGGATTGTCATCTCCACCGAATTCACATGCCCTCCCGTCTCCTCGGACGCCTCTCTGGTTTGTGTCTCCGCTGTGTATGGTTGAGTGACTGGCTGCTGCTCATCCTCCTTGCAAAGCCGGCAAATGCACTTGGCTTCTGAAAGCTCCCCCAGCAAAGCGCACTCACTGTGCACCCACCTAAGACAATAAAGAGATGATCAACAAAATATGTAATGATAATATGAGTGACAAGCCATTAATCAACGCTATTGCACTTTTGCATCAAACAAACCTGCGGCACATGCTGCAGCACAGCAGAGTGACAGATGGGTTGGCAGCTTTGCTGCACACGCCACAGCTGCGGTGACGCTGGCAGCCCTCACACACGGCGTAGTTGTCAAACCACTGGGCCACACCTGGCAATACCAGTCCACGGACGCCACACTCCGTACATACACGACACCTCTGAAAATTACAAATGGGTGTAAAATATAAACCATATGATCCCAAAAAATCACGTGAAGACAAGGTCTCTTTTAAATACACTGGTAATTTCTGAGCTTGCTCTTAACAGTAGGTTTCTGAGGTAAGGGCATCTCTTTGTACCAAAGTTAAAGACAAATATGACTTACTCTGCATTTCCATGGGTCAGAGGGAAGAGAATCCATGGCTGGCTGGAGACAGAAGGTGTGGTAGCCCTTATCACAGGCATCACATACCAACATTTTTGAGTCTTCTCCTGGTCGTCTAAGAAAATGAGGAGTAAAGACACTGCTCTTAAAATGGGAAATAAAGCTTAAGTAAAATAGAACAAATGGGAGTACTTTTTTCTTTTTTTAAATATAATGCAAAACATTCAGGACTACATCTGATTCACTATTATAGTGCATCTTATTATTATAGTATCTGATTATCTACAGTTTGACTTACCTGCAAGTCTGACACACTTTACACTCTGGGCACTGCCATCCTGCCCTTTGGATGGGCGTGGCACCGATCTCAAGACAGGCCGCATGATAATGTTGGCCACAACCCGTACAGAACAGCAAGTCCGTGAGCTCCCCTGCTGAATCACACACTGCACACCAAGACTCCTCACCTGCTGTAAAATAAAACATTCCATCCAGGGTGAATACATTTATACTGGCACCATTAACTTTTTTTTTTTTCTCTCTTTCTTAGTTCAATATGAAAGCAGAAGGAAAAAAAAATACAATGAAGGTAGCCTGTAGCCACCTGATGTTTTGTTACGCAAACTAAGAAAAGTCAAAAACATTCCAACTTTTTCAAGAGACCATTACCAACGATTGTTTTCAAGCTATGTGCCAGCAAATTATGTAATCATCAAGTTGTACGCTAAGGCTCCACAAGTGGTCGCGGCACTTGGTCGGGCACCTCAGAATTGTTGTTCCTTGGCCTTAAAAAAAAAACTTCATTGAGGTATATATTTTGCTAGCCAAATAAAATTGTTTACAGGCTATTCAACCTTTGTTTCTTTATAGAGCATGTAATACATGATACATGTAGTTGCATACTTGTATTAAGGCAATTATGTAGTCCATAAATATGAGATAACATTAATTACAATTCCTCCTCGCCATTGTGGAGTATGCCATTTTGCAAGTTACACACATTGACTTTTTGATTATTCACAGTACATTGTGTTCTTACCCCCTCTTGCATTGCAGAGAATAATTCAACGAACAACGCATTGAGCATAAACGCCTTTGTGTGTGCTTGTAGCTTGTGCGCCATCTGTGGAGGCGGTTTATACTTCTATAAACAAAGCTTTACTGTGTGCATGCCTTAAGTAAGGATATTACAACTTTGACAAAGATATTTGGTTCTCTTACCCAACTCCTCTGCCTTGTCTATGTGCTCTGGACAAAGGAGGACCAACTGCTTCATGGACTGGAAGGATCCACTGGCTGCTGAGCAGGGGAAGTGGTAGAACCGCGTGCAGCCCTCAGCATGGCATCGAATGGTTGCGCCCAGCCTTTTGCAGTATTCGCAAAGCTGGAACAAACCAATGCCAACGAGTAAGATTTTGTGAAGGAAGCCTGTTAATCCCTATATTCTCACTCGATACCAGTTTATTCAAGTCTATGGACAGTGCACTTACCCGCTGTGTCCCTGAGATAACGGCCTTATCCACGTCTTCCAGCTCCTCATTCTCCATCCGCTTCACTCCCTCCGACCACACCGCACACCAGTGATGAACTGCACAACCCCCTGTTTTTTTTGTTTGTTTTTTATAAATAAAAAAGCACATCAGGTAAATTCCTAACAAAACATCAAGTCTACATGTGTGCTGCATTCCTGATCAATGGAGTATATTTCATAATTAATTTATTGTACACAAATTAAATACAATAGCATAATGTTTTGAGTTCAACCTGAGTCGTCGAAGAGTGACGTCAGATAGGGGGAGTCGAAAAATCCAATGGAAGACAGGTCATCATTCCCGGGCTGTGGCAGTGGGGAAGCTGATGGCTTGAGGGTTGGCCTCTCAGAAAATGGCCCAAAGTGTCTCAGTTCCCGCTGTCCATGCAGGCTCCTCTCCACACAGTTACAAAGCGCACAGGCTTGAACGCTCTCTCTGTACAGTCAAACGTGATTGTTTAAAACACGAGTAGAGATTCTGTTTTTGGTGGTGCCAACAATGATCAGCTTCTTGGGATATAGTAGTATAACAGTGTGGCTCATATCATTAAAAAAATAATAATCTGAATCAATAACTTACACAGGTTTGCTGGACGAGGCTGCAGTAGCACCAGACAAGCCCTCAGCACCAAGGAGGGCTTTGGACTCCTCCTCAAAGGGGACAAGCTGCTTTGAAGGGGCATTGTCATCAGCTAGAGAATGAAAAAGACAAAGAAAACATCACTTTATATAATGGGAATACATTGCTTTTACCAAACCCCTATTAATGAACCTGCCATTATCACCTTTAATACATTGTAAATCTCAATAAATCCCAACAAAATGTACACATTTAGAACCATATGCACTTTTTTTTTCAGAGCAAAGGCACATTGATAATGGATGATGTAGCGACATGGGGAACGTTTTAAACACAACACATTACCTGTTGGTTCAGAGTCATTTTCTTCGCAGTTTGATTTCTGCTCGTCCATTCCCCGTACTGATTTTGACCTCCTTGACAGAGATCTGCAATTTGAGTACAATCAACTTGTAAAACTTTATCAGAAGAATAGTTTAATGAAACTATTCACGGGATGCAAAAAACGTGTGGACATTATATCTGATAACTATAGCTATGCCATTAACATCAGGTGTGTTATCACTGAATAGAGATGATAATTGGGTGAAAAGGGTAATAAATGTGTCTTCCCATAAAAAAAGAACAGCTAAATAGTATGTAGGTCCCCATTTAACAAAACAGAAAATGTGATTTTTATTAGACAATATAAGTTTAACAATTAATAGCAGCAATTCCCAAAACTCCACACCAGCCTGCCTATTCAACCAAAAGCACATTTCACAAGAAGATTTACAACAAACAACGCAACCAATTAAACACGGCTTATATGTGCTCACTTTAGATAATGTCCCTGTGTTAATCTCACTAACGTTAGCTCTAATGCAATCGAGCTTCCTCGCAAACTCGTGAAAATAGCGCGAGAGACAGATCAGTCGGAAACCGCTCTTACAATTCAAGTTATCGTTTACCAAGTAATGCATAATCCAAATCGATGAAACAGCTGCGCGAACAAGCACAAAATGATGAAACTAAAATGGTGTTTTCCCAAATAAAACAACCATAAATCGGGATACACAAAGAAAACACAACTTCCGTGTGTTCAACTTCCTGTTGCAGCAGAGCTTATTTCGTGCAGAACCTTTGTCGCAAGCATCATAGTTCCGCTGTGAGATTCACGCCATTAGCACAAATAACGTAACGGAAAAACAAACAGCGACGGACTCAGTCTATTTTATCAACACAACTAATAGCAAGATGCAATTTCACGTGTTTCAACGGGGAAATTACAATTATTTACAAGCAACACTTGCCGATCGGCTTGGATTTCGCCTGTTATATTTGATTTATGGTCTAATATCATGGGTGTTAATGTCATCGTGCATCTCCAAAT
The DNA here is from genome assembly GCF_009769545.1 of Cyclopterus lumpus. Lineage (NCBI taxonomy): Eukaryota > Metazoa > Chordata > Actinopteri > Perciformes > Cyclopteridae > Cyclopterus > Cyclopterus lumpus. The sequence goes on from NC_046972.1 coordinate 13,088,059, forward strand.
GTGAGAAAACAAAAGACTAAGAAAACAATGCTGCAACGCCATGATCTTATCTAATGGGCTCAAAAGGACAATACGCTGAAATATAGCTCCAGCTGAGTGTCTCGCAGTGTTTCGTTAGTGACAAACACCTTCACTCATCCCGTGAGCTGTCCATATCAAACACATTTCGAAACGTTTCCTATTTATTCAGTGAAGCAGTTGGAAGAAGACCCCAGTCCGAGAACGAGCGCACTGTTGTTTTTAACCCACAACAGCACAAAGTAGAGAATACAAATGAAGCTCATAATGTAATTTATTATAACATTAAACCAATTACAACGCATATGCATCTTTGTCCAGATTATTTAGGAGTGTTTTGAACGCATGTCCAGTAACTAGCACTTTGCATTTCAACCCAAAAATGCCTCATAGCTGCACTCCTGTCCTAACCGACACAATGTGTGGCTCTACGTTAAGACAATGTTGGCGGCTGAACGCCACCGAGCTGATGGACAAAATAAACGCGTTAACGTGAAATAAATCCTCCTCGTGAGAAACGTCTTCGATGGCACCAACAATGGAAACGCAAACTCTCTTCTCGACAACAAACTTGACATCAAATCCACGTCTTACAAAACCCAACTTGTCATAATTAACAAGGACTAAACAGGCTTTGTCTCTCACATGAAGTTGTTCAGAGCAAAAGTGATGACATGATGGCGAACGTTAAGTTAACGTCTTAACATCCTGCTCGCCGAGTTTAAAGTGTAACTTTCACGGTGAACGTTGGGTTCTTATTGAGTAACGTCCGTCAATAACATGGGCCGTTTGTTTCAGTGTTACGGTGGAAGCGAAGGAGATGTTAGAGTTGAATAATTGCAACGCTAAGCACTACTCCTCAATGTAAACACCGACTTCAAAGGGTTGATTTGGTCCAGCAAATAGCCACGGCCGTGTCACCGGCGACAGGCTGAAACGGAAAAGCTACCAACTACCAATGGTGACGTAGCAACAAAGTATCCCTGAGAAGCGCAACTACAATAAATACACCCACTCTCGTGCGCAGGCACGTGTACTTTTAAAAAGTTAACCGACTACTATGTGATCCATACCGTGGACACAGCCGACGTAAAGCACAAATCAACCAAAAGTTAGCCCGCAGGTAACATAGCTAGTTCGCCAGCAAGTAGACGCCCCCATCTGGTCGCAGCTAACGTTAGCTAAACGATAGCAGCGCTACACTACCCGGTCTAAGGTCAGCGCTGCTGTGTCTTTAGCTACATCTGCTGCAAGAAGTTCAAATACACAATAATAAAAAAACAGCTCACCTCAAAAAAACAATATCGTCTCCTCGTACATCAGCACAAGCCAAACAGCCACACAGCTTCCCAAAACGCTGACGCTCGCTTCATTTTATGTACCGGACTATCGCTGCGGCGAGCCGGCTGGAGGGAGAGTGGGGGAAGTGCACCTCGGCGGAAGGCTGCGCGGTGATGCGAGCTAGCGTATTAACTAGGTGGATGATGCTACGGTTAGCTAGCTAACCAGCAGCCTGAGCTTTGCGTCGAGTGGTCGTTTACTGACGGGGGACTAGTAAGCACCGAGACATGTCTTCAACCGGTCCCGACAAAGGCTCTCCAGCTCCATGCTGTGAATCCTAAAAACTACCCGCTATCGGTCTCCTTGCTTGTGTGTTTAGCTTGAAGGCTAACAACCGTTAGCCTCCGCTCTGTTCTGGAATCTCGCTCGCGAGGTCGTTAAAAGCGACTGCAAGTTTGCACGAAACAGTGCATCCAAAAATTACAGCCCCAAACTTTGTTGACACTACAGTAAATGTAGTTTTTCTTTTAGTTTCAGTCCAGTGCGAAAGATTAATCTCCCTAAATGTGCAGCTCAACTTTGCATGGGTCCCCTTGTATGGGTCACTAGCATCGCTAAACTGCGTTGCGTCTGCACACGGCTGTTCCGCCAAGTGGCTATCTGCTTCTAGCAGTACTGGCTAATAACAACTACGTCAAAAATGTATTCATGCAAAACAACGATCACAAATGTAATTTTATTAGAAGACGCCAGTGAAACGTGTCACAGCTTCAGTGTGGTGATGTTCGACGTTGTGCCACGGGAACCATTTTGCACACAGCACATGATTTTAATCTGAGCGCGGACCACTGAAATATAGTGTTAGGTATTAGGTCATTCGATTTTTGGTTCCCGGGAAGCCATTTTTTTCATTAGATTGTTATCATTTTGGAACCAAAGCGACTTTGACATGCCCACAGATGAAGGCATTAGTTTTTTTGTATTGATCAGCCGCGATTTAATTGAGTTCTATAGGCTCTTGTTTTCTTATAGTAAATATATGTTGTAATTAACATAACATGTGTCTGAGCAATTCCACGTGGTTCCTAAAGACTTATTCAGCTTCTGATACTGTACTCTCCGACTACTATACTGCACTGCGTTGCGCATTTGGATGGAGTGACAGAGAGTAGATTGGGAAGAGGAGGATAATGAATCACTCACAACTACCATGATGTGAAATAAACCTCAACCAAGTTGTCAGCAGGTTCACCAATAATAACCTCCATAAACCAGAACACCTGCGTGTTATTTCAATGTGTGGCCACATTGTCTTATTTTGTATGTCATTAGGCTAACATTCATTGGACATTTTGTATCAAGCCACATGAATGAATATTAAAAAAATAGATAATTGTATATATCTTGTGTAACAATATATTACACCCTGGGTCATAAATGTTGACCATCCGCTCAACACTTTACAGACCTTAATCACATGAATCAGTTACATTATCTGTTCATGTAATACATGTTAGATACATACTGAACATAATGCAGGGGGGGAATGAGAGAGGCCTTCTTTATCATTAGGTGGCCTTATCACTGTGAGAAAGTTCCAGTGACATGTGTGACTCAGGAAGGACAGGTTCAAGAAAGTTGTTCTCAATCCTCAATCCAGTGTTGTCATGTTGATAACGTAATAACGTTCAATCGTTGAGCAGATAAGAGCCAAAAGTCCTCTGAGATACATGAGTTCAAAGCTTTTTTTCTTTTCTTTTTTTCAGAAATTGTCTTTCTTAAATCATAACACCAACCTTCCCATGCCATCCTTATATAGGCCACTCTGTGAACAAAAAGCCGTAGGCAATACATGATGTACAACTTGAATGTCATTGGATTGATCCTGTGAACTTGCACAAAATTAGGTTGGGTAACAGTCCATTGTGAGAAGGTCACAGGTTTAATCTTAAGAGCATCTGCTAAATGTCTCAAATGTAAAGGTGATCACACAATACATTATCTTCAATGTAAGCGGTGAACAAGCACCTACTCCAGGGTGATCTGCAGCTGACCCTACACTGAAACATATCTGGTAATGCAAATGTCCAGAGGCCTCAGGAGGCATCAGGGCTCATATGAGACCGCTGATGAGAAAAATCTTGCCTTTCTGACGCTCCATGCAACTAAATAAAGAATTGCCTTCCAAATGTGACTTGAAGCTAAAACGTAAGAAATATGCTTATATATACACACCAACATTATTTAGATTAAAGCCTCACTTTTCCACATGATGGTGGCGAATAGACCAATGATACCTATAATAATACCAATAATTCACAATATTAGACAGCAGTTCCAAAAGGAACCAGATAAGAAAACCCATGCTTTTAAAGGCTTTTAAAAATAACCTAGCACTCTTTAGTATTTAAAGAATGAAAGTGTTTTCGTATTAAGTCATATGGTTTTTGATAATTGTTTATTCAATACAAACCTATACCAAATCTCCATTAATGCATTTTTATCTTTCATGTCTCTAAATATTGTCATAAAATAAAAGTTGTCATATTTATTCATGACTGCTGACACTGATCTGTATTTTACAACTAAAGTATATTTTGTTTTGGAAATGTGTGCCTCTCTGTGGTGTGCAGGTTTAAAATGTGGAAATAGGTTATTACTAGTCACCCTGAAAGGATTAGTTAACTCCCCATTCAGCTTTAGCCAGATTGGATTAGATTTTGGGTGGCTGAGACAAGGTGGAAGACAGTGACTGATTGGCCAATGGATGTAAATAGAGGATGGCATTAGGACATAGTGCTTTTCCTATTGGCCAGACTGTGGGGCCTGTGCCTTCCCATCTGCCTCCTGTTTCTCAAGGATAATCCTCTAGAATACCTCCACAGATGTTTACTACAGAACGTAAACCTGAAGAAGAGAATACAATCCTCAGTATTATTACAGTTATATACTTCACAGATAACTGAGAAAACAATGTAGGCTACTTTTACAGGATACAGTTTGTTCTCTGAATATCTTTTCTGTTTTCAGTTGTGTTGAGTAGTGTTGAATTACAGTGCATCTAATCTGGGGTATAGGTTTTATACAAGGACGTTTAGGAAATACAATAAAATAAAATAAATAGGCTTAATCTCAGTTTCTCCACAAGGGGGCGTATAACCTTGTACTACCTGCCATGAATTTGTCCTCAAACATTTTTCAGAACTTTTGAAAAGTAGGTTTACGTGACTAAATGTTGTAACAGGAAAACTGCAAAAAAAGAATTGTGCAGACTAGAAGACTTAATGCAACATGGCAACAAAAGTACAATTGTACTATGCCACCAACAGATATAGTACTTGATCCCAAATTGATCAGCAGATACTAATAAAACTGTCTCCTTTAAGATTATAAAATACTTGATATCTCCCTTGAAGTAGTTATGTGATAAAGTCTGTGATGTCGACAAGGTGGTGGCAGTGTGGAGAATATTAAGTACGTCTGGGCTTTTCATTAACCAGCCTGCTGGAATATATTTCCACAGAGCCCTTGAACACTGTAACAAACATAATACTCAACTACGACCCCAGAAAGTATCTTTCTGCACATGTCTCAGCTTTTTCACACTTGCTAAACAAGCTAAAGACAAATCAGCTTAACTGACTCAATTTCCTCGAGAGCTTGCTCATTAAAATTACATTTTAATTCATTTTACAACATGTGAGGACATACAATACATGTAGTTGAATTATTATATTAATATGATACATTTCTATATTCTTATTCATAAAGTACAAAAATAAAAATTCTATTGTGGGAAAATTAATTTATATCCCATTAAACACTATCTATATGACTGAAATAATTAAAAGAAATAACATGACGTACAAATAGACTACTACTGATACAGTTGTTTTGGAATTACCTCTTTTTACTGATCTGATCAATTGTCTCATCCAACCCAATCTCCCCTTCAAAACATCCCTTGAGTATTAGCATGTACATCATTCTAATGCAGCAATTGGTGAAAAAAAGCAAGCAAGCCATTCCAGTGCTTTTAATTTATTAAAGAAATAACAAGAAGTGTTAGGGTAAATACATCAAAGCTGCACACTGTGACATAGTGTGTATAGTTTTAGGCTGTTATGGATGAAATGAGTTGGAGTCTAAAAAGATACATCCCAAACTGTACAGTAATTTTGCATACCAATGCACATCTGATGTCTGCTTCTCTTTCATTTCCATCCTCAGAGGTTCACTCAGATAGTCTTGCTTGTACAGAGTGACATTATTCACACAAACACCTGCTCTGTCCTTTGCGGCCAAAGTGCTACAATAAGTCTTGGTGCAGGCTGTTTTACTGTCTGTGGTCTGCTGTCCTTTTCTTGTCTCCCCCCAAAGTAGCTGGTTTAATGAGGAGAGGAGTCGCACGGGTCCAAATGCCCAGTGTGCCAGTCTGTGGTCATCCACCAGAGCATAGCTGGATGCCAGCACTCCTTCAACAAACACAGATCCAGCTTCTGTCAAGGGAGCATACACTCCCACACTCTCTTCTTCTGAAACTGAGATGATTCGAGATGGACGTATTTGAGCCTCAGCTGTATGGATGAGAACGCAGTCTCCAGTTTTGGCTCTGCTAGCAAACTGAGCCTGATACTCACTACTGTTGAGTCTGCAATGTGGGGCTAAAAACACCAAGTGATGTGGAGTCAGGGCCAATCGATGGCCATCTTCTGTCTCTAGAGAAAGAAAAGTAGACCAGCTTTCTTGGTCCTGGTGCAGAAACAAGAGCACTTGGCTCAACACGACTTGGCCTGTCCCAGACAGGGCCATGACTCTGTCCCCGGCAGCCAGGGATGACAGGCTCTTCTGCATCCCTCCAGCAACAGTCACCCGGGCCCAGCCTGGGAAACATCCACCCTTTTCCACTGCAACAGAGTGATCTGCAGGAAAATCAGCATAAAAAAGCCATGATGACTAAACTCAGTCATTGTGTTTGATTTCTTGTCTTAATGTCCTGAAACCATCCAGTGAATTGATGTAATTTGACACCGACATGGTCTTGTATGAAAGTTAAACTTACCAGCCTTTACTGAGCAGTGGATGTGATACTTGGACTCATAGTGGACCCAATCAAAGCCAGCCTCCACAGCCAGCTGGGCTAGAAGGCCGTACTTCTCCGTTTCTCTATCGTCAGTGGTTATATCCACGGCCCGTCCTTCATAGTGCAGAGAGCCGGGAGGGTGGTGGCCGTCCTCGTCCCAGGCCTCTGTCACGCGCAAGTGTACCCCTGGCCACTGGTTCATCACTGCAATCGCCAGCCTGTTCAAACAGTCCTTACAGCGCTAGAAACAGAATGACAGAGGTAAGGGGTTCAGTTTGAAACTGAATTAACTGATCAGCCAACATCAGTTCATCACAGATATATTGTTTTGACACATATGTTGGACGATAAGTAACAGGAAATTGCTGTACAGAAATACCAACGATGTGTTTGAGGTCATTTACAAACTGTCTTCATAACATAGTTTGTCGACCAAAGAGCATTGACAATTATTGTCCATTTGTAAAACTGTCCCAACCAGTACATATCTTAGCCGTAGTTCTACAACAGTCAATATATTATTATCAGATTTTTTTCACTCTCAAATATCAATATCGGTACCAACTTAAACAAGTATCAAGTCAGACTGTGTAACATTATTCTCAAGAAAGAATAAGATCTAAAATTGGTAAAATACCCACATTCATCACGCCATGAGCCTAACAAATATCTTATCAAATATTTCCATTTTCTAAAACAAAATCTACAAAACATTCAGGTATCCATTTAATCTAATAGGAAACATACATACATTATATAATATACTTAGTTTTTAAATATTAATCTATGTATGATTATTGTTGCTTAAGATATAAATCAACAAGGGATTAAAATAAGATCAACTCATAATAATTTTCCACAACAAACTGGTGTAACTAATAACACCTCTCTGCAAATCAATATTATGTTTGTTATTGTAATCCCTCTTTTAGTTTATTATTATGGCTTTTAAAATGCTTTGAAAGAAGGAAATGTTTATTTCAAAGACAGTAGTTTTAGACTATTTTCAGTCACTGTCAGCAGCATGTCCCATGTATCGGGAAAGTAGAAACACGCATTGTACATACATAGCATAGCACACAGTGATATTTAGCTTCTGCACTGGTCCATCGTATTAGGACCAGTGTGCAGTTATTATGCAGCGCCGTGGGAGCAGTTTGAGTATTTGATGCCTTGCTCCAGAGCACATCAGCAGTGCCAGTTACCAATCGGACTCCTCTCCAGCTACCAGCCAACATGGCGTGCTTGATCTGGCGACCCTCCAGTTCCCAAGCCAAGTCCCAACAGACAGAGCTACTGTCCCAATCATTTATTAACAGAGTGGATGGCACAGCCTCAGTGTACAAGAAGTATGTACAGTATGAAAGCCGACGGTACACCTCAGTGCACAGACGGATTTCAGTGAAAATGATTCCAGTATTTCAACAACGTCTCCGGCTCTCATGTTGTGATTGTTTGTCTGCTGGCAACATCACACAATTCCTCCTCTTCTCTGTTAAAGGCTATCTCAACCTTGCTCCAACAATCAGAGTACAAGAACAAAGCTACTGTAGCCAGTGTGGCGCATTCCTTGGCCTTTTCGACAAGGTGACAGAATGATCAAGGCCATGCTCTGTCTTTTCCAGATTGTTTTTCCGGTTTCACCCTAGACATTTGATCAGAACTTAGAAGTTCAGAAATGTGCACAGTGACTCTTAACACCAACGTGGTCCATGATGTTTCAGGCGGTGTCAGTATTGTCGCAGGCTCGATAAATGACATAAACCAAGTTAATACATCTCATTATCTGGACAATTATTTTATCTTGTGACTGCAGTTGACTCGTCTTGCTATTGAGTATAAAAAGAGGGTTGATAAAGAAAGCGATGAGAGTGTGAGAGATGGAGGGCGAAAAAGCTGAGTGAGAAGAAAGCAGTGTGGCAGAGGGCCGAGGTTGGGAGTAAAGAGAGAGGGCAGAGGGCAAGAATGTATGGGCATGGACTTGGGAATGTGACAGCAAGAGTGAGAAAGCGAGAAGGACAGAAAACAAACTGGTTACATTTTTTTCTCGCAATGCCATTGAAGAGAGGCGTTTCATTGTCAGAACTACAATAGTCGCTTTTCCGACGGTGCCATTACTTCAGCAAGAGGGAATTTTGTATAGGCGACCCCTCGGAGTCTCCAAATGACGCACAAAGAGAGTCTTTCACATCTGGGCAAAAGAGGGGCACATGCACATACACACAGACACTCAAACTGGGCACACATATAAGGCCACAGATTTCTATCAAATACACAGTACAATCACTTGAGGAGGGGAAGGAACACAGATTTGTATCCCAAACAATCACAGAAAGCCGCAGCATCTGGGCGACATCTGCGTCAAGACACCATGTGTCGCATTCAAAAGGTTTATCAAAAAGCATCCAGATCTTCCTCTGGGCCATCGATTTTCTAGCCATGAATGTGGATACCTATCCCCAGTAAACATTAAGGAGTTCAAGTTTAAGAGCCACCAAGAGCCCGTCATAGGAATAGTTTGATTTCCAATAACAAAGACTTTGGTTAAAGATTAAAAGGAAGTGTTCCTGAAGGGAAAGGCAGTCTCTTAAGGGGTAGTGTTGAATTACATCCTGATCTTCTTATCTCAAGAAAAGGGAGGGGAAGTTTGGTTAAAACTTACACACTCTGTGTGCAACAGTTGTTTGAGTTTTAAGAGCCTGCAAGGGAAGGTATGGCAAACAATGAACAAGATTATACGATTTGATTTGAAGGTGCCATGCTGGGTAGCCGACTATGAGCTGTAAACTGATGCCTGTCCCTTCATGTGAATGTAGTTAATCAATTATCCAGCAGAGGGATTGGCTTGAAAAGGTTCAAGGGACACCAGAGAGAGCATCCTTTTTAGGTTACTCTCTGCACCCGGTATCACTGGGGATAGTGGAAACAAGTGATGCAGTGTATCAACCGATACTACAACATCCTTAAAACCTGCCATGGTTGAACTGGTTTCACCATAATACACCAGCCTCACCTTGTTCATGAAGCGGTCTGCGTTGGTGTTCTCCTCATCCTTGAAGACAATGTCAGGGTTGTAGTTGCACACTAGTTCATTGAAGCGCTCAGAGGTGCGTGTGATCTTGCCTTCTGCTCTCCCGCTGGCACCGAGGTTGTTTTCTGAGAAGTTGGGGAAAAACTGCTTGTAGTGCATGGCTGTAAGTTTCCTGGCCCTGGAGCGGATTCCGTAGCCAGGACCCGGTCCGCATCCCTGGACCAGCCACATGCAGGTCCACAAGGCAAGCAGGCCGAGCTGTGCCAGGCGGGCCCACCAGGACTGCTTCATTGGGGAGGGCTGGGGCTCCCAGGAGTCAGTGGCTCACCGTGCCTACAGTGGTACCCCAGTTCCAGGTGTGTTGTCGCATGTGAATGAGGGTCAAATCTTGGTCCATTCCAAATCATGTGGTACTAGAGCTGATGAGGATAAAAAAAGAAGAAGCAAATCATTATTTGTTGAGATATGAACTTCTTCTTTCTGTGTTCACTCATGATAAAACATAAGTAAGAATCTGTTGTTTTGACTTTAGGTTCGCACAGCCTTGAGTGAGGTTATAATGAATGATATGATTGGCTGAAATCTAAAGTTTCTGAACTTTGACACCAGCTATTAGAATAAGTGACACACTACACGTCTTTAAGGTTTCTCTCCAAATATTCCACCATCTATCTCCAGCTTTTAAGCCTCTTGTGAGCTGAAAGTAGTCTTCACGCGTCCATCGCAGTTACCTGTCTCGGCGCAGGTGTTTTTCTTGTGTTTCTAGTCACTTACCGCTAATCTGTCTCCACGCAGTTCCTTAGACGAGGCACACAAACTGACGCAGACCAACAGCTCCACTGCTCCCCGTAATTCCTATGGACGCTCCCGTGGCGCTCTCATCCTCTTTGTCCATCCAGAAATGTCTCCACTGAGATTTCTTTCTTCTTCTCTCCTTCGTCCACCGTCTTCTGTCGCGTTTCACAGCTCCTGGCCACCTTGCACCAGCCATTGGGTCTTATTAGCGTCCGGACAAGATTGCCCTCCCTTCCTCTGCGCGCTCCCACTGCGACAGCACACGCCTCCAATTCAACCTTACAAAGGACAAATGATTAGCCTACTCATGTTAACAAAATACCCCCCCCCCCCCCCCCCCCCCATTAAATATTAAAGGTTAGTTAAAGACAGTTTTGGAAACGTTTCCACATATATTATATTTAACAAAGCTCTCGAATTAGCTTGCCACATTATATTTCAATTGAATAACTTTGAACCAACATAGCCTTGCTTCTGTCAGCTCATCTCACCCATCAAAAGTGGATGGGTCAACTGTGATGACCCTGTCCTGAGGTCATTAATATACACAGTTGAAGGTAAGTTTATGTGAGGAACACATGTGTCCAGCCTTGACACCCCTGACTCAGACTTACAGTGTTGTCTTCCTGTGTTTGGGGAGCCAGCCTGACCCCCCTGAACCTTGTGCACCCAAGACCTCTCCACTGGAAACACCCACTGGCCACATCAACATATTATTTTTATCCTTCTCAGAACAATAGCTGGGAGTCATAAAAATGTGTCAGATCATTTCCAAAGAGGGGTCAGAAAAGAAAGGCATCGTTGTGTCTCAAGGGTCTGACATGTGTAATCACACACGGAAGCTTAAATTAATGGTGGATTCAAAGGTCGAAGTGTGTCATCATCCTATCTGCAGCTTCCTGGAACACTTGAGGACTTAATGATTTGTGGTTGGTTTCATGACAATGACTTTGTTTTAAAGAATCTTAAGCCCACTCACAACAGAGCTGCTGTGTACTGTCTGGGTGTTTATATGCATAGTTTTTTTGCAAGTGCATATCTTGGTTTGATGTGATTGCATTTTAAAGATGCTTCAAGATTAAATCACTAGGCCCTCTCATCCGACGAGAACAGAGATATTCTTATCAGAAGGGAGCCTGTGAATTTCTCATTCTGTACCTGATCTAAAACAGCACTGACAATTAGCTGTTTTGTAATGAAGCACAGGTCACTGAGCTCCACAGTGACCATGGAAAGGCATCCCTGTTAGAGAAGTTTCCAGAAGATCCCAGGATGTTGTAGGGAGGGGTGGCAAGGCAAATCTTCATCTTCCTGTCCTTGTGATAAACATGGGAGAAGGCTCAAGTCTGGCCCAAGCAACACTGATGAGAGATATCAGCTTTCATGACAAATGCAGGGAAAGACTCAATCAAAAACAAAGCAACAAACACTTACAATTAACCACACCAATGTTTCTTTTCAAAGCCGTGCAAAGAGACGAGATTTCCATCTGACATAAAAGGGAAAGGAAGGAAGCAAACATCTCTGTAGGTCGGAGATGGAAATAAAGTCATTCTTATTCGTTTTTATTTTGGTACCCCCATCCTCCTGCCTCCCCCTGCCTCCTTCTGGCTCTTAGCATTTCACTCCCCCATTTCATTTCAGGATGGGAGTACATGGCCGGGTGAATGCTTGGGTTTCCTGCAAAGCCACAGCGCAGACAGCGAGATCTTTCCTGCCTGGGTTAGTGTACCCTGCTTTGTTCTATCCTAATGTTAGCACCTGCTCGTGGTCAAATAAAGAAAACACTTTTTTTTTTTCTTCTTCTGTGGAGTTTTTAATCACTGACTAGAGCACTAATAATGGCTATAAAAAAGGATATCTACAAATGTAGCTAAGAATGATATCGGGATTTATTTATTGTAAGGATGCAGGGATTTTAAAACAGTAATTAGGTTTTGGAGCAATACTGGCTTTGACATCTCAAGTTTATCTTGGAGCTGAATAGACACTCCAGGATCCACTTCCTCAAATGGAGGCCATTAGAAGGGGGGGGGGGTCAAGGAACTGACACCTAACCACCTCCCTCCCCTCTCCACACGCACACACGTCCTTTCTCTCTGCCCACCACTACACCGCCCATTCCACTGTCTCTCACCGTGTTATCAGTGCAGGAAGAGGCAGGGTGGTGCATTCTGATGTGGCTGCACACGCTGGATGATTCCGGACCTATGTATTGTAACTTTTTTCGTTTGTAGTTACTCGCCATGCTTCACCTTTAAAAACACACCTAATGCTGCATGTGATGACTTTGCCGTAACACACAGTGGTGCATTCGCCAAGTCCAGGTTTGAAGTTTTTTTGCCTTTACAAAGGAGCACCAGTGAGTTGAGGTTGAGGCGATGCTGCACCGAAGTGGACAATAGACTGAGAAGGGTGGAACTTCCTGGCCCAAACAAGCAGGTCAAAGGTCAAAAAAGATAACAAACATTGTATAGATTATATACTGTATGCTTAAGTACTCTTTTTAGTTGACGTTTCTTTCTGAAAATCCTTGTCACGGCATTCATCCAACGTTATCCAATGAAACAAAGGCCTGCAGCAGTCAACTGTGTGAAGCAAGTGTGCTGTGAGTGTGCACGCAGGATGGAGGGCAGCTATGGCAAACGGACAGTGTGACCCATTATCAGTTGATTAGCGGGCAAGTCTCGCCTTTTCCTGTGAGTGGTTGGGTATTTAGCAGCATACAAACGAGGGAATAACAGCCCTTAATGTGCTCTGGCACAAACTTCAATGGTCGACTGTCAGGAAAGCTAATCTGTGTCTTTTTCCCCCCTTCATTCTTATGTTTTGACAATAAAGATAGCATATCTCATCCCATTATAAGCTGGCCGTCTCCCGCATTGCCCCTGATATACCCGACATCCAGTCCAATAGAGTGTGTTAGCCAATGGGACTGCTGGGACACTTTGATTGCACTGCTATTTCCTTTATATTTAGCTCAAGGGAGAGGTGCTATCCTAGTGTTTCCCATACTAAATACGAGGTTGAGGGATTTGTTGTTACAGGCTCTGTGTGTGTATACAGTGTAACTTATTAGAGAACACACATGGAGATCAGTTTTCTGTAGTACTCTTAAACCCCAAAACCTGTGTGCCGTGTAATTGCAACAAAAAAAATTATACATACATACACTCAGAGGGTAACTAGTCTCCAGATGTGCAAGTTATGTTACGGCGACATTCAAATTAATTTCCTTTTAGCCAAGGAAACACAGTGCAAAACAAAACCTAATTCAAATAAGCTTAATTAACATCCAACAAAACAAGAAATGCAAACAAAAATCAAGAGGGAGAAATTAATCAGAGACGGAGTTTTTTGAACCGACTTTAGAAAAATTAGAAAAGGAAATGAACAATGGGCAAGGAAAAAGGAATGAAAGAAAGGAGGTGTGGTGGCGGGGGCGTGAAAGAGTGAATGTGAGAGGACGCCGCTTCTCATTCGGATTTGCAGGGTTTTATCTGGCAGTTGCATCAGAGTGGGAAAGCGTGGGCTACGGCTGTAGTGGCGTCGCGGCTGGACAATGCTGACAGACAGGCCAAAATATGTCTTTCTTCTGCTGCTGATTAAAGAAGTGCAACAAAAGGGTGGAGGGACAAAGAGGACAGACGCCCTCACCAGTCACATCCACCCATCGGATCAGTCACAAAATAGTTACAGTTCTTAAAATGTAACAAACACATAATGACCTCAAGAGAGTTTACAGTAAAAGTCACCTTGATGTGTATCCAAAATGACAAAGTAGTGAAAAACAAGATGACTTTATTGCTTTTTGCTCGTAAAACAATGGTGGAAAATTCTGATCAGAAAATTTCAAACATCAGAGCATGTCAAAAGTAGAACATACATACTATTTTTTTGTATCTTTGAGAACTCAATATATTTCATCTCAATTGTATCACATTCAACATTTTAACAACTGTTAAAAATCCTAAAGCGTCAACATGTGAAGTATAGATCGAAAAATTCCCATAAATATAGTACATTGTAAATTTTGTGTTCCCAAAAACAAACAGAAAATTCCCAGAAAAAGTGAAAGGAGTACACTTTAGAGTGCCACACACACACACACACACACACACACACACAGAGAGCATATAATAACTAAGTGGAGAGAGAGACTCCTACAACACAGATGCTGGCATTGGATTTGAGAGACAGTGTCCCCTGCTGGTCAAACCAACAGCTAATAACCTGCTGATACAGCAGCAAAGGCAAACGGTGACACAGGGTCACCAACACATTGTAAATGAGATCGTAGAATTGATCAAAGTATAAAAACTGACACCGGGAAGATTGCATGGCTTGATGGTCACATTTGCTTCTTGATACTATTCTAAGCTTCAAAGATGTTTGAGATGAGAAAAATACTTCACAGAAGATCAAAAGAAACCATGCAGAATATTTAGAAATTATTTTTTGGTCAGGTTAAAAACTGTGCGCTTACTAAAATATTGCACTTTCCCCGCATAAATTCTTTATAATTCACAGTTTGATTGGTCAAAGGCAGAAGTTACTCCTAGTGAGCGTCAGATGGCTTTTAAAAGTTTGCACAAACTGTAAAGCTTTCTTGAGATTTATTTATTATATATATATATATATATATATATATATATATATATATATATATATATATATATATATTTTATTAGTAAAAACCCTGCTTAAATGGTAAATGACCAAAGAAAATGTTCTTGACTGAATTGGATTCGTAAAAGTGCTGAGATTACCTCACTCGCATATTATTCCCTGTGTAACCTGTAGATCCATAGACAGACAAGGTACTGTGTCCCATTTACTCCCAATAACAATTCCCTCTTATTAACTTACATAACACTTGAGCAGACTGGACCACCAAACACATGGAAGTAAAATTCCCAATCTTCAAATAGTGGTACAACCAAAGAGGGTAAAGCCACAGAAAGACTGCACTCAAATTGACCTGGAGCAGGAAGAGGAAATTACGTCACAGTTGCAATGTCATATTTCAAAATAACTCTGCTGACTTTTACATGTGTCAATTGAATAACGGCTATCCACTAGATCCTCTTTTCATGAGAAATCAGGTTTTATGGAAGGATTGCTCTCTTATTGTCCACTTAAATCCCTGTTCGCCTTGTTCCAGTTTTTTACCACCACTCAGCTAACCGCTTGCATATTTGTTCCTGCAGTCAAATAACTGCAGAGAAATGGACCCTGATGCATTGGTCATTAAAGCTTCAAGCAAAGCTCCCACTGGACACGGTGCAGACAGACTCGCCACCTTCTTTGGTCTCCTCACACGGGGAGATGTCAACCAACTGGCAAAGTGTCTGAATTGCGAAGGTCTTTTATCCAATAGTGCACATTGGAAGTGGCTCAGCTTCTAAAGGTTAGGAGAGGCGAGGAGGAAAAGTCACTGGATTTTTGACAGTCCACTGGCCAGGAGGAGTCTGAAGGGGACGGTGGAGCGCGACACAGTTAAAGGCAGTCTGTGGAGACCTGTATGCAAAGAAAAACAAAAAAAAGGACAATAACTTCACACACAATCACAAGGTGGAGCACTTAACTTGCAGCGCTAAGAAAAATAGGGACCTAGGTGAACCAAAAATCTATTAATCACAGAACAAAAGTGAGTTGGGAGGCAATGGGAAAGTGCAGGAGAGCTGCTATGGTGCAGAGATGCTATCTGTACTGTGAGGAAGGGGACTGTGTGTGTGTGTGTGTGTCCATGCTCTGAGCACTTGTTTGTCTTGGGTGGAGAGTGTGTGGGTGTGCTACGAGGGGTCTAGGGCGGTGTGCCTGAAGGTCCCCAAGGGGACCCGACTCTCCTCTTGTCCCTTTACACTTTCCTGAAAGAATTGTGTTCTTTCTATCTGAGGAAGAGAGACCAACCCATAGGGAAATGGAGCCAAAGGTAGGAACACGTATGACACCGTTACCCAAGTGCAATGAATTTCAGTACAACACAATCCAAATACACATTGCTTCCAAAAATCTACAGTAAATGAATCTACATTCACTGACCAAAGGCACGGATGAGCTCTCTCTGTACAGCCCAGGTGACAGTCTTGATCAGGGAGGCGGAGGTGAGACCAGCAAACAGCATGTTGTACAGGAAGACAATGTAGAAGTTCCCCAGCCAGTTATATCGACCAAAGTCTCCCAGTAGATCGAAGCGTGTGATCCCTAACACAATGCAAAAGAAAAAGGTTTTACTTGTGAACCAACTGCTCAAGCCAGCCCTCACCTGCAGCTACAGATGCCCTCTTGTGGGGATTACTAGAACTACAAGGCACTGTTATTACAGACCGCTTGCTGTGTCCCAATTCTGTACTACATACTCCATGTGCACTATAATTCATGTGCTTGAAACCACTTGTCAATGTATAGTCCTCTCTTATACATTATATGTAGTTACAATACAACTCTATGAAACTTCAAAAAGAAAGTGTCCTTACCAAGTGTGCGTGAAAACACTGGCAGTGCCGAGCTCAGAATAAGCAGTGAAACACAGTTTGCAATTATCTGAAAAGAACAGAAAAGTAGTACTTTTAAATAATGCTATGTAGACATAAAACAAAACAAAAATACTTTCTGGTTATATATCACTGCAAGATAAGATTCAAGTAAAGTGTGTATACCTGTGTGAGGTTGGTGTCCTGTGCACGAGGCAGGAGGCCAGTAAAGAGAGGAGAACTATAGAAACCCACCACTGAGGACACCATCAGATAGCTGAAATAATGTTAAGGGTAACACTAGAAGGCTAATATACAGAGAGATAAACAGTAAATACAATCCAGAGTGTAAATGATTAATCCTTTTTAAATGTATGGATGTAATAGCATGAGTCAACATAAAACCCATAGGACTGTAAGTGGCCGAATCAGAGCCCAATGGACAGGACAAGGCAAGTTAACCATGTGCACAGACTCACAGGTGAATGGCATAAAAAGGATACAGAATAAGGACTACTTGAACTGCAGCGCCCAGTGAGCCAAACATGGAGAAGGAGGCCATCCCAAGGTGAGGGTCCTAAATCACAAACAACGATCAACAGTGTACACAGATGACTGGCTGTGGCACGCAAAGCCTGAAATGTGCACCAGCTCAAGTCCTTACCTCCATTCCTCGGGGCATAGCCGTGTCATCCAGGAGCAACTCCAACACATTGAAACAGACCATCAGGACACACATCACCTGAAAAGACATGAACAGTAATTATGCTGCAATTAAAACAACCATCTGCGTTAGCAAATGATTTAAAACAACCTGTGAGAATAAATCAATAAATAAGCATGTACCGTCAGTGCGAGGAGCACAAGCATGGCCAGTGGATATCCCAAGTTTCGCTGCCATGGGGACGCTTTCCTCCGCATTTCTATGAGGATAGCAGGAAGAATAAAAAGAGAAAAATAATAAATGAGTCCAACAAATGATTATACGATGTAACTACTGTGAGAGCCAGCAGCGAGCCGCCTGTTAAGTCAACCTTACCCAGCGCAATGCGCTTGCTCTGGACTGTTAGGTACTCTTTTTTCATCGCCTCCATGTTTAGCTTGACCCAGCATGACGTCGTACTGCCACCTTCAAATCAGACACATGATGGAAACAAAAAGTCAGTCAGCTTTAAATGTAATTATCAGAAAATGGAAAAGGACTGGGATCGTGGTGGCACACTCACTCTTCAGTTTCCTGGAGAGCGATTCTTCCTCAAATGTGGTGCAGCTCAAAGTATCTTCTACATCTTCCAACAGCTGAGGTGATAAGAAACATCAGTCAATTCAGTTCGCAGGCACAAGACAACTGTGGGAAGTCACTGGGTCTGTGACTCACCCGCGGTTTGACCAAAAGCCGGCCAGTTACACTGAACATCCGGGACAATCCAAAGGGAGTGCACACTGTGGAGGGAAACACAGATGGTGATCAACAAGCGTCATATGCTTCTTTAGCTGATCAGGTAATAGTGAATGAGATATACTTACGCAAAAGCAGCAACACTCCAAACAGGGAGATGCCCGAGTACAGATAAGGAAGGTAATACTCCCACAGGTCTTAAATTCAGAGAAGAGCGAAAGCAACCAGTGAACAAATTGTAAAAAAAACACTTGTTGCAGAGGGATCTTCAGGTATAATGCATGTGACTCACCATAGAGGCTTTTCCTGGCCATGTTGTCATGGAGGAGGGCTGATGCAACCCAAACAATACCCAGCACAAGTAGAGCCAGCAGCAACAGCAGCACAACTGCTTCATGGACTCGTGCCATAACCCCCTACAGAAACAAAACAGACACACGCTGTGATACGCTGTCAATTTAATTTGACAAGTTAATTCTTTATTAAATTGTCAAAACTGGTACCTTTCTGGATCCTGCAAATCCCTCAGACTCGGTAAAGAAGTAGGCAAAGGGCATGAGAAAGACTAGAGACAAATTGGAGAAAAGAAAAACTAGGTTCCACAATCCTGATGAGAGGGAGAGAGAGAGGTTTAGAATATTAGTGTTTAGTGCACACATTCATTGGGGATAAAATAGCAGCTAAGCATTTTGGCAGTCCCGCAGTGAGGGGATAGTCCTACTAAGCAGTGTAGCACAGTCACATTGTGCTAATAAGTAAGAACGTGCAACAATTACAAAGTAACAACAAATGTGAAAAGCTGAGGTGATCATAATCAGAACGATTCTCGCATGAAAACAACAAACAGGCCTGGTTTACTTTGGAGCGTCATAACCTATTACTTTACTTCTCATTAAAAAAAAAATACATTGTAGTTAGTTTGGAGTGTGAGAGCTTAACTGAGCTAAACAGCCGCAGTTGGGAATCCGGTGGAACAAGCGCTGCACTGAGCCACTCAGTCCATAGCATTTATCTGTTTGGACTCAGGCCTGTAGTGAATTGATTTGGAGGTTGCTACCAGTGACCCACTTTCAGACCAAATAATGCCTTCTGCTGTCGTAATACATGTCATGATTATCAACGGTTTGGGGTTGTCTACTTATGAAAACATTAAGATGTACCGTGGATAAGGGATCCATTGAGCCACTGCATGTAGTAGCTCTGTGGGAAGGTGAGCAGCACTTCATTGGACAGAATGGAGATGGGGAGAAGGAGCACAGCACACACTGCGACAGACAGGGTGAACGTACACAGCCACAGCCTGGGAGAAGGAAAGAAGAAGTGAAGTCACATGGCCTCGTACTAGCAGCATAGCCTAGGTGTAGAGAATGGAGTAGCTAATGTAATACAGAGCCAGCGTGTAGGGACAAAGGGCGAAGTGACACTGAAGTGCTCTCATCCCAACCAACAACCACATAAACACACAAGGGGCAATAAATCCACAGCCAAATGGCCTCTACACATGTCATGCTGTCAGAGGTATCTATCTGTTAATTATTAGAGGTTTCCACTTACGCAATTTTGTTGACGGTGGCATCTTCAATATCATCTGAAAGAGTAGATAAATAAGTTGAATTTAATCTGTTACAAAAGTGATCACACAATTTGTTTTATATCTCTATCTATAAAATATCTCTCTCTCACATACATACATATTATATCTATATTTGAACAAGAATAGGTTGCCACAGACGTAGCCAACTAATTTGCAATAACTTTGTAACAGACGAAGGCTTAAATGCGGGTTAATCCAAAATATTAAGATAGGATATTATTAAAGCAAGTCCGGGTTGGTAAAAGCTGGCTGGGCTGTGTATGCGTGTGATGTGTATACACAAAGATATATAGGGGAAAGGTGCAATAGCAATAAGTCTCACTGGCCTCAGAGTTGGAAATGAGTGGGGGACGAGCATGTAAGGAACATTCTGTTCAAGAAAGACCAGAGCTCGAGTAAAAACTGAATTACACATGCAGGAAACTGCAAAGAGCAACATTTTTAGGAGTGTGAGAGGGACCCATCTGTACATGCTACCATATTTCCAAAACCCTCCCTAAAACCCTCCCAATAAACTGTAAACTAGCATGCAACGCGTTTTATCTTTAAACCATACTGTGTAAATAGCTATGCTTAGCTAAGTAGTTGTGTGCAACCTAGTACATGAAACTCTAGTTTCTGCTTATGCAAATGTTTTCTAATAATGAGCCTGAGGAGCAAAAACCAGTTTGCGGCTCCCTAAAGTCAAAAGCACTGTCAAGAGGTATTGCACAATCTGCATTGAGCTCCAGGGCACAACTGTTCTGCTGTTGTTGATAATGCACACACACACACACACACACACCCAACATTTACAACGCTGGGTTAATACAAAGCAGATCTTGTCACTCCAGAAAAAAGAAAAAGAAAGAGCTGGCCATCTTGCAGGTTTCAACCCAGCTCAGCCACAGTAGAGCAGAGAGACTTGGCAAGTTGGAGATCCTACATCCGCTTTGAATAGCAGCAAGTTATTTGCTTTATTATGCAACTGGCAATGCAGTCACTGCAGAACTTTAAAGAGCTTCTTAGTTTTAATAATAGACACCATATTTTAGATTCAAGTCCATGAGTTCTGTTGCACTAAGGCACATGCTTGTCAGCTACAAAAGTTGTTAACTATTAACATTAACAGATCAATGACAAATTAAGCCAGTGTCATGATGTTGTACAGTATACGATTGTCCAAGTAGAGGGGCTCAAAAGTACAGCCGTGTATTTTTTGTAGCCACATACTTCACCGCCCGTCCACCATCCTGATTCACTAGGATACCCCCTGAAGGAAAATATTCATTTTATTGCTAGTCTGAGCTTCAGCTAGCTTTAAGATCAATCTTCAAGTACGACTAAAATGGGACACCGTTTCCTCCTTCTACCCCCTACTACATACAACACTGTATATTTACTTGAAACAGAAATGTAGGGTTTGATACTGTTAAAATCAGGGGCCAGTGATTATAAAACTCACCTGTGACAAACTCTGCAGTCTTCTTGAAGTGGGTAAGTATGAGGTAGGACACCATGTAGAGGCATGTAAACAGGAGCACACAGATCTGCAGAGGAGACAGAAAGGAAAAAGATACTTTTATTACATTTTACTTCCTTACTAATCGCATAAATGAAGAGCAGCCTTGTAAACAAGTCGTCATGCTCTGTCCAATACTGCCGATGAGCAACACATTTTTTTAGGTTGGCTCATCTCCGATTTAGTATATTCTGATAGGTCTTAAAAGCGGGGGTGGATACATAGCAAAGATACCAAAAACATCCAGAAGAGATGGAGACGGTACAGGGAGAGCAAAGGAGATGGCAGGCATTCAGTCACTGCTGCAATAGATTTGTTCCTCATAAAATATTCTGTTTTGTTTTGTGCAGAGAAATAAAATGAAACGCAAACAGACAAAAACAGTCACCATTCTGCCGAGGTCAAGAGAGACAGATGGAGGGCGAAGATTACCACTCTATTCCAACAAAGAGCGAATTGGGTGACAGTGATGAACGAGGGGAGATTAAGGGTAGTAAAAGAAAATGGGTTAATACCAGTGACACTACTTACAAATATCATTTTCTGACATTACACCAAATTTAGATCAAACCTATATTCACTCAGCTCTCAACATTTCACCCCACAGGAGTAAATTGCTTGTATGATCAAAAACATGAGAACAGTTCCTTTAATGAAATAAACACATAACGAAAATGTATCTCCACATCTGTGAGATAATAATAATAAATTTATATACATCTTTTTAAGATACTCAGACACTTTACATGTTACATTATACACTGTAGACACAGCTACGGGGAGCAACGCAGGGTTAAGTGTCTTGCTCAAGGACACATCGACTAGGGCGGGGATTGAACTGTCAACCCCCTGATTGAACGGACATGCTAACCACTGACCCACAGTCGCCCCGAGATTACCTCTAGTTCTACACGTCATGCAGCACAGTGACAGACCGTAAACAGCCATTGTTCAGACACACATTTGAATAAAACACTCAAGTAGTTCTCAACTGTGAACCTGTCAGGACAAAAAATAAATGTCGTTGTCACAGCAAACAAATTGACAGACACATTCCAAAAACATATGTGCAATATGCCAAACATGTGGTACAAGAAAGAGTATCCAATTAAAACCGAGCGATAGAGGGTGTATTCACTCCTCTGCGCCATTGAATATTGGGGATATGAACCAGACAATTCCTTGGCAAGGTGGAAATTAATGATTTCCTTACCAAGTTCAACATTTTTAACAGGATACCAAACAAGACTAAAAGTCTATGATCACAAGTCTGTAGTGCTCATTTCAAAACCATAAAACAAAGTTGTTTCATGGATAAAAATGAGAAACAACTTTATTCAATCATCACCTTTACTTGACAATGAATGGGCCTGGTCGTCAAAATCAAAAAGGTTTAATCTGAATTCAGTCAGCCTAAAAACAAAAAGCCTCAAAATAAAAAAAATGTTTACAAAAAAATCTTGTTTCCATTAAAGTAATGTTGCAATAGTATAGTCCAAAACATTTACTGTAAACAATAACAAGTCCCAGAACAGTAAACGGCATGTCAAAACTAGTCATGGGGAGACAGGGTGCATTTACATTATTCTAAATTCATAACAAAAGGATATTTTAAAATGATTAATTGGGACATATGGTAGGATACAATAACAAATGGAGTTGGGTACGGGCATACACCCCTCCTTCTTTATGCTCCAGGAAGTGCAAGACGTTGACCCACTTTAAGATGTAAACAAAACCGTGCTGTATATGGCTAGAAAACAAGTATATTTCACACAAACATAAAAATGTAATCTGATGAGAACTGCAGTAGTATACTGTGTAAGTGGGAATGATAATTAGAAAAATACTAGCTGCATCACAAAAAACAAAACAATGGACTGTACATAACTAATTAGCTCAGTCTGCAAAATTTTTCAATTATGCAGTCTAGTTTGCTATGGTTAATCCAACAAAAGGAAACTAAGGATGGGTTGGGGGTAAGAAATAGGTGGAGTAGTAGAACAACACCATGCTGATTGGCAGTGTTGAGAACTGGCAACACATAACAGGCCACTGAGAAGTTTAAAAGGAGATTTAGCTTCCAGAGGAACATCTTTGTGATGAACACAAAGCCTCTGGGCTCAGAGGTCACTCGGAGCATTTTAAGATTCACAGAGCAACCTAAACACCTTTGTGCAGTCAAGCTAAAAACAATGAAGCTCAAATCTTTTCACATCTTGTAGTTTCTGTAATAATTCAAAAAAGGGACAGGAGGTTGGCATTGGCACAGAACATCCTTGCAAAACATCAAGTGGGCTCCCGAGTTTGTCATTTCAGGGGCACCCAGCCTCTTCTCCAGTTAAACACTTACAGGATGGATTAGGAAAGACCTAGTCAAGATGTATTAAACAGACGGAAATAACTTTAAAATGTTGCACAGGAAGAGCCTTCCTAATCCAGAAGAAGGTGGGCAGCTGCAGTAGGTCGAGTGAAGTGTTTTCATCATTTTACTGGAATGTGTCAAGCAACATTTGATAGCTTAAGATTTCAGAGAAGTAACAACTGACATTCCAGTTAGGTAATTGTGTCCGTTAAAATAAAAGATATGGACATCAACAGTGACATTGTATAATAGTTTTGTTGTTGGAAAACACCACCTCCTTAAAAGCTAAAAGACACAAAAGTAAGATGCAGATTTGACCATTAATCTCTCTAGTAATACACATCTGTAGTGGACTGTGTTTTCTAATTACGCTTGACCATGTCTTTTAAAGATAACATGGTACTTTTCTCATGGTGTCTTTGATAACTTGTGAATTTTGATGCTGGTGTGCTCTTGTATTTTGCTGATCATTGATCCCTCTCAGCTCAGGGTGCAGGCAATGGGTGTGTACTCATGTCTCAAATGAGTAAGATAATACTTTATTAGTCCTACAGCGGGGACATTTGCAAAAGCATCTTACATCGACAGTGTCTTTAATATCTACCCTGTCCCATACCAGATGCGCTGATCTAAGATATAATATCCAAATGTTTTCTTAAATTGCATTTGAAAAAAACGGCTGATTAGTTTCAGGAAGCTTGAACAAAAGACTGTAGGTTTTAGATTAGTAATCACCAATATTAAACCAAGCATGTTTTGAAAAGGAGAGGAGATTCTTATTATACAAAAGGAACAGTGATATTTTATAACGCATCAATTGCAGACATGTTTTTGGGGCATCGAGGAACCTTTGCCATGACTGTATAAAGATGATACATTTTACACTTTTTTCTTAAAGTTTTGTTGATTTAAAATAAATAGCTTTGAATGTTTTTACAGTGTTGGCTCCGACTCCCGACTGCCAGGAACCTCGGTGTGAGACTCAACTCTCCCTGACTGACAACATTACCACAACAACACCCTCCTGTAGGTACATGCTGTACAACATCAGGAGAATACAACCTCTTCTCACTCAGAAGGCTGCACAGGTTCTGGTCCAGGTTCTGGTCCAGGCTCTGTTCATCTCACGGCTAGACTACTGTAACTCCCTCCTGGCAGGTCTACCTGCTAATTCGACCTCTACAGCTCATCCAGAATGCAGCTGCTCGACTGGTCTTCAACCTCCCGAGATTTACCCACACTACTCCCCATCCTCTGCGACCTTCACTGGTTACCGGTGGCCGCCCGCATCCGCTTCAAAACATTGGTACTTGCGTACCGTGCTGCAAACAGATCGGGTCCGGTCTACATCCAGGACATGGTCAAACCGTACACCCCACCTTGTTCACTTTGCTCGGCTTCTGCCAATCGGCTCGTAGCTCCGTCACTACGAGCTAAACACTCAACAAAGTCACGACTTTTTGCTGTGCTGGCTCCTCATTGGTGGAACGAGCTCCCCATTGACATCAGGACAGCAGAAAGTCTCTACATCTTCCGTCGCAAACTAAAAACACTTAGATAGTTGAAGATAGTTGTTGTTCTGTGTTTAATGCACTTATTGTAAGTCGCTTTGGATAAAAGCGTCAGCTAAATGATATGTAATGTAATGTAATGGGATTTCACAGCCGGAACTGACATGCCACAGGCAGCAGGAAAAGCATGGGTGTAACTAATGACACTAAAGATGGCTCAGTCCCTTTCTGCCAAATACAATATCAGAGCCCTGAAACTGGAACACCTAAATATAATGGTCATTATTGAGGTTATTAGTTACACCTTTGGTTTTGCTGCCATGCCAAGTACATTGTCTTCTCTGAAAAAGGTATTTTGGCTTCACTTGTTCATTTATTCTACTCCAGTAGACGTAATGACTCAACCTCAATTACATATTTCAGTCATAAATGTACCCGTTTCTTGGCACCAATTGGGCTCATCCACTTTTACAGTACAAGCACACATTTAGCTTCTTCTTATCTATTTGAAGTTGAGCAAAACCAATTGATAAGTCAACCACTTATTTGAACGGTTGTTTGACATCGTCCCTTGTGCAACACTGTATCAGCAATATTGCAAATACCAGGCCATAAACTGCCTACGAGATCTGACTGTACCTTTTGGGGTTAAAGGCCGGTATCCATGTGGCTTGCTGTAACTACATTGATCGGACTGAAGTTCAACAGGGTCTTGCACAAAACGGAGTAATGATAATAGTATAGTTTACAGCATAGTCCGAGCCATGGCAAACAGATACAGATTTGAGAAGTGGTCCAGGTGGTAGAAAACTCAAAAAGGAAGAGCTACATGATGCTAGGCTTGCTTCTTAATGGTCGCGAGCCACACCGAAACCCTCAGGCTACCGACTGACCAGCTGCCTCCGTGTAAAAACTAACGTCTGTTGCAGAAGTTCAGCTGACTGCCCAAACACTCACACACATCGACATTAAATGACCCGAAAAGCAGCTCAAACTCATTGTTGCATGTTATTTTTCCAATTGCTGGAATGTGAGACTTTTAATCAGCTTAAACAACAGTTATCGTCGCGTTGCGGAAAACAAATAATGACACGACGTGGCTTGCAGGAGTCTGGTCGTGTTGTCTCCTCATATGCATATTAACCGACGGGTTACTTACTATGGTCTCCCGGACACGGTTGTGGAAAAGTTGCTCTCGAACCGATACGTCATCCGTTTCCATTCTCCGAAAACATAACAATGATCTCAGGCTCCAAAGCGTGGGTTAAAAAGTTAAAACATGGTGCATCTTGTTAGTGAAGCCATGGATGCGTGGCTGTGTAGCACAGCGGCATTTAAATGGCTGAGCTAGCCTGCTGCTAGCGAGACGTCTGTGATAAAAGAGGGAGGGGTGGGCGGGACCAAACTGAGGGCGGGGCACCGAGAGCCAAGCAGGTAGCTGTCAATCACCACTAATACTCTTCTAATTAATACCTCAGCGTCATCATCACATTGTTGACATGTTATTCATATCCAAAGGTGTGTGTACATAGTTCACATGATAGAGATGCCGGACAAACATTACAATGTTCATGTACTTTAGTTCATGTGTTTCAATCAATACATTGATACTGAAATCGATTCTGCTTATTTACAGTATACAGTACGCACAGACCTGTAGGCAACATACGTGCAAATGCAGTCTATAGGTACTTAGCCTACTTTACTCTTACTCTACTCCACTACATTTGAGAGGGAATTATTTTAGCTTTTACTCCACTTAATTAATATGACAGATATAAGTAATAGTTAATTTACACATAGATTTGTTTTTATCCAGAATGACATTTAAAATATGATTTACACTTGAAGAGTAAGTTAAATGATCTCAACACAACTTAAAATGAGTTCCATGACTATATGTTTATGCATCAGAATAATTAAATATCACAATATAGAACCTGAATACTTCCTCCAACCCTTGTATTAACATAATTTTAAAGAAATATGTTTAAGATATGATATTTTTTGTTATTGTTGTTGCACATGGGAATTTAGTATAACTTTAAAATGAGTGTTTAATGCTCTTAATTTGTGTAGCTTTGTGTTTGCCATGCATTATTCTTTAAAACGTTTACAGACGACTTCAGGCATTCTTTAACGCACTTAAATCAGTGCCCTATCTCTCACAAAAGTCCTCATCGCAGTTCAGATGTTTCAAGGGCCGAAAAGTTGATGAAGCCACAGCGTAATTTCATTGTCGTGATCCAAAGTCCAAATGTTGCAACAACATGCAACAACTTCAACTGCGGAAAGGACAGGAAGGGATTTATCGGGATAAGGACTTAAAATCATGGGCTCAGTAAGTAACCTCTTTTTAATTAGTTAAACAGAAAGGTCTTACATGTATTACATGTATAAAAAGTAAAATTCAGTGAACAGTCAGTCTGCTTTAGCATTTAGATTAGCTATGGATTGTCCTATAGAGAATGATTGGGAACTACCATCTCAATTTCTGACATTGTGTACAACATGTGATATGTTTTCTCTCAAAAAGCACATGTAATGACACTGACAGTTACAGCCTTCTATGTTTTGAATAAGCTTAAAACGACATTGACTATCACAAGCTAAAATAAATCCCTCTTATATAATACATTATTTAACCAGGGAAGTGGATCGCAGAGATTAAAAATCCCTTTGCCAAGATGCAGCAGCACACAGCTCATATAGAAAACATTCCAAAATGTATAACACGGATTTGAAATGGAATATGTGAAACACATACAAGGGACGGGAGTACATGGGATTAAAATGTGTCATGTGATCAACAGCATGATGTAACATTGGTTCAAAATAAAAGAACAAGACATAATTATTCTGTTACTTCATTGCAGGTACTCATGAGGGATGACTAATATTCACGTGAACAGGGACCACTGAGGCAGCACAATGGTAAAAAGTGTCATGGTAGCCTATGCGCTGTGGGCTGCCGGCGGGCCTTTGGGCCTTCATCATTTATATTTAGGAAGAGACAGCCATGCTCTGTTATGGATGCTAACTCTGGGAGGATTTGGGTTTGGCTGGGTCAGAGAGGTCATACGTATTCCTGCATATGTTGGTGAGGCCAATCAAGATGCAGAGGAGAGAGAAACACATCCCTTGGTGCCTCCACCTGCAGGCCCTGTCAGATTTGTTGGACAGGTGTGTGTTGGGATCTACTTTGGCACAGTGGCTCTTATTGGACTGAACTCCCTCAGTTTCTTCTACTGGATCGTCCTGCCTTTATGTGTGGGTGCAGGGGTACATCTGGTGTCCTGCATTGGGCAGCAGACTTCTGATCTACGGAAAACGTTGACTACTTGTCTCATAACCTCACCGATATTCTATGGCAGCAGCTTATCGCCTCTCCCTATAAGCCTGGCTGCCAGTGTCACTGCTGCACAGAACCGCAGGGCCAAAACTCCACGAACACCTGGGAGCACACAGGAACTAGGTGAGATAATATATAAAATATATAATGTATATAACAATACCATCTGACTTTGTGGCAGTCTGTAGTTTGGACCCAAATGCAGAAACTACAAAGGGAGTCAAAGGTTTATTGCAGGAATACTGGGTGATGAGAATGACAAGAGGTTGAGATGCTGAGTCGATGAGAAAATGGAAGGCAGCTGAGCAGACAGGTGAGGTGAATGAGCCAGGTAGGAAACCAGGTAGGAGCCAGACAGGGGAAAGGGGAACACAGGGGAAACAGGATAACACTGCTTCTCTCTAAATCTTTAAGACCCACTAAAAATGTATTTATTTCTGTCTTTTATCCAGGTCCACGGCTTTACAGGCTCAGTCTAGCCTGGCTGGCCTTCTCTGCTCCGCTTGGTTACTGTATTTTCCATAACACCACAGCCACACTGTACTACCTGTCTGACTGTGTATCAGCACTCCTGGATATGTTCTGGTTCCTGCCATGGCTCAAAAATGTGTTTGAGTACATTCTTTTGATGCCATATCGGCTCTTGTGCGTTCTTACTGGAGGGGGGTACAATGACGACGCTTGGAGGAAGGTGCTGGACATACTGCTGAAAGAGTACACTGAGAAAGAAAAAGAGGCACTGAAGGTGAGCATGCGCATAACTGGGAAGGATATAAGTGACAAGTTAGTGTGGTTTCACTTCAAGGTAACTGTGCTCTAGTCTGAACATGTTCGCTGGCATTGTCATAGTCTCCACACTGTTAGCAGGATATATTTGTGTTGCAGGTATTTTCATTGGAGGAAGAGGCCTCTCTCGAAGACATAACTCGCAGCTATAGGGGGCTGGCCAAGACATGGCATCCAGACCACAACCCCAGCAAGGAGGCTGAGGCCATGTTCATGAAGATCCATGAGGCGTATGAGGTCCTTCTACAACGGCACAAACCTCGTCGATTCACAGCATAGTTGCGCTTCATTCCTCCCTGACTGGGCTGATTGGTTGTCATTTTTTTCCTATTGTTCATGAAACGTAAATCAAGAGTATCCACAGAGACTCCCGCAGCATTTCGGAGCTGTCTGATTGGTTACTTCGCAGAATTGATTACAAACAGCACTTTGCTGCCGCCTTGTGGTGCTATCGGGGTATTATCACCCCAAAGTATTTTATCACAGCAATGTTGGTTATGTACTCCTTGCTACTACTTGCTTTTGAACACTAAATTAACACCAAGTACATATTCTATTATTTCACAGCTTAAATATTCAAATTAATTATTAAAGTATGTAATGATCACGTAATATAGGTAAACGCAAATGTGTGATAGATAAAATGTGAAATTACCCGCCTAATTCATTCTCTAGCATTCCCGGAAGAGACCTAGTTCATAAACACGTGTCTAAATGTTCAATAAAAAATTGTACTAAATGTAGCATGCTTAATATTCTGGTAATCCTAAAGCTCTTGTTTCTTTCATATATTAATGCGCAGCAGCCTATTGCCTATTAGTTCTTCTCATACGTTTCATCACATTTGCACCACCTGTACTCGGAGCCGACATGCATCGATGCATTCGACAATCACTGAATCAAGAGATCTGTTGTACAGTTATTCGGTCTGTATCCCAGCATGGGCCCGGAAGTTGTTTGGGATTCCCAGGTAAAAAAAAAAAAATTAAAAAAAAAAATCCCGGAGATGCTGTCGTCGCCTGGGAAAACAAACAGCTATCCAGACAATTAAAAAGGGAAACACGCACCGGGCGCCAGGTAAAGAGGAGGCTTGTGGACCGCACCGCGGCGCTCGGTAAGACCATCCGTCGGGTTTAATGCTGAAGTGCGGCATGTTTTTGAGTAGTTGGTGAATGCCATTTGTCGTGTGGTCGGGTGCCATAGCAACGGCTCGTGAGGAACATTGTATGGCCGGTTTGACGACAGCTGCGTTCATGCGGACGATTCAGAGTCGGGCAACTCCTGCAACACATTGCCGTTGTGTCTCGCCACTGTCTCGACCGTCCGCGAGCTGACTGGTGTCATAACAGACCAAATCCACCGAGCAGCTAAAACAAGTATAGACGCGCGCACATCGAGCAGCGTGGTAGTTATTTGACAATGTAACGCGGTATGTTTTACTGCACAGTCCGAAGAGGCTTGTCAGGCAAAGGGTCGGCGCTCGTGCGCGTCCCCCTTTCTATTTTTCCCTTTTTTTTTTCTTTTTTTTTTAATCGCCGTGCCCTGGTGTGACTGGCGCGTCTCCCGGCTGCATCAGCGCCTGTTGCTCCCCATGCACGGCCAATGCCAGGATATTAATTTCCCCTGCGCTTCGTTGTCTCCGCCTCCTGCTCGCTCCATAGTCTCCTCTGTCCATTGTTGTTGTCACCCATTTGAGCAAAAGGTGCAGCATTGTACATCTGGCTATTTTGGTCTTTCTCTCTCTCGCTGTTTTTTTTCCCAACATGACATAAAATAGAGCTTCCCATACAATCCACATGTTCTCTTTCTGGAAATTGTGTAACTCAGCACCGCCAGTGTTGGAAATTGGGGTAGTATGAAAAAATGAGAAGGAACAAATGATAAACGTCAGCAAGTAAATATAACCCCTACATCTCAACACAATCACAAATATATGTATGTATGTATGTATGTATGTATGTATGTATGTATGTATGTATGTATGTATGTATGTATGTATGTATGTATGTATGTATGTATGTATGCATGCATGCATACATACATGCACGTACATACATACATACATACGTATGTTTCCCTTTTTATGCACGTACATACATACATACATACATACGTACGCACGTATGTAAGTATGTATGTATGTATGTATGTATGTATGTATGTATGTATGTATGTATGTATGTATGTATGTATGTATGTATGTATGTATGTATGTATGTATGTATGTATGTATGTATGTGTGTATGTATGTATATGCACTACTGGCTTTGCTTGCACCTAGGCCTACATCAGCAATTTGGTTAGGGTTAGGTATACTGTACACTCTAAATTCCCTGGTATCAATGAAGTTTGATACTAACATTGACTTTTGTTGAGTTTACATCATTGGTGTAAGGTGTTCCAGCTACTTTGTCCACCCCGAGTAGTTTTAACTCCTCCTCCAACAGTCATTTGCTTTCTATAACTGTAGAGCCTCTCATAGGAGGGCAGAAAGTTTACTAAATTAGTTTATTACAGTTAACTCATTATTTGATTTTTAACACTTGGAACTGAAAGCCATCTGTTTTCCTATTCTTGTAAGAAAAAACAGCAGGTAAGGATATTTTATGTGGTTAGTAACAAAGATATTATATGCAATTTTCATGTGACTAAGATTTGGAAAATTGGATCTTCTCAAAAATGATAATTCTGAATTGGAAAAAGTTACATTGACAATCCTTTTTAAAAATCCTATTTCTGTAGGCATCTGGGGAGAGAATGAATGCTGATGACTGCAATGGATGCTCATATGCACAAGGTATGTTTATATATCAGGGATACACTATATACATGTGTGTGTACAGTCTCCAAACTGTAATGCTTCCTTTAATAACATGGGCATATTTGTTTCTCAGGTAATGGAGGAGAGTCATCAACGGAACATGATTTTTATGGCGGGGTGCAGGGCCCTTCAGCAAGATCCCCAAACAGTCAGCAGTCGTCCCCACAACGCTCCCTTAGTTGTCAGTTAGTAGTCCTTTGTTTCATTGTGGCCGCATGTACACATGGTAGAATTATTCATTGGCATTATGAATGTAAATGTGATTTTTTTTCTTCTTCTCCTCACCGTCTCTCTACACAGCGAACTCCATCAAGGTTGAGCTGTGCAGCGATGATGAGTCACCAGGTGCTCCACAGCCAGAGAACAGAGAGGCTGTGAGCGACGATGGCAGGAGGGATGACAGAGGGGACCCCATGGAGGAAGGGAGCACAGAGTACGCTGGGGCTGGAAGAGACAGAGGGAGCATTTATAATGAGATGGCCAGTCCAAACTCTGCTTCACCAGGGCCACTCCGCCTGCCCAATGGGAAGCTCCAATGTGAGGTGTGCGGCATGATCTGCATCGGGCCCAACGTGCTGATGGTGCACAAGCGGAGCCACACAGGTGGGAACAAGCCAGCAAGGCAGTCACAGAATATTACCCTAAATATCAATAAATAAAAGCAATACTTGAAATGATTACCTTTACAATCCTTTGTCTGTCCATGTGTTCATAGGCGAGAGGCCATTCCAGTGTAACCAGTGTGGAGCTTCCTTCACCCAGAAGGGGAACTTATTGCGCCACATCAAGTTGCATTCGGGAGAGAAGCCTTTCAAATGTCCCGTTTGCAACTACGCTTGTCGCCGGAGAGATGCCCTGGCTGGACATCTACGCACACATGCAGGTAAATCAGTGAGCTTTAAGTGCCATGCAACACTACCGAACACATCAAACATAAGCCATGAAGAGATTTTTCATGAATGTGCCTAATCAGTTATTGAACCTGATGAAGTTGTTCCATAACATTATCCCTTAATGTGATGGAGTATAATGTTTCAAACAACGGTTAGCGGTAGAAGTGAGGATTCATCAGAACGTCCTCCTTCTGTGAAGCACAGAGGAAATAGGTACACCAGAATGTACTGTAAAACACATGACAAAATATGACATTTAACATTTGTGAAAACAGGAAATCCTGTTGGCGCTTTCAACAGGTGTTGACACACAGTACGGTACACTAGAACTCAATGGATCTCCACGGGTCTCAGAGGTTCATTTTCTAAGAAAGGATTCTTGCCAACTGGATTTCAGCGAATTGACGTCAGTCTTTCCGGCGGCTTATTAAGAGGAAGCGTTGCGGTAAAGGGTTAGGCGTTTTCGATCGTCATTGGCGAGGCAATATAGAACAATTTCAGGAATTGCCAATCAATGGGGAAATCCACTCTCTCAAACCTAGCCAATAATAAGTTGTTCTTTACAACAACAAAAAATCCCCTCCCCAAAGATATTTTGATAAGTTTACAAAATATTTCTCAGCAAATTACATTTGATCAACAGCATCCATCGTACCGGGTGACATTTTGTCCAGCTATCCGTTGTGTGTTTTTTCTCTGAATTGCAGCTTCTTCTCCAACGGTGGGAAAACCTTTCAAGTGCAGCTACTGTAGTCGCAGCTATAAACAACAGAGCACACTGGAGGAACATCTGGAGCGCTGCCACAGTTATTTGAAGAGTTTGGACCACCAGACAGCAGTCATTGCACAGACCGCACAGGGTAACATATCACACCACACAAGAAAGGGTCTTCTTGATTGTAAATGCAAATAGACTGAATAAAGCAAGTTCAATATATGTATACACATAATGAGTTTGACTTTTGTTTGCAGGCGAAGAGTCAGTAAATATGGAGACAATTAAAAAACCTTTGCTCCAGCCATCCAATAAAAAAATCCAGTTTGTGGATAGACTGGCTATTAGCATCACCAAACGCAAGAGGTCAACACCACAGAAGTTTTTGGGTGAGTTAATTTTCATAATACAATCTATTATTATTCATATTAGGTAAGATACATAGATAGATAGATAGATATATACTTTATTAATCCCCAAGGGGAATGTTGTTGTCATAGTAGCGCCCAACACTTTACAGACACCAAATGGAATAGACTAAATAAACTAAACACACAAAATAAAATAAAATAAAATATAACAACAGGGATGACAGATATATACAAAATATAAAATTATATATATATATATAAAATATATATACACAATAGAATACAAATAACTGTGCAGTGTGTATTAAGGAAATTCAATAAAATTAAATGTAAACAGAGTGTGCAAAATATTTAAAATATATATACACAATAGAATACGAATAACTGCAGTGTGTATTTACGGACATTAATTTAATTAAATTAGTAAGTATGTGTAGTGTATATGAAGTGTAAATCAACATAAATGTGAATGTGTACAGTGAAAATGAAAATTAGAAGAGTAAAATAATTAGTAAGAGTGGGGAAATATATAAATATAACCTTTTCCAAATGCATATTCTACTTTTACTTTAAATTACACAATGCTAGATATTTAGCTTTAATAAGAAATTGATCTTTGTCTAATATGATCGGGTTTGGAGACATCTGGTCCATGTGTCTCCATGTTGCTCCATGAAAACGGAGAAGTAAACCAGCAGACCTTTTACCTTAATCATCGTATTACTGATATTCCTTTTCATAGGTGAAAAGCACATGCACCTTGACCTACCTGAAGCACCTTACGAATTGTCCTCTGGCTCTGAGAAGGAGGCGGACCTCATGAGCTCTCAGCCATCTGGGGACTCTGCTGGGTTGGCTAGTCCACATCTCCAAGGCAGGAGGGGTAAAAGGGAGAACCACGAGCCGCCTGCACCGTCTCAGCTCCATCCTGCCTTCCTGACGGAGATACGCACGATTATGGGCTCCGTCAACAGCAACTTTACTCCTCAGGGCCCCCGAGCCCATGGTGGAGGCGGGCTGGCAGCAGTGTCCCTTGGCCTGGCGGGGAAGCAGGCGGGTGAAGGCCGTGATGACCAGCGCTCAGCCCGTAGGCACATCACCTCGCCCAACGGCTGTCCCGACTCTACAGACACAGAGAGCACAGCAGAAGAGCAGAGCACAAGGGCTACAGCCCCAACAAGTACCTCCAACAACCACCACCTCCACTACCAGACCCCAGCACTGCCGCGTAGCCATTCCACTTCCAGCCCCATGCAGGCCAAAGACTTGGACCCAGAGTGGGAGAGAGCGTGTCCTGTGCCCCCCACCATAAAGAGGAGCCCTGTCTCACCCCTTTCTTCCAAGGAAATTGTGCAGGTGTTAGACAGGGATGGTCGGCCTGTGCGTTCCTTCCACTGCCGGCACTGTCGCATCCTCTTCCTGGACCATGTCATGTTCACCATCCACATGGGTTGCCACGGTTTCCGTGAACCCTTCGAGTGCAACATCTGTGGCCACCGCAGCCAGGACCGCTACGAGTTCTCGTCTCACATCAGCCGCGGAGAGCATCAGGTGGGCTGAGGAGAGGGGAGAGTAGTCGGATGAGGAGAGGCGACTGTTGCTCTCTAAAGTTGTAGGCTCCCGTTTGTTCTGCACCAGATCAGTTGCTTTAAATCCCTAGTGTCAGGAAAATAATTTGTGGTTTTACAGTGAGAACATTTATTAAACTAAAGCAGATGCGAGTGAAAGATCTTTTCACCGCACCATTTAAAGTTTAGTGGAGGCAAATTGCATTCTATGATTGATTGCACTCACATATAAAATCATCCGGCAAAACTACTGGTTTTGCTTCAAAAGTGCCTTCTTTGGGGATTTCCTCTTAACTGAAAAAAAAAACTGTAGAGGAGCTGGTGCTCAAAAATCAAACTAGCCATCTTTTGCTAAGTGATTTAGTTAGCACTTTTGGAAGGTTGTGCACAGGCAGTTAAGGTAAGCATGGCATGTACATTTTAAGAATTCTATTTGGTATGCTTAGTATGCACTAAGAGCTTTGTTTCTGTGGTTAAGGTGGGTACTTTGTGTCGTGTGTGTCAGGTATGCTTAATATGCACTGAGAGCTTTGTACCTCTGGGTTTGAGAGGAGCTTTTGTCACAGACAAAGCACAGTAATGGATTGCCTTAACTCCTACAGTAGTACGCTGCTGTCGGAATACATTGTTTACAGCACGTGTGAAGTCACCTCAGAAGAGAGAATATTTGCAGCTGCACAGAGAGACTATCATGACAAAGTGAGGGAAATGAAGGGTTCAGGGTCTTCAGGGCTCAGATGTTTAATAGGTTTTTGGATTTTAAAGTGAGCCTTAGCATACTGGTGCAGATCAGACGAAGAGCCATGTAGTGTACAGTAAGAGCCTGACTGAGACTGCCCAGGGTGCTATACCTATACAGGATTGCACTTTTAGGTTCCCTGCTTATGTATGAACATCTTTGCTGAAGCACTTGATGGCTTTACCATTTTTTTCTGTGATTGTTCTACTGCACTGATAAATCACATACTACTCACCATATTTGATCATCTAATTTGCAACACCAGTGTATTTTTAACGGAGCCGGCCTTCAACAGAAAGCGTGGCACTGGTTCTGCGGTCGACACTGAAGTTTTCTGCAATGTGTGACTTAGAATTGAAAATCAGTTCAACTAAAACAATTATTTTGCCGTTTTGCAGTCATCTGTTGAGAATTTAAACAATTTGCTTAATGTAAGTGAATTAACACATTAATTTTCGATCTGTTCAGTTATCACTTGTGATTATCTATTTAGTGTTGTTTGTTTCAGCCTTGGTGTATTTAATCAGCTATATTCCAAATCTTATCCAGCATATTCCTCAAGTTCATAAAATGTTACCTCCTGCTTCTTTATAGCACCCAAATACCTTATTGCTACAGTATGGTGAGTTATCTGATAATGTTAATATTGGGAACATGAATGAGACCAAACTCAGTATTCTTACTTGTTATTGTGGGTTTGCTGCTTCATAGTTTAACTTAATTTTGATTGATAGCAGGCAAAAATATACTTGAAACTGTTTGAGAAAAAAGTTATCTAAAAATGCACTTGGTTTGATAAGTAGAGACATGTGTGTGAATGGAATATAGCATGTGTGCTTGTCATTTTCTGCTTTTCCCTGAATTGTGAATTATTTTTGAAATGTGAAGTAATTTCAAGAAGTGAAAATGAGGCATGGGTTTTTGTCTCCTTGTGTAGACTTTTAAATGTTATACAATATTTTGTGAATGATGTAACATGACAAAACACTTTACCTCAAAGTTAAAGATGTACAACTGCCTCATTATTTCAACAAGTCATGTTGCTTTTCAAGATGTTCTTGCAGTTACAGATGCGTGCCCCTCGATATTCTCTAAACTTTTTACTGTCAATAAAGTTGAGTTTATTGTAAAAGTGATTGTCTCTGGTTCGACTATGATGGCATCCACATCTTTTTACTTATTCTTCAATCAAAGTGCATTGAAGACTTTCTCACAATGTGAAAATACAAAAAGCATGCAGATTAGATACTTAAGTATTTATTTCACCAAGATAACTAATTTTGGATTCCACGTCTTACAGGCTTTGACATTACTCTATCAATATATTGATCACACACTATTCCTTTAACTGTGCTTTTACGACTGCTAAACAATATGTACAGCTGTATCCATCAGTCCATGACATATTTTAGGATGTACAGACTTGGGTAGTAATCTGCCTGTGATTTGTATGGTATATTTAGTTAACAATTAAAAAAAAGGTTTATAATAGATATTACTTTACTACCTACAAATATTCCAGTTACTTCATGTGATTGAAACAAAAAGTGCATGCATAATTTCAACAGTATAACATTTATGTTTACGAAGGTAAACTCTACTGTATGTGTTTTGGATATTGTAATTGAAGCCTAATCATTTATTTTGTTTAGGTCATTTTTTAGGTCATTTTCTTTGTTTTCAGATTTTTACATTTAAAAAAAAAGTGTTTATAATTATCACAGAAGACAAATATTGTATATTGTAAACCTTGATTTTAAAAGTAAAAAAACAAAACTGTTTCTACATATATAAAGTGTAACTCTAATATATCTAAAACATATTTAATATTATTGTATATTGAATGTGTTATGGGTACGCAGTGTATTTCTTCTGAGATGTACATTTTGAAATAGGTAAAGTGTGAATAAGGCTAAACTTAGACTGCTTTATATTCACATGACATTTCACCCAAATATGACAGACCTTTGTTTTGTCTGTTTCATGTGGGTTTTGACCTTTTTTTCCTGTGCAGTGGAAAATCAGTTTTGTCTGCTCCTACATATAAATTCCAGGTGCAATTTAAAAAGTGTATACATATAACCACCCCTACAGTGAATGACAACATTTAGAAATATGAATCTTATTTATTCTTTCGTATTCTTTCGTATTCTTTGACCTGTGTGACCTTCAATGCACCCATCACCACCCTGACGAAGACAAGACATGCGTAGTGTACTGAAGGAAAGTTCTACGATTTGACAGGCATCTTTCTAACCCCTGACTACAGGTGCAATTAAAAAACACTTCTGAGTACAACTGCCACTATATTAAAAAAGAAAAGAAAAGAAACCGCTCACGTAATACCACATTGATGTCTCCACCCAATTAACCGCTTCAGGGCCTGAAGCCTTTAAAAACTGTAAAGACGTCGACTGTGAAACAATTCAATGGACCCAAGATTGAGGATTGTTATCATTAGAGCTATAGTTTGCACAACTTGAGAAACGTGCATACTTGTGGTATGTGCAGCTTTTACTATTCTGAAAAATTATAGTTTGAAAGAATTGCAGACCTGACTTCCACAGGAAGCTTTGAGAAGGCA
Organism: Cyclopterus lumpus; assembly: GCF_009769545.1. Taxonomy (NCBI): domain Eukaryota; kingdom Metazoa; phylum Chordata; class Actinopteri; order Perciformes; family Cyclopteridae; genus Cyclopterus; species Cyclopterus lumpus. The sequence goes on from NC_046972.1 coordinate 13,126,942, forward strand.
TGGTCCTCTGGTAGATACTTTTATTTTGTTGCTTTTGCATGTTTTAACCAACTTACAACACGCTACTCACTAATACACAATATCTGTTTTCCAAGCATAACGTTATTTGTTTTTAAAGTATTTATTTATGCTTGTTTGAGCTGCTCTTCTCTGTTTTTTATCATTGTAGATGGAATATATTTTGGGTTGTGGGATGCTTGTCAAACAAAACAGTCTGACGTTGCACCATCGGCTTTTGGAAAGTATGTTGGCCATGTTTCACTATTCAATTAATTATAGCTGGATGATACATTATGGAAATAATTGTTGATCGTATAGCCCTAATAGTGAGTCTCAGAATACTGTCATTTGAAATAAGTGGCTGGTCAAAAGATACTTATTAAAGAAATATAAACCTTGAAAGAAAGTGGTAGTAGTGTAAAGACTATATGTGATCTTTAATTAAAGGAATAAAGTATAGCCCTTTTATCTCTTAACTTCAGGTGAGAATTTTAGATTTTAAATGTTTTTTAAATCTTCAATTCTGATCATTAATACAGCTTACCATGAACAAAAAGAGTCAACTACTTTGATGCACTGTGACTGTGTGACATCAAGGATCCTTTCTGTTCCACAACCAACACATGGCAGGTCAGGTGGTCTGTCATCTATCTTCCCCTGAGGTCTGCCATGACATGCAGCAACTCACAGCCTCAGTGATTGACCCTCATGACGAACTGGTGATGGGTTTTCGGGCCCTGAACTCAGCTGACGCACCTGGTTCAGAGTCTGGACATGACGCACCTTGGCCTTGTCTCTGTTGTTGTTGTTGTTGTTGCTGTTGTTGTGTAAGTTAGTTTGGAAAACATGAACTTACTCACTCTTACTCACTCTGCACATTGTTGACCATGAAACAAGCTCATCACAGTTTTACATTCCGTAAAATGGACTTAACGTTACTTGTATTCCTCCTCCTCCTCTTCTTCATGTCCGTCTCCTCCGTTTGCACATGAGAGAAGTTTGTCTTCAGGGCTTTCTGCCAGAAATCTCCTTAGGTTTAGGCAACAAACCAAAAAAGGTTTAGGAAAAGATTGTGGTCTGCAGTTAAATTAGACAACCTTTCTCCCCCGTTTTATTATCTGGGTTAATGGTTGACAAACAAACAAACAAACAAAAAACAGGACAGTGCAGCCACAACTGGTATGACGTGAGGCATCATACCCGCCCCATCAAGTAAATTATTAAATATAATACGTTTTTTGCCTGCATGCCTTCAAATGTAATGACTGTTTAAATTTTTTTTTAAACGTTGAAACTCATCTTTCTTTGTAGCTTATGTTGAACTCACTGTGTGTAACTAACGTGACAGGGGGCTGTCATTGCACATGGCGTGTCCATTCATTTGTTTAGTTTGAATAGGCTGACTGAAAGTTTGCACTTGGACCTTTATTCCACTAGATGGCAGCTGTTGATCATGGTCGGCAGCACTGTGAGGACGACACATGGCTGTGTGAGTAGTCTCACATGTGTTGAGACTTACTCAGGGCAGGCTCATGCTGCATGTTTTCTCACATTACAAGTGAATGTTGTTTGGGAGACTACTGTGGTTTAGGAAATTGAAATGCAGGCCAATATGCAGATTGTGTTTAACAATCTACATATCTTTAATGTACTCATTTTGAAATGATGGACAACAACTCTCTTAGGTGTAAGGAAAGGAATATTGTCTCATTAGTGAGTATTGTTGTCCCTAAGGTGTGGGTTAACATCCCAGCACCGTGACTTACTGAGAGGTGTGTTTGTATGGAGCGTCCTTTCATTAGATATAGCTTGTAAACAGATAGAATACTACACATATCTCCTATCCTTATCATTCCTTCTCCAGGGTCTCAGGGAAGCATTTTAGATGCTATGCAACCTTTAAGATGAAATCATAGAAGACAGAAGTCCACGATAAACAAGGAAGGAGACCTTTAAAGAAACACAGTTGAGCACTAGCACACGAGCACACGTTATACCTGGACCAATGTGTGGGCAAAACAGTGTGCAACTTGACTTGACTTGCATGCCCCACTCCCCACAGTTCTTCATCAGCCACCTCATTCATCTATTTTCCAAAAAGTGAATCAAACCGAAATCCAACACACTTAATATTCTAGAGGATTTTCAGAGGAAATCTTCTGGCTGCTAGATAAATGTGCCTATCAAAATCTGAACAATTATTCTATCAAGCTAATACATCCATTTGTCTTTTAGATGATCCAGATGCCAGAAAAGTTGATGACCGGCAGGCCAGAAAAACAAATATGCCTCCCAACATGCTTGAAGTTCAGACAAGCTGCTCACTGCAGCTGCACCCTGAATGATCTACAATATGCATGTGATATTAATTAATCCACTTATTTTATTGTTTTGCAACTGAGTGTCAACCAAGGACACATTTAGGGGAACTCCCCTGTAAGGCAATGATTGTTGTAGCATCCCAAATTATGACAGTTATAGAGCAATTTTCACAATTCAACTCACACTTTGGACACTGCCTGTCAACCAAATGCAACATGTATTGTGACTAAATTAACACATTTGTACATCAACTCCCAGCTAATGTATTGCACTCGCATAATATTCATTTAGATAGATAGATAGATAGATAGATAGATAGATAGATAGATAGATAGATAGATAGATAGATAGATAGATAGATAGATAGATAGATAGATAGATAGATAGATAGATAGATAGATGGATACTTTATTAATTTGTAGTTTTGCTACAGCAGCATTTATACATACAGGGGCCAGAAGGAACTGTTCAGGGTGCAAAGCCTTCTGGCACAGTTTGTAGGACAGCTCTGGCTCTGGAAGCGATTAGCCCTCAAAGCTTGAGTGAGTATATTGCAGAGAGACAAGGGCGGGTGGGAGCAGTATCGTGTGTGAGTGTGACATGGAGAAAGAAGTTGTGTGTGCTTTAAGAGAGAGAGAGGGAGATTGGGGCGGTTATGTTATGCAAGCAGTTCTCAGTATGCATGTAGATTGGAAGAGGTGTGGCTCCTGTGGTTGGCTGTCCCCTGTGTCACTGCCTTTAAGAAAAAAGTTGCCAAGAGAAACGTCTTCTTTACAGGCTGTGGCTGCCAGATGCTGTGGATAATGGATTGGACTGCAGAGGGAAAGATGGAGAGGGGTGTGTAGCAGACATTCAAGTGAGCACATACACGAATATCAGCACATGCACGCTTGCACACTTTGTGGGCAGGGATCACCATAATGCTGAAGTAAGGTGTCAATAATCCATCACTGCTGTACAAACTGCACACACATTCACTGTGACACACAAGGGAACCATTAGGCCGAGGAAGTCATGTCAAAATGAGTCGCCACGAATGAGCATGTGGTTTGGGCATGCTTACAGATTCCAAAGATGCCACATTTTGTGGATGTGTGCAGGACGTGTTGGGAGGGAATAGTTGTGTGTGTCTGTGCAGCCATGAACCAACACATGGGGCGCCAGTGTGAGTGCTACAGTCGGTCTGCGAGCAGGATAGGCAGCGACAAAGGAATGTGTCATAGTTCCTGCAAGCCACTCAGCTCCTAAACTGCAGCAAATAAACATTCCTCTACTGCTGTGTCAGGGCTGAGCACTCGCCCACTGTCGCTGTAAAACACAGCTTGTAATTAAAACCAAAAACTGAGCATTTCTCCTTTTGTTTCCAACAGTACGATGAGAGATAATGGCCCCATGCCTTCAGACATTTCTCAGTACTGTTTACTGACTCGAAGATGGCTCTCCAGATGATGTCATGGTGGGCCAACCGATAGTAAAACAGAGAAATCTTTATTGGTTAAGTGCAGATACAGTTCTCCTGACTCGCTGTGGTTATATTTCTCTACCACAGATTATCTCACATCTCGGCAAGTAAAACAGGAACACACCACTGTCGAAATACATCACACATTTTGACAGTTTGATACATTTAGATGAAGAGAAGTGTTAACATTTAATATAGACACACATGGCTGTCATTTATCACTCACTAGTCGCTTTGATTTGAATAAATGCAGGCTTCATCCGTGCTGACAGGTGGAATGATGCGCAGGCTCATGTTGTGTCACGTAGATTCCACCACAGTTTGTGTGTATATTTCATGAGGATCTCAGAGCTGAAAAGTTGCTGTGCTGTACCCATACATTGTCAGATGTCCGTAAACATATTCTACTGTAGGTTGCCCTTGCCCAACGTCTCTCCCTGTCATTACAGCTCTGTTTACAGGAGGAATAACAGTGTTTGCTAGCATATGATCTCCCCCAGAATATACAGTGGTCTAAAGTCGCACTCTGACGCACAGTTTTCCACCTAAAACACTTAATTCCTGTGGAACTGATTTTGACATGTCACTTTATCTGTGTGTTGTCTATTGTCTGTTCCTGCCAGGTTAACCATTCACAGATGCGTGATTGGGGATTTTAACCTCTTCTTGTTGCATAACTACTGCCTTTTCATTCCAATGTTTTGGTCAAACGGTACTTCAAGCTGACCATTCAGTGTTTGCAACAGACTGAAGACCACTTTTAGGTATTTAGAGGTGATGTTGCAAGGCGAAGAGGTGTTTATCTCAGCAGTCTTGAGGTTTAGAAAGTATTTATTAGCAACAAAAAATGGGCCAACAGAGAAAAGGGCCATCACGCCAGGACAACCAAAAGGTCATGCTGTGCATGTGTATGTGCAGAGGGTGGGGAGTGTGGATAACTCAACATACATTATCACCCCATGCCATTTTACTGATGCACAGGAGGCCCATTCACGGCATCTTTATACATGAGAGGATTGCTGGCATGTCACAAACATATACAACCACCGCAGAGTTATATCCCTCCCATCTTAACTCCAGCTCTGACCACAGACATCATACTGATTGCTCACCAGGTCGAGTGGTCTGTCCACATTCCCACCCTGATTCACTATGTGCCGAAAACCCAACAACGGAAAACAGTGGTTTGAGAGTGTCTGGAGGTTTGCGGACAGCAGTGAGTGTCCGCTGTATCCCTCCTAAATCTATCCTGCTCTCATCCCCTCTGAAAGGCTGCATACCCCGGGAACATGCATAGGTAAGGGCAGACCCAAACTGAATGTGTTGGACCTCTCTTCCGTGTGTGACAGGTTGTGGCAGGCCGGTAGATGATGAAGTGATGGAGATGTTATGAGGCCACGGCCATTGTGATGCTGGGTGGCTGTTACTCTGGAACTGCCATCTGCCGAAAAGGTCAGTTGCTAGGGGACGATTCTCCTGGACCGTGTCTGCCTCCCAGCTGCCATCCACACACCCACACACACTGGCTTGAGAATGCACACAAAATCACACAAACACTTACACATTCGCACAATCACAATTTGTTCCTAGAATCCTGAATTGAATATGAGTAAATTTGACCCACTGTGTTGACCGCTGTTAATCCACTCTGTCATTTTCTGTAACTTTAGGTGAATTTAGTTGATTATAATTCCTTATGAGATATGTATGTGATGTAAATACATATCTTGTGGCATAATAGCCCTGTGGTCCCCAAACAAATGAGGATGTTCCCATCATAACAATGCTTTAATTAATTGGAACCTGGCCACAATTGAATGCTGTGATTACAATGAAATGTTGAGGCAGCATGGAAATCAAATCAGGATTGAGTACCTGATTCAATCCATGCCTCACTGTCCATTACAACCACAGTGAGCAGCCTATCATTCAGTGCGGTGATCCAAACCCAGATCTAAATTCCATATCATACGCCCTGCATATTAGAGCCAACTCCACCCAATGGGCATTTTTCCACAATTTAGCAGGAATTTTAATATGAAGCTGCTGTGCTGCCATTATGCTGTATCATCTTCTCTACATGTTCTGTGGTGATTGACCTAATTATTGTAAGTGAAAACGGTTTCCTTTCTCAAGCTTAAATTGTGGACGTTGTATTTTAAAGTGGCACTCACTCTCAGGTCAAATGCAAGGAGTGTGGCTGTATTTCTTAGTATCACGTTACTTACCCCTGTACCCCTGTTATGCTGCTTCTTAAGATAAAGGTCCTCTAAAGACAGCATCTGAAAGCTTTTTGCTAATAAAATGGGAAAAAGATTGATCTCAAAAGGAAATTGACCATGTGACAATTAGTAAGCCCCAGGAGCAGTTTATTGTTTGACACGACAGTTTAGAAAATAAAGTAAGAATAAATGTTGCACTAACTATTTGATACAAGCCGCGACTGGATGTCAGTGTGTTATTATCTTAAAATATTGGCACTACAGTAACTGACTGGATTTTGTGTATAACCTTTATTCTTCCTATCACGCTCTCCTTCGCTTTTCCCCCTCCTCGCGCCCTAACCTCCAGCCTGCGCCTCTCCACAAGCCTTCCAGAGACAGTGACTTTTGTGTTGTTGAGCTGTTGTTTTTGTTTGTGCCCTTCTCACCATGGCTGCCTGCTCGCCGCCTGGCAGCCCCTTGTGTCAAAGGTGGCTGCAGCAGAACAGACTGTGGGAACAGCCGGTTAGCCTCCCCTGGTCCCCTGCTCCCCAACCAGAGGGGCAGCCATCAATCCAGCACTCCCCCTGCCCCTGAACACACAAAATGCCCAACCAAACACACACTCACACAAAAAGCCTACAACGCTCACACCCTCTCCCAATAATCCTCGGAAGCAATTTCATCTCGACTCGGGTGGCGGCCCATTGTCGCCAACCCCTTCAATCTTTCCTTATTAACTCTCGCTTTGTCCTGCATCCGAGCTTCTGGACTCATCTCTCCTACATTCCGATCGGTGCTGCTCCCAGCACTCCCAGGCAACCTCCATTCGCTAATCCCACTGCCTCCCCCACCAGCTGCCCCACCCCAAGGAACTCTTACTGCTTTTTTTTCTCCAACCTGCCGATCACCTACTTACAGAGTAAGGTAGGGGCATTAACTCCATGGGCTTTCTGAAGGCAGAGTGTGAAGGCGGGGTGGGTGAAGGAGGAGGCGGCCACAAAGTGACTCCAGCCCAGACAATTAGAACAATGAGCTGGGCCTGTAGGGGGCTAACTCGCTGCGTCACGCCTGGACGGTGGGGTATTTTGTCAGTTTAATGAATTGTCCGTCAGGCCAGGGCCACATCGCAGGCTGCGCAGGGAGAGGCCAGCAGGGACCCAGACACTAAGTCGGTATTTATTACACTGCCTTTGTCACTAATTGAGCTAATTATCACTGACTCCTCAGCACTCACACAGGCAGCACCCCCTCCACTCACTCTCTCCACCAACTCTCCCACCTCACTCTCACGCCTGGGATTTGAACTCTGCCTTCCCTCTTCTTTTCTTAAAACTGTCTGCCACTTTCTCTTTCTTTTGTTTCTCTCTGTGTGTCCATGATCGCCTATCAATTCTCTCTCAAGCCAGGATTTTTATCATTTGTGAGCTTTTGCTTTCTCCTGACTTTTTCTACATTTGTCACATTGCACTTTAATCCAAATCACGTGTTCACCTGTTATCCAGTAATTCAAGACTATTACTATAATGTTTTGGAGCAGTCAGATGTGTTACCCTGTGATCAATATACATTTTGAGTTCTCATCTTTGGTTGGCCGTCCACCCTTATGTGGCCACATCAGTTTTTTTAATCTTCTTAATCTAGGTGTACAGACTTAAACGTTCTACTTTCTTTGAGATGCGGACCAATCTCAATTCATTAATGAATTACTTAACTTCTTGCTCGCCGCAAGCAAAGGAGCCCTGTGAAATGCCTAATTTTTACCTTGTAACATCAAGACTGTAATTCTGAAAGTTTCTCGTCCCTGTCGGACTATGGCAACCTGTCTACTGTTACATCGACAACTTTGCTGCTCTGCTTTTAGGACCTTTGGCTCTTTGTGTGCGTGTTGTGTCCTCTATCCACGGCTGCTCCTGTGCTGCGGTGAGCTAAGTAGAAAGTCTTAAGCTTTCCAAACTCCCGTTAGTCAGTGGTTAGGGTCGTCGTTAGTCACGTTGCCAGGGGCTGGGGGAGACTCTATGTGTTTTTTGTTGCTTTTGTTTCATTCTATTTCTCTATTTCTTTCCAACATATAGATATAAACTAATTATGTCCCTTTCGCAAATAAAGCTAAACATTAAATGCAGTAAAATCCTATACTGTATAAAATAAGGTATGTGGCTGGATAAGCAGGGGCTGTCTCTTGTGGTTGGGAGCACAGATGCGGGGATGTTTTGTGAGCCAGAGAAAGAGGCTGCTTTGGTGGTGGTAATAGGATTAAGCAAAGGACACCCAGGGACAGGCTTATATGTTCACTTGGTTGGTTGTCAAAACTATCTCAAACACAGACTACAACAGACATAATAACATCTTTTGACACATTCAGGAGGGCAACTTAATTGAAAATATAGACTTTATTGTTCTATCATACAATACAAAACCAACTAGAGCCTAAATCTTTTGATTAAAATCTAAAAAAAGAAAGTCTTCTTTTACATCTCACTATAACAGTATAAAAATCCTTAGAAATAAATATTTTGTATTTACACAAATAAAAAAGGTAAATATTCAGTGCATGAACACAAATGTTTTTACAGGAAACAAGCAAAGACGTGATAGTGTTTTGTTTCTATATACTACGCCAAACTAGAAAAAGGCATACGATCTAAAACATCTCCTGACTTGACACTAATGATAGCATATTCTCCAGCCACTGACAGGTGCATAAATCATTCAGAAAAACTTACAAATTACATAATTATAAATATATTCATATATTTTAATATTTACAGTGTTTTGGTTCTCATAGCTGAAATACAGAATGATCTCTGACAGCAGAGGCTGTTTTCTTCAAAGAAAAAATGTTTATCTGCTTTTTACAGCCTATCGTGAAGTAAAACACATTCTATACGCCTACTTTAAACCTGGACCAGTTTAATACAACACTCATGTAACAGGAATGTCGCGTCTTTTTTTACTACATTAGTTTTCATTTTGAGAGGATGGGAAGATTCTGCAGGTCGCATTTAATTTATTTTTTCAATATTGACCCCTCTGATCTATATTCAGTGTATTGATAATGCATTCAAATTAAATTACCTCAGTAAGGTGTGTTCAGGTAGTTTCTATTTTGCTTGGCAAGCACTGTCACAGTGATCTAACATCAGGATCATCCTGTGGTAAATCATAGTGGCAAATCAGGCTTGAGGTGAATTCAGCTCAAATTAAATAAAAAATGTGGTGAAAAAATTATAAGTGGTTGGGCTGCATCCAGGGCCTAAGTACACAAGTTGGGAAAAGACAGCCCATGCCTAGAGATAAACTTTACACCGTTTCATGTGAGAGAATCCAACCTTTCAGCAAAACAAAACAGTGGTTTTCTTTTTTTTAAATAACTTCCCTCTTGTTAGAGGTCTTCACCAGTTTATGAGAGCCATGTTTGTCGCTCTCTGGCCACAGAAACATCTGTGAAACATTGTGCCCAGTCTCGTCATTCAGTGGGGGAGAAGAAGGCTCTAGTAGTAACTGGTTACAGCAATCGATTCATCACCAAATCATTTCATCCCTTTACTTCTAATTTTGTGTTTCCACAGTGTAAACACTTGAGGGATGTGGATCATTTCCCTTTTACATTGATGGCTGGTGAGTTTAAATACTCTCTTAATGCTGTTAAGCATCAAAGAAAAGTTGCAAGCATATATACTTGCTCCATACCCTGTTCCTATATTTGTGCTTTTCTCCATCTACCTCTTTTTTTTTTTTTTTTTGAGAATTCCCTGTATCAGTTTACCACCTTGAAGCTTTTTCTTGCTTCTATCTAACACCTGTGTTCTAGTGGCTTTGTCAGCCAATTAACAAACAAATATGCATTGATATTCCATTGGTGTCCACCTGTTATCATAGACACTGGTGTAACGTCCGTGAACTGGTGCAGTTCAAGCAGCTGACATGACAGCACCAGTGGAAGGTGCAGTGGCAACGTTCAGTCACACTCTCAGTCCGGGTCTTAAACCCACGGCCACAGCAGAGCAGCTCACATCCGTCCAGGCCTGGAGAAGAGCTGTTGCATGTTCTCCCAGAAGTTCCCAAAGTGCCAGTTTTGCCATTGTAGGAGCAGAAGTTAGGTGATTTCTCAAAATAGACCAGGTCCATGGCAGAGGGGGGTTTGTGGGCCGGGTTTTCGGGCTCCAAGTGTCGGGGGTCGGCTCGGTGAGAAGCACGGTTGCTTCCTTTGTTGGCATAAACAACTCTGGATGCACCATCAAACCGGTCCTTAAGGAAATCTCCCACTGTGCGGAAGCTGGGCAGGCGCATCCAACAAGTGCGCACGGTGCAGGAGCCTGACATGCCATGGCACTTACACTCCTGACGCATCTCTGATGACACAGTCTGCAGATAGGAAAACCAAAGGCTACTGATGAAATCTTACGAAGTGGAAATCACAAATACATTTGAAGCTTTTGGGAATTCTGCCAAAAACAGGCAATCGGGGCATGTTTGAATATCAAATCCTCACCATTCTGCCAGCTTCATTATTGTGTATGTTCGTGAGGTAGCGCAGATCTCTGCCCCTTTCGCTGGAGTCCACAAACTCACGGCTGAACATCCGGCCAAAGTCTACGTTGTCACTGCAGCCGCCCCAGTGCCAGTCTGGTCCTCCAGGACCTCTGCGGCGGTAATCGCATGTGCACGACTCAATGGCCCCTTCGGAGCAGGAGCGAGCCACAGCGTGGGTCACCCCTGCGCTGGTAATGGCAAATAAAAATGCAGTCTCTCTGCAACCTATAGAAACAACATCAAAACTTCCCATCAGAACCAATTCCAGCCTTTTCGGCTTAATGGCTTTGCCATTCTTTTGCCCAAATAAAACAAAGCCTATTAAATGGATACAAGAGATTCCATTACATCCTGGCAAAAATTGTACAAATAATGCCTGGTATGAAAGACAAGAGAGGCTCACCACGATTGACAATTTTTCCAAAAACTGTTGGGCTCTGGGTGGTCGGGCAGTTCCAGCGGCGGTTGCGGAACTGCCACTTGCACTCCTTTATGGCAGTGTGCAGCCCAGCAGCGATGGCGTGCAAGATGCCAGGATTCTGCCGAATCAGCCGGCGCTGGCGACGACTTAGTAAGGCCAGGCTCGGGTCCAGGACCAACTGCACGTTCTTGGAATTGGTGAGGAGGTTAGATGAGGAGGCCACATTGACAATACCCCTGACACAACAAAAGGACAAAGTCAATCAGAGTCAATGAGCTGGCAGTTATTGCTTGTATACTTCTGTGACCCAAACTCTTAAACTGCAGTGTCTTGGCATGTTATGGATGTTTTAAATAAAAAAATACAATTATGGTTTTCATTATGTAAAACTGTGGCGTAACACACTGTTTCAAGACAATGAGTCTCTGAGTCTGAATGCAGGTTTAGTTTGGCAAATAACATTAAACTATATTTTGACCTACTTCATAAATCATTTGGATCTGAACCAGATATAATGACACATCAGTTTCATAGAACTTATAAACAACCTGATAAATATTCAGCATCTGTTACACGATATAGCTCAGTAGCAATACTCCCTCAGGGGTCTGCATCTGAGTTGTCCTTTGAAACATTATTATCTTTTCATCTCATAAACCAAAAGCTGCGAGAAGTAGGTTACATTTTTCATTTAGTTTTCATAATATTAATAACTCAATTTATGTTGTCCCTTTGCTACATGACATCAGTAAATATGTGTTTTTGTGTTTTTGTGTGTGTCCAAATAAGGCACCTGAGCTTAAATATCAATTTTAGTTTTGGTGGTCAGTGTCAGAACATTTCAAGTGTTTGACTACACTGGCTGTTATATAATTTCCCACTTTGTCTGCTGGCAATATCTGTGAAATTTCTATGTCAAAATGTTTTTGATTCTCATGTAGTGATGCTGTCTCTCCTATTGAGAGTTATTATCATTCGGAAAAACGGGCGAGTCTTGGCCTGTTAGAGGGCTGACCCAGACGGTTGTGTGGTGAGAGGCCTGGGAACATGAACAATAATGTCATCCTTTTGGATGTTTTCCTTATTCCAGCTTCTCCGCGGTGTATTTTGTTCCTCTCCTCGATGTTTTCTTGGATTTCAGCTGACATTTTAAATATTTGAAAACGCCTGACATTGTGCGCAAATACAGTAATTTACATCTAAGGACACCGCAAAAACGACAAAGAGCTTTCGTTAAATCATTACTCCAACAAACTCAGCCCACAGTTTACATATTTTGAAACAAAAGCAAGACAATATGCTGCACAGATGCGAAACTATACAGATCTTGACCAAAATACTGTGGAATTGGCAGCTGTAGTTTTAGGATGTAGAATTTATAATGTAGCAATTAGATCAACACGATAGAGAGTACATCGTTTGGGATACTTTTCAGCCAATAAATAAATCTGTATTTAATGTCTCCCTCATTGGACTGAAACATTTTGTCTCCTGTTCAAACCACAATGTCCAAATGACAGGGAGCAACGTAAAAGAGAGAGTAAATTAAATCTACCGCAAATATAAGGTAACCCTGTAATTAAGCCTTTACAAATGTATTTATTGTATTGTCAAATAAATAGCCTACGAGCTAATTCTACTGAACCGACAATACATTTGAAAAAAACAATCCCACAAGCTATATAATATCATGCATTTTTTTAAAGGTTGAACAGAGGTTGTTAACGGTGCCAAAACCTATTATTTCGAGCATGTAGCATGTGATTGAATGTGGCCGCCCAATAAAACACCGTTCAGGAGGTTCCCCGCTCAAACCGGCATTCAATAGAAAGTTTCCAGTGGCAGGATGCTGAGAACTGAGTGAGTGTACAGTGTCTAGATAGCTGTGAACTCACCACCACCGGCCGCTGTTGTTGACGGCCCCTGTGCCTGAGAGCGAAGACACCAGCAGGATGCAGGCGGCTTTCACCCCTAACAGCAGCGCCAGACTCCTCATCGTTTCTTCAAATCAAATGTGAGGAGGAAAATGTCAAATGGATTTTGCTCAGGCAAAGTTATAGCCTCGTTCTAAATACCTTTGACAGGTATTCATCTCAACACCCCAACACAAATATTCACATTTCTATAACAAATCAAAATACAATAAACCGTCAGCCTAAAAGCGAGAAAAAATAAGACAGAGATAATATATTGCATCATTATGTCCTATTCTGGATTAAGATCAACATGCTGTAAAGTGTATACTCACCACACCACAGTCCGGTGAGAGGACTTGAAAGGTGAAAGAAGCGGGCAGCCCTAATTGACTTAAATGGATCTTGAGTGGAGACAGGTTGCTAAATGATGTGAAGTGTCCAGACAGGATGCTGCTGCTGCTGCAGTCCTCTTCACTCTGTCTCTCTCAGTGATGCTCTGCACGGCGCATTGAACGCGTGGGACAGTCCCGAAGACTTGATCCCCTCGGTGACTGATAGGCAACACATTCTTCTCTTATTGAGCGCTACGAGGGGAATAAAAAAGGGATTTGCTGCTCTCATCTCCCTCTGTTTTTTTCGGAGTCTTTTCAATAGGATTGGAGGGAGGGATAGTTAATGCTCTTCATAGGGCGCACAATGAATAAGGAAACACAACTGGGCAGAAAAGAGAAAGGAAAAGAAAAAAATAGGGCAATCCACAGAGTTGCGCACATTACTTGTGGAATCTCACGGTCATCACAGAATCGATTCCCTGTAAATGTGTGTGGCTGAAAGTATTTTCCCACCGCGCGCTTGCTTCCACATCCAGTCTTGCAGTGAGGAGAAGAGCGAGAAGTGATGTGTTGGTACAGATGCTGTGGGTGCGCCCGATGTGGTGCTCCGGCGCTGCTCAGAGCTGGTGTCACGGTGCAATACAGTTACAGCGGAATATGAGCCATCTAAAACTGCCCTTTTTACCCGGTGGTTGGATTAGCCGACTCCCTAACCGCATCTCCTCCTCCTCTCTCCAGATGCGCTCTCAAAATGTGTAGTGACTAAGGATATTTCTGTACAGTTCGTTTCCTTTTTACACTAATCCAATACACGGTTGTTTTACATTATAAAACATTAATAACATTTTATTTAAGAATGTTTTATGAGGGTATCTTAACATATTTCGATACTATTTTGTATCACTCCCAATAACCATAACTAGTATCCTCATTCTTTATAGCCCAAGCGCGCACACGCAAAACGAAACGTGCATGCAATAAAGCTCTTAGTTGTCATATAACTGCCTGCTGGGCTACTTTTATTCTTCTTTTTTCGATCGCGGAAATGTTGAAATACATTCTCTAATCAGAAGTGTGATGTATGATGAACCAGGGAAAGAAGGGGATGAGTAAGAATAATAAAACATTCCAAACATCTGGCCTGCAGACCTCCCTCGATGCACATGTAGCAGTGTGATCAGAGTTTGAGCCACTTTGCGGCATCTCCATCTAGCCCCAGACTATAGGAGCATGGCTTCGGTATCCACAAACTTCTCTATGCTGGTTCATGGATGAATGTTTCATTATGTGACATCTATCTGATAATTTGCATGTTCCACATTAGTCACTGCAGCGGTATAGCTTGAATAATCTTTCTCTCTCTCTCTGTCTCTCTCCCTCTCTCTCTCTCTCTGTCTCTCTCTCTCTGTGTCTCTCGCTCAGATGACAGTAAAAGGAAGTGGGCTTTTGTAAAAAGGATTTAATGACAGCCATCCTACGTTTATACTCCAGCCTTATATGAAGGTGCCCAAACGAGTTTCCTGGAGCAGTCATGCGACACCGAGCAGATTAGAGCTTCAATCCGGATAAAGGGGGCCTTTTATATACAAATCAACTTCAAATCACTTTTTAAGCCACTTAGATATACACGCCAAGGCAGAATGCTAATGCACTTTTCATTGCTGCAGCTTAGGGAATGGAAGGAGATTAGATGAATTGGTGTCACTATGCGAACCGTGTTCGAGGGGGGGTTTAACTTAATTTTATGAAAGTAGCCCATGCATTTTCTTGAGTCCAACTGCAGTGTTTATAATTGTTTAAGGTCTGGTCTAGAAAACATTTTTACGTGACATAATAGCAGTCTCACTCTACGAGTGATTGACCTGTTGATTCAGTATTATGCTAATCATCGATTCGATGCCGAGCTGCCACATCAGTAACCAAGTCCCAACAGAAGGCCTGAGTATCTGGTTTCATTGGCCTGTCATTACAGAGCATGGACAACGAATTTAAATTGATAATTGAGATGCTGTTTGGTAGTTTTAAATATGCATAAGATATACTTAAAAGCCACTAAGGCCATACTTTCTACGACGCTTCACAATGTTCACCAGTGTTATTTGCCATGTGAAATGTGTCGGAGCATGTGACGCCATAACGTGAATAATCACAAAAGCACAACAAATCTGACTTGTCACTATCGTAATTTATGTGTATAATGTTATATTCTGAAATAAAGACTTTGGGGTGACAAAGTGAAGTTGTTTCAAACACAACAATGAGAAACAGCCGCTCTGATGGAGTGGGGAGGAAGGGGGACCACATGACTAAAAACAGTATTGTTGGAAGGTCTGTTAGCGGAGCCGCCTGCCTGCTGCTGCCTCCCTGTCGTACAGTGGAACCAGCAGCTCTCCCCTCCCCCCATTCATCATTTAACTCACCCCTTTATGAGCAAAATCCACTTTGACTTTCCATATTTCATTTTACCGAGAGTTTCTTTGTTCTTTCTCTCCAAAAATGGAATATGATACCACATAATGTACCGGCCCGCCAAAAGAAAGCTTAGTATAAATACATGCATATTTCTATATCCTATCAATTATTTTTTAGAGCATCCAGTGTTTTAGAGTATTTACCTAAACCATTGTGCGCACGGCTTGCAAAGTGGTGCTTGTGCGTAAAAGTTTGGTCATTTTAGCTTGGACGAATTATCACACAATAAAATGATCAACTGGTTATCCAACTTTCATGTTGGCCAATATTTAGCAAACAGCCGCCTGTGGAGGCATCTCCTCCCCTCCCCTCTTTCTCTCCCCCTCCCGTTTACTCTCGCCCCCAAGCTCCTCTGTTCTCCGTCTTCACTCTTCGGTCGTTTGGCGGTGCATCGATAATACTCCACTCCTCTTCTTGTTGATATTCTTATGCAATACAGGATTTTATTACTAGTGTTTTAATGTCACGTCGCGTAAGACGCTTAACAAAATGGAGCTATCAAACAAACTCCGTTGGGACCAATTCCTGATTTTGGCAGCAGCACTTATGTCACCTGCATTAACGTGAGTGCACTTGAGAGCACCAGGAGAATTGATGTTACACGCGGGTTCTTGCTACATGGAATTCGGCACGAGTTGAGGGAAGTTACTGTTTATGACTGAATGATTTAAACGAATATTTAATATATTTAGTTAAAAAATAGAAACATGTGCCTCCGATTTTACATGCTGATTCTGTATAATATATTGAAACATTGGAATCAATGTTTACTAATTGTGTAGCCTTCTAAATCTGAACTATGCCATTAACAATTGAATATAAATCCCAGTGTTGTTATTTCTCCATAATATGGTGTAACTGCAAGTAACTCTCCATTTTTAGGATTTATAGTTGGATGGTCTGTTTGGAATTATGTTTTTCCCTCTCTAAGCAACATCTGTAGAAACTCTGTACTAAATGCTTATGCAATTGATTAACACATTTGATTGCTGAGTGTATTCAGCAAATAGAGAGATGAGATATATCCATTTCAAATCTGGTTTTGTATTTTTCTGATTTTCTTAAGTAAAATCCATCATTATCTAAAGCATCTTTCCATTTGCACAAACGTCTCTGGATTTGAATAATTAACTCCTGACTAGCTTTGATGACCCCCTAGCACCTACCAACTCTCTCTCTCTCTCTCTCTGCAGGGTGCTGTGTAATGATATCCTCAGCCTGAGGGTGGCAGGAGATCCAGTGCTAACCCCTAACTCAGTGTGCCTGAGGCTGGCAGGCCTCAGCAAACGTCAAATGCGGATGTGTGTGCGAAGTCCCGATGTGACGGCCTCCGCTCTGCAGGGCATCCAGGTGGCCATCCACGAATGCCAGCACCAGCTCCGGGATCAGCGCTGGAACTGCTCCTCACTGGAGGGCCTTGGCAAGCTTCCCCACCACAACACCATCCTCAACAGGGGTGAGAGCTGAGGCAAGCTAATGGTGGTCAAAACGAGGACCTGGGTTTATGGGATGGGTATTGGGGCAGGTATGAGAGTTCTGCACACAGACGCAGGACTGTTTCAGAGCTATACTGTTTGTTGTTTTCAACTCCTTGAGTGTGTCTCTCCTGCTCCCAGGTTTTCGCGAGAGTGCCTTCTCTTTGGCCTTGTTGGCAGCGGGTGTGGCACACTCTGTGGCCTCGGCTTGCAGCATGGGCAAGCTGCGGGGGTGTGGCTGTGAGGCCAAGCGTCGCCAGGACGATGACAAGATCCGGCTGAAACTCACACAGCTGCAACTGCAGACCCTGCAGAAGGGTGGAGTAGGCCTCGGCATGACACGGTCATTTCCCTCAGAGCTAAACGGTCACCATGGTGACCTGCCCGATAACCTGCGCTCCACCCACCCCTCCGCCCTTCTCAAGCCATTAGCAGATGAGCTGAGCTCCATGCAGGAGACGTGGGAGTGGGGGGGCTGCAGTCATGACGTCCGTTTTGGGGACCGGTTTTCCAGAGACTGGCTCGACTCCCGCGGCTCTCCAAGAGACATCCACGCTCGCATGAGGATTCATAACAACCGGGTGGGACGGCAGGTGAGTAATGTGCTCATCCACTGTGTTCCTCATGTTGCTCGGAGAGCAGAGTTACTCTCCGCTGGCACACATGACTATCAGGGTGATTGTTGTATTTCTGATTTGTTACATCATTTACCTTTCTCAACACAGATAGTGAATGACAACATGAAGAGGAAGTGCAAATGTCATGGCACATCCGGGAGCTGTCAGTTTAAGACCTGCTGGCATGTGTCTCCAGAGTTCCGGCTTGTGGGTTCTCTACTCAAGGAAAAGTTCTTGTCCGCCATCTTTGTCAACTCCCAGAACAGGAACAATGGGGTTTTCAACCCTCGGACAGGAAACGGCGCCAGCAGGAGCGCAGGGGGACTTAACGGAGGCCGCCGTCGAACCATGTCCAGAGAGCTGGTGTTCTTTGAGAAGTCTCCTGATTTCTGTGAGCGCGATGCTTCCGTAGACTCTCCGGGTACACAAGGACGCATCTGCAACAAAACCAGCTCCGGCACAGACAGCTGCGGCTCACTGTGCTGTGGCCGTGGACACAACATCCTAAAACAGACACGCAGCGAACGCTGCAATTGCAGGTTCCACTGGTGTTGCTACGTGCTGTGTGAAGAGTGTCGTCTCACACAGTGGGTCAATGTGTGCAAGTAAATCCCAGTTCTCCCAGTTTCAGCTGCCTTTACCCATCCAGGACTCAAGATGGCGAGCCTGTCCCTTTCGCCCACTCCTTTTGTTTGAGCGTTTGTTTTGCTCCTTGTGTAACTCTCCCAGAGAATCTGTTTATCCCCCCACCCCGCTCTTTCTTTCTGGTCCATCATCTGGGATCTATTTTCTCCTTGTAGCCGCTGTTATTCTCAAAATGCCAAGTCAGAGATTGAAGAGGTGACTCATGTCATTTGTCTTGCCATGGTCTGTTTAGACTCTGCCCTCTCAGCCATGAAAACTGCCTATAACCCATTTATTCTATCCCACAAAACAAAGACGACCCATTTCTATGTCTACATGCTGACTCTTCTCATTGTACAGTAGCTTTGTATTTGAATGTATATTTGTAAATGTGTTATTATTAATATTATTATTGTGTTGGAGACTGTCTTTTTTCTAGTTTCTGACAGACTTGTGCTATTGCCGAGTGGCTCAGGATGGTGAACCAGTGTGGTAGACAACAAAGTCTCATCCCAATTTACTACTTTTAACTGCTCCTCAAATGATCTCCAAGCTACTTACTCCAATGGTACATTTTGCACCAGTGACTCAGACAGAGCAACAATACTTATATCGGGGTCTGTCACAAAATCTTTTTAGACAAGGGTTTTACTACTGGAAGAAGACAAGATAAAGTACAATGTTTTTTGTGTTTTCCTAAGGACTGATATATCTGGACAGAGAGCTCATATGCTTATCAAAGTGTGAATAATTGTTTAACTCAAGATGCAAAAGTGTTGGAGACATTCTGTCCTTCCAGATGAATAACTTATGATTCTGATTTATTTACACCATTGTAACAATAGTAATTTCTTCATGAGAGTGGTCGCTAGTGGTCAGGTTTTTAATGAGTATAACTGTGATGTGATGTGTGTCACTTTTTCTATGAAATCTTGACTGAGCTTTTGTCATTTGTGCTTGCCTTTGTCCATTTCATCAGTCCGAGCACTCTTTAGATTCTTCCCACATGTAGTACATGTCAAAGTGAGAGATGGACTTGCTTTAGTCTTGCACGGATGCTGAAGGGTGTGTATATTTGTGTGTGTCTGTTGCTGTGTAAATGTGTGTGTGTGTGTGTGTGTGTGTGTGTGTGTCTGTGTGTGTGTGTGTGTGTGTGTGCGCGTGTGTGCGCGTGTGTGTGTGTGTGTGTGTCTATGGGGGAGGGGGGGGGGGGGCGGATGGCAAGTCCTACACACTACAGATTTGGGAGGTGAGAGCCTTTTTTTTATGGCCACTTCATGCTGAGAGAAGGGACTTTTTATGGCTGCAGGATATTGTTTCTTTAAAGTATGACTTTTATTACTGGAGAGAAGCATCCAGAGAGCAGAGAGTGGGGGTGATTATTCCAGTCATTGGTGTGTGAGCATCTAAGGGGATCATCTGTCCGGAGTTCATAACCAAGGAAGGGACTTGCTAAACCATGTGGGACCTTGTGTCCCTGTTACTTGGAAGACAGCCTTCACAAATACAAACACATGCACATAAACACATGCATGTGTTTTTGCAAAAAAGCCACTTACATGTAGGAATAATGGCACTGACGCACAATAAAAAATATGCATGCTGATGCACACATATGAACTGTCAGAACTCTGGGTGACCCGAATGATTTGCAACTCCATTATAGTTAGACTGCAGATTTAGCAGAACTCTCATGTCAACACCGACTGAATTTATGAGTAGACATCTTAGATGATCCAAACTCCCTGCTCTGTCTGCCATATAGGATTTAATGTCAATTAAGTGTTGTTTGTATGGACTTCAGTAAATATCCCTTGACTCTTGAGGAATGGCAGTGCCAGTGGCTGAATTGACTATTCTGTCTTTTTGGCACAAGGGAATAAAAGGGAGACGGCGACTTGTATGGAATGATAAGGTAATGGATTTCTGGTTTGCATTTCTTTATTCCTTTATCATTTCACCCTGAAGCTGCTGCAAAAGGGAATTTCCTGTCACTGTTTCTCCCATGTGTGAGACAGAGGTTGTTGGACAGTCTGGGATTGTTTTCTTTCTCTCTCTGCTCTCTTTCTCTCTCTTTCCCCCCCTCATCGCTGCAGACATAGACACATGCATAGCAACACATTGAGTGCCCCCCAGAGTAATGACAACCAGACTGGGCTGAAATTAAAGAGACGGCGGCAGAGAGAGGAAGTGAGGAGATAAAAGTTACCCATTTTGATTGACAGGATGATTATATGTATAAAGTAAGGCGATTTAGTGTGTTTAGTTGGATATAAAGATAGGGAGATATATGCTTGGTGTACATACAGCAGAGATGGAGAAGCAAAGGACAAATGGGATATGGAGAAGGGGGTGAATAAAGTGTACTCTGTTTAAATACAGGCCTCAAAACATCTGCTTCTCAACTCCCCTTTCGTTTTTGATGTGGGACAGGGAGAGAAGGAGAGCGGGAGAGAAAACACAAGGAGCCAGCTACCCAGAACATCAAAGACCATGCCCTCAACGCACAGGCCCTCATTAGTTCAGCTAGCACAACCAACGAGACTTGTGATTGTGTTTGCCGGGGTGCACGCTGGCAGACACTTCAGAGGAAAGGCTCCTTTAAGTCATAGTTCCCCACCCCACCTCTCCTGCCACCATCCGAGCCCGCTGTAACCCCCCTGTAACCCTCGCCGAACTCCCCGCGCACACCAACTCGGCAGGCTCCCCCATCATCCACTCCACCCCATAATCTGGTCTGCAGCTGCAAACATCTGTTCCCCTCTTTATTCCTCTGCCTTCACCACTGAGTTGATAAACACATCTATCACTGGACCACTGACTGATACACAACAGAGAGGAAGGGGGAGACACATGTTAGATTCACCTGTGAGGCTGCTCTCGTGTATGTAATGTAATCACAATGGGATGTTTTGATGTTGTTTGGCATGAACAAATAACAAAATCAGTACTCAAGGTAACCTGCTATGATATTGTGTCAGTCAATGCTGCCTCCTGTCATCTCATTGTCTGTAACACAAAGAGGACTGCTGTCAGGAAGTATCACTTGGCATCCTATTACAGTCAGCATTTACTTATTCATTAAGATGATTCCCGTTTTAATTATTCAAGCGTGTTTTCCTGCAGACGCTCTGTTCCATTTCATATTGGTTAGTTGTTGGTCTCATGCTGTAACACCACACAAATAGCATTCAAACACATGCAATGTTTTGTAAGAAAGGATATTGTGTGTGAATAAAAACTGAACACAATATTTTTTTTTTAAAAAGAAAAAAAAGAAAAGTCTCAAAGCAGGTAGATGCTGGTGTTAAAAACATTAATTCCCATTTCATAAAGAGACAATTAAATCATAGTTGTTCTCCAGCAGTGCCCCTGTCTTTTAACAAGTCATGCGGGATGGACAACTTAAGAGGCGCTCCTGACGATCCAAATACCGCGAGAGTATCACATCTTCACAGCCGTCGCTCATCGCGAGACTATCATCCAGTCCTCTGCCTGAATCCAGCTGGTATCCTGCCTGCGGTTGACGGGTAAGTGAATGAGATGCAAATGGTGGAAATGCTCAAAGATGCATACAAGTAATACAGGTGACTGCGGCGTGCGGGTCGCCGCTGTCACGCGTTGCGGCGCTTAAATAACGCAAATGAACCGCCGTTCACCGACGACACCAGGCCGACTGGTGCGCGTGTCGTGACTGCGCGCGGCATATTACAGCACACAATATGATCCGGAGAATTGTCTTTTTCAGTACTCAGGACGTTTGCTAATGTTGTCACTATCCTAACGACGCACCAATAATGACCCTTTTAACCTATAGACACGTTACTCATTCCCAGCCGTCCTGCTAGGACTGCAGCATCAGCCGTCTTCCCCTCGCGCGTTATGATCAATGTGCATGGATGTGCGGCCACTGCAGCTGTACCAGGCTCTGCTAGCAGCTACAGCGTGTGCTTTTCATATAAATGAATGGACACGTAAGTTAGATCATCAATGATGCATCAGTTACGGAACAATACATCATAGAAAATAAAGGCTTTCTCTTTGTAAAAGGGGATCCGCCTGCTGCCGTACAGTAGGCTGTGGATGCAGCTAATTTAATTATTATAATAATCACATTTTGGAATATGAATGAGAAAAATGCCCCTCAGGTAGGATATGTTAGCACAAGTTGGCATCCGAGTTGGCTGGTGAAAGGGACTATACCAAGACAGGAAAGTGTCCAAGCCTCTCACCTTAAAGCTACAGGCTGTGTGCACCATGCATTCTCACAACCTGAGGTTATGTGTCATTTAATGTGATACGAATTGATTGTTACACTGGCATTCATTCAATTGCAGCAAACAGTTTAAAAGGTGGTTACTCTGCACCACATGAAAGCTGATCCACATAAGGGGATCCAGTAGCGAGCTGAGGTGTGAAGCATACTTTTATTGGCTTTCCTCTGAGGTGGCTTCTGGCCCTAATGAGGGGGTAATGTTCAGAGTTGCTTTTGAAGAGGTTTTTTTTGTGTGGTTTTTGGACTTTCTATATGTGGTCCGCGGGCTTGTTTTGGCTGTTTTGCTGCTATATAAGGAAAGCACGCTCATCAGTTCCCTCCCTGTGTAACAGTTGTGTTGCAGTTGAGGTGAGAGACGGCAGTCATCATGGGGAACATCTTTGGAAACCTGTTGAAGAGCCTGATAGGCAAGAAGGAGATGAGGATTCTCATGGTGGGGCTGGACGCCGCTGGGAAAACCACCATCCTCTACAAGCTGAAGCTGGGAGAGATTGTTACCACCATCCCCACAATCGGTGTGTGAGAAGAAAAAAAATGAATTACTGATGATGTTAGGTAAAACACTTGGCACTCCTTCAACTTGTGTGACTGATTTTGATTTGTTTTCATTCAGGTTTCAATGTAGAGACGGTGGAGTACAAAAACATCAGCTTCACCGTGTGGGATGTGGGTGGCCAGGACAAGATCCGTCCCCTATGGAGGCACTACTTCCAGAACACCCAGGGTGAGCCAGACCAGCCGCCCCTGAGATGATTCACCGGTCCGCCATGTTGGACTTTACAGGGCCGATCCTGCAGCAAATGCTCGCCCCCAGCACCTGAGAGCACATCTGACTAATGTTTTAGATGAGGTCATTTGCAAACAGCCTCCGACTGATTATTATCATCTTAGTCATGTTGTTGAAAGCCCCTGCAATGAATAAACGTGGTTTGAGCGGCCAAGCCATGTTTAACTATATGATATCAACACATCGTTTATGGACTCTGGGATAGTAGAAGTGACGGTTTTGTTTGGTTTAACCCTTAAAAAGACATGTATCTCTCCTGACAGGTTTGATCTTTGTGGTGGACAGCAATGATCGTGAGCGGGTGAACGAAGCTCGGGAGGAACTGATGAGGATGCTGGCTGAGGATGAGCTGCGGGACGCTGTTCTTCTCATCTTTGCCAACAAACAGGTATGCACAATCTTGTGTCTCCTTCTTTGTGTTTCATTCTTTCTGCACTTCTGCACTAACTGAGGCCTCCTGATTGACTGTCTGATGTGATTGTGTTCAGGACTTGCCCAATGCCATGAATGCTGCAGAGATTACAGACAAGCTGGGCCTGCACTCCCTACGCCACCGCAACTGGTACATTCAGGCCACCTGCGCCACTAGTGGAGACGGTCTCTATGAGGGACTGGACTGGCTGGCCAATCAGCTGAAGAACAAAAAGTGAAGAGTCCAGTCAGTAGAGTGGGGAAGAGCCTGGGTGCCAGCTCCAGGGTAGTGGTTATAGTGGATCCATTGTGTTTACATGGAGAGGCAGTGCTGAAAAGCTCCCACGGGGTGACTCTCAATGGCTTCCTCTCCCCAAAAATACTTGTTTGTATTCTCCTTTATTTTGGTTATTTATTTTGTTTGGATCTGCGTGAGCGTTTTTAAATACCAGTGGTGTTGAAGTTGACCTAAATGACTTACATTCTACATGCTGAAGACATAAATATTGGGATCTAATAGTATAATGTTACTGTAAAGGCATATGTATTTCCCCTACTTTGCAGTTTCTTTAACCTTTGACCTACTTCACCTTTAATTTGTTCAGAAATGGGATGATGTAGATTCATGATGGCAGAGCAACCGTAATATACTTTAAACTTAATGTAAATTATAAAGAATATCAAAATAGTATAGTGGGAGTACTACTACTATCTAAAAAAACAGTGTACTTATACAGGCTCAGCTAAATGTGAAATTGTCCTATTCTCTCCATACTTATGTTTTAACACTAAATGATGCGCTTCAGAGCTCAATTTGTGCAAAAAAAAAATAAGAAATGTATATTTATTTTGGATTTAATGCAAATATGTTTATTAGAATTCTATTTATTTTATTAAACACAAAACCAGATGACATACTCTTAGTCTGAAACTATTTATATTTTCATCAACATTTATTTATTCATTTATATTTTTATTGGTTTTATTTCATTATAATTTTGTATGAAATGCATCAAATGGTTCTTTTCCCTTTATTGCAATGTGCATTTACTTCTAAGGCAGCTGGGGGAAACAGGTGCCCTGTTAACACTGTATATTACCTCTTCCCAATCTGCATGGAGATATCCCAGTCCTTGCTCATGAGCTTGTCAGAGCTGTGAACTACTGCAGGCCACTGCTGTAAATACAGATTTGTTCTTCGTCAACTTGCCTGGCTCAATAAGGGTTAAAACATTTTGTCTGGCGGAGTCAGTGAGATGTGATATCTGAACTGATACAGATGACACTGTCCCAGCCCCGTGGCTTTGGAAAAAAATGCTGCAATTGGCTCGTGGAGATTGATGCAGCAGAGCATGTGATTGGCAATATCAGAGACCTTACATGATTTTCGAATGTTCATTTTTAAGTCAGTTTGTACAAGCAGCTGCACTATATCCGGCAAAAAAAAGCTCACATTGCTTGTCATCCTGATTTATTCATCCCTATAATTGGCGTGACATTGCAAGTGTTTCTTGTGTTAACCTTATCTCTGTGCATTATCTTGCACACTATATCAGATGCATTATAGTTGTTCAAAATGTAATGTCTGTTTCTTTCCTGTTTTTTTTTAAAGGAGTATTTATTTATTTTGGACCAAAAGGCAAGTGTTGATTTTAGTGTTGTTTTTCCTAATTTGAATCAGTTGTCTTTTTGAGTGTCCACACAAATCACACAAAATGAAAACATAGGAGAGAGGATGATAGTAATACTGCATCATAAGGCATGTTAATACTGTACAAGATCTGTAATAAAAGTCAATTATAATAGCCTGTTTCCTCAGACTATATGATTTAGTCTACATTACTGCTGCTGGTTGGAACAATGCTTTACTGATAAATGTTATGGATTTAGTGTAAAGTTTACTTCTAATATGCAAAATCATGCTTTTCTATCTGAGCGTAACTGTAAATATGTTTACGCAACAAGAAAGGTGTACCATGTCATTTGCAATCAAATTGAAAGTGTTGTTGATACACTTATTGGGGTCAGTGTGGTGGCAGATATGTAGAATTGACAGCAACTTGTGTGTGTGTGTGTGTGTGTGTGTGTGTGTGTGTGTGTGTGTGTGTGTGTGTGTGAGATGTGCCCTTGATTACATTCAGTATGGTGTGAAAATAGTTTTTGTGGCCTTTGATAACAGGAATGTCCAATATTCAATGATCTCACTTATGATCTGTAACACTGATGCACTCACATACTGTTGTGGCTAAACATCCTTCATTTAATGACTATTGGCAGATTAACTTGAAACCAGAAAAGCAAGACAACATTCCAACTGATAAAGTTTATTAAAAAAGAAACAATTTGAAAATAGATTTATTTAATTCAGACAAACACAAACTGGTGCAAAAGTGTTGACAGATTTAATGATTCATGGCACTTCGTTGATCGATCAATAAAAACACCAAAACACAAATTAACTTTGCCAAACTTATATTCTTCATGTTTTTCTTCATGATTAATTAACCGCACATATGACTATATCTTGATTAGTGAAAATATGGTGGAAAAGAGGGAGAGAGCAGGTGAAATAGGTGGGAAGGACACAGACCTATGTCCTCTTTCTCTTTTGGCCTTTCCTAACTGCTGCCATCAAGAGAACTTTGGCACAATCAGGTAGTTTCCCTGTGGAATTGCCGCACTCCACAGAGAGTCATTTTGTCTGGTCCAATCAGAGGTCCATGTCGGGGAGAGTGCCGCTGTGTCTCCAGGGGTGTGACAGCAGTATGTGGGTCAGAGCTGCTCCCGGGGCCACCAGCCCCCAGGCCCCCTGCAGGACTGCCACAATAGTAGCCCCAGGGCGGATGCCATAGCTGGGATTCCCACCCGTAACCGGGACGCCTTCACCCAGGGCACAGACACACTGGCAGCAGCCCCACAATCAATTCATCAATCCCTGAAGGGAGTGGCAACTGCAAAAGGCCACAGCAGTCACCCCCACAGCTCGCCTGAGAAGGGACAGGGCCACCAAGGATGACACTGTGTTGGCCATGTGAAACTGCCAGACTCTGCAGAAACCATTAGGCCCTTATTGAAGCCACTTTTCTTGACCTGACGGCAGAGATAACCAACTGAGAATGTGAGAATACTCACCAAACATTTATTTGTGTGAATGCCACTGTGATATTTTCCCGTTATTCTGTTTTACTAAGCACGACCGACCAAAACACTGGTTGTTCTTTACACAAAAAATCTTTCAACTTAATGAGTATTGTTGCTCTGTCAAGTTTTCCATCATTCAACAGGCAAGTGAACACATCTCAGCTGATCATTTTATTAATAGAGTTTATAATACAATGTTTGGGTCAAAGACTAATCAAATAAAATTGCCATGTAGGTGCAAACACTGGCTGAGAGTTCACCTCCCACAGGCCCTGCAGAAGCTCTAGTAGCTGAGCACCAATCCTTAGACTCTGTCTCCTCCTGCTGGACTGGGAGGGCAGTTTTGAGTTCAACTACTTAATAGTACAGGCTGATGTAAGGATAATTAATGTGTACTTGAACCATGCAACATGATTGGCTAGTCTCACTATAATACAAATTCCCACAGGGGGATTCTTCCATACAAACAGCAACTAGTTCGCTCTTTCTCACACAAAATAAGATTAACAGGTCAGTTACTGATATTCATCCACTAGTGAGATGTTACCATTCCACTCCTAGTTTCATGTTCAGGAATCTTGTCTGCTCTGAGGCCATTTTATCAAATTAAGCTTCTTCTTGTTTTGGGTTCAGGAGTCAAATGACCATCTGACAATGTGCCCCATTGTGAAAGGCCGCTCCATATATGCATCAAAGAGGTGATTAACCAGTTTAGGGCTGAGGGGACAATACTGCTCTTTACAGGGAAGACAGTGCAGCCACTCAGCACTGGGCTGCTGACTGGGAGCCACAGTACGGCTTCCTCATGCAGCTGACAACATGAAACCAAAATAACTGCACATAAAGAGACATATAGGGTACATGGTGTTAAAACTGGTGCGCACGCAAAAATATTTAGATCACAAACCTTTGTTTGTCAAAGTTTAAGTTGCTTTTTTAGAATCAAGTCATACACAAATGTAGTCAACTTGGCATATTAAAGGTAAAAGTACATTCATTTAAAAGTTATTCAGCTTTATCTTACCTATAGGGGCCAAATGAGTTTTAAAATAAAATAATAAAAACAATCTCTATTCCGCCTGAATCTAACAGGATGTAATTGTTTGGATGCGCATGGCAACAATTGAGGCAGCAGCTCATACAAAAGAAAATGACGGACCAACCTCTGATTGGTGAATATATCAGGCTCCTGGCCAATCACTCGTCTCTGAGGTGGGAGGGGAATCCCAGCGTCAAGATGAACTGCCACTTGTTCGTTGTTGTTGTTAGTTTTGCAATTGGCGCGATTTCTCTGTTCTTATTACTAATGTTTAGTGCAAAGTCTTATAGAAGGAGCTGCATTTGTCCTATTTTTCCATCTGTCAGAGACAGAGCGTGGGACCTGACTATTCATTTTTATTTTGATCCGTACTGCATGACATTGGCTCCTCGTAGGACTATCTAAACGTGTGTGATATGATCATATCTCACAAAAAAGATTTCACATCAACATGATCAAGTGGAGAGTCATATTACTGAGTGTGGCATTATTATGGTGGCTACAAACAGCAGCATCCCAAACCCACGAAGGTAAGGTGATTTTATTATATGCCTGTTTTAATTGGCATTATTTAATCAATGTATTATTATTATTATTATTATATAACATGTTCCTATTTGAATTCAGCTGTTGGTAGTTACTCCTCAGCATTTGCCTGCCTTGAATTGTCACAACTTCTAACATGGTATGTAACTACATATATGTAATAATATGATAGAATAGAGTAATTAACATGGAAGCCATCTGGACTTGTCAGAGGTTAAGGGGCTACATTTGATAAACTATTAACCCTCATCTCTTCTTTCCCTTCTCTCAAACCACACAACATTCTCAACATCCTCATTGGGAGCTTTTTTGCTGGGCTCTCATCAAGGCACTTAATGCAGCAATACATCGCCACTTTATATTCTGCTAGTGATGGTTGGCAGCAACACTAATGCCCTGGTGGAGACAAAATAGCGTGCATGGCAATGATCCCGGTTGTAAAAAGCTACTGTGAACAATTGGTCCTGTTCATGTTATAACATGCAATCTGTAGATGATTGTTTTGTTTAGCTGAAAATCACAAATGTTCTTCTCAAAAGTAGGTGTAGCTGTGTGTTGTGCATGTTTTGTGCATGCATGAGTTTAATGAATGTAATGGCCAGAAGTATCATGCAACTCCCCAAGATGAACTGAGCATTCCACTTCTATTCTATGTTTTCTTAAGATACCCGTGAAGAAATTAGTATGTGTGCAAAGATATGGGATACGCTAGTCATCTGTCAACGTGCAGTTTTCCATAAAAAACCCACGCAACAAGCCTAAAAGGTTGTTTATGGAGGTGGTCAACTTCACTTCAGTGTAGCTGGAAGATTCTGGTTTATACCTCTGCTTGTTCCCAGTAAAGACAGGAAAGGTAAGTTGTGTTGACAGCTGCAGGTGTTTAGTGTTTGCACATAAAGCGCAAGCTCCACAGTTTTTGTTGATGAGTACGAAATAGTGTGCAATCCTCCTCACGTTCATCATTTTTCCCTTCCCTCTGCCAGAAAGTCCTACTCACACAAGACCCATTGTCTGTTGGTATGATCTCAGCAACGCAGACCCCTCAGACACTCACATACATATGCACATGCACACACACACAGAAGCACTGTCTGTCACTACATCACTCTCCAGTCACTGGGACACACTGTCCACATTTATAGCTTTGTCACAATGAGGAACTTTGTCTGAGAAAAGCCCCTCTCCCTCAACCTCCACTGGATCAGCCCCAGGCCGGACACTGCTCCATGTACCAGGGTTACAGCCTGCCTGTATTACTGCACTTCCCATCAAACTCTCCAGCAAAAACAGCAGCACACACAGTATCAAGAAGACCAAGCCTATACAGTACATGCTGCACAATATAACCCTTGCACTCATATAGCCACCCTTTTGTTCACCTTCACAGGACCACAGTAGTGTCTTTGCTTTTAGCTCCTTTCGCTTTGCCAATCATTTTCAACTGCATTTTATGTTTTGTGTTATTTGTACCATTCCAAGCTACCATTTGTTTCCATACGTGTCTGTATGGTATCAAAATAAATCAGCAGACAGCAACTTGCTGAATTATGAAATGCACATAGACTACATTATTCTTTGTCAAAATCACATAACCGTTGGACTGTAATGCAACGCATTATTTTGCAATGATAACACTGACAAAACATGATACAGACTTGATGTTCACTGTGTTGGATTACACATCTCAAAATGCTTTCTTCTAATTTATCTTCAAGCGTTACAGAAGTGAACAGAAACCAGACACCAAAATCCATAAAAAAACACAAGGGCATAGTTTGCAAGTGATTCAAATGTGATGTTAAGTGCATGTGATTCAGCCTGGATGTGCAGTAAATAAGCAAAGGATACAGAACCACTGACATGGTCTAACACAAGTGACACATTGACCCAAGGTTCTCTTCACCTGTTCCTAAATCACCCTTTATACTATAGAGTACTCTTCGTCTCTCTTCTCTGTGTATGTTTGTCAGTGGTGTGTCCTGGTACGCAGAACGGACTGAGCTCCACAGGTTCTCAGGAGATCCAGTACAACTTGATTAAGGACCGGTATGATGGCTGTGAGATCATCATGGGAAACCTGGAGATCACACAGATTGAGAGTTGCTGGGACTTCTCCTTCCTCAAGGTAAAAATCACCCCCTTTCTCTCTGCCTTGTCTTTCAACGGATTTCTATATACAAGGTGTAGAGAAGTGTGCTTCTTATTTTTCCCTCCAGGAAATCCGCGAGGTGACTGGCTATGTCCTCATTGCCATGAACCACTTTCAGGAGATTCCTCTGGGGCAACTACGGGTCATCAGAGGAAACAGCCTTTATGAGAGACGCTTTGCTCTCTCTGTCTTCTTTAACTACCCCAAGGACGGCTCCAACGGCCTGCGGCAGCTGGGGCTCGCGAATCTGACAGGTAAAGAGGGTTGATCGAGAAAACACAAGCATGGACCAAAGATTTCCTATATGCAAGGTGTGAAATGTGCTTTTAAGATTATGAGACTGAAACAAAAATGCAGGTTGTGCTTTGCTGTTTTTCTATGTACACTTATTTAAGTTGTGTCCAAAGAAATATAAAAATGTGCAGAGAAACAAAGATGTTGACAGTTACAGAATGGCAAGACAAAAGTATTGGAACAATTAGTGAAAATAATCCCAATCTCCCATTATCCTCATAGTCAGCTAATCTTCATGTCTTCTTAAGTGGTATACCAACTATTTATAGGAGCTCTAGTCTCCCCTCTTTCCATTCACCAAGTCCTTGACATCCTGGTATAGCACTTTATCTAAGAGGCCTTTTTCACAGCAGATATTCAGACTCTAGGCTCAGTCTAGTCTATGTGACTAAGTCTGTACCTTCCAACTATGTAATATGAAAAAGTTGTAGGTCCTTTATTGCCTGTTCATCTTGTACCCGTTGTATACTTGTTTTATATTTTACCCAGTATGTAAAAAGTGCTTACATTGTAATGTGTGGGCTGCAATCTAAAGTGTTAAAGGACATCCTGCCTGCACTCTCTCTGTAACAATTATATCTATTTCTTCACAGAGATTCTGGAGGGAGGAGTGCAAATTATCAACAACAAGTACCTGAGTTATGCCCCCTGGATCTTCTGGCGAGATATCATCAGTGACAATAGTGCTCCAATTGACATCCAGCACAATGGAGAGCGAGGTTGGTGTTGGGTTAGTCCTATTTCACATATCCCCAAATTATCTCAAGATACTCCCTCTTATATGTACGGCCTCTCTTTCCTTCTGTCAGGCCCATGCCACGAATCTTGCGGAGATTACTGCTGGGGCCCAAATGAGGACCAATGTCAGATCTGTGAGTGCCAAATTGTTCTGTTTCTCTGATTTGCTGTTTCTGTTTTATCTCTCTCCTCCTTTTTTCTCCTCACTGACTGTCTGTCTTCATATACAGAAATACACACAGACAGACACACACACATGCACATTGGTGAGCTCTGTTCAACCCGTTTCTCTTGTGTGTCTCAGTGACTAAGACGGTGTGCGCCCCACAGTGTAACGGTCGATGTTTCGGGACGAGCCCCAGGGACTGCTGTCACATAGAATGTGCAGCGGGATGTAAAGGCCCTCTGGATGTGGATTGTTTTGTAAGTACTCCATATTTTATATAATGAAGACAAAGGCCGTCTTTGCAAACATTATACAGTAGGTTTTTCATTCTTCAGTAACAATGGAAGCTAAAAATAAATATTTGTTCAAACTGTTTTGCCTGTTATGTAAAAAAATACTTTGCATCCTCATTTGCTTCCAGAATTGTTTCTATTGTAAGATAACTTCTCGAAAGTCAATGGTTTTAAGGACTTTACAGGTGGATGTTATCCAATTACAAACTATGCAAGCTCTTTTGATTCAATTCCCATCTTCTAGGCAGCTATTGTTTTTTGTTAGAGTAATATAGTCTCTATTGTAGCCACCTTGCCCGGACAAGGGAAACCGGGGCACCCTCCCGGAGCCAGACCCAGGAGGGGAGCTCGTCGGCGAGCGTCTGGTGGCCGGGCTTTCGCCCATGGGGCCCGGTCGGGCTCAGCCCGAAAGAACAACATGGAGCAGCAGTCACCCTGTGGACCCACCACCCGCAGGGAGAATTATCGGGGTCGGGTGCTATGTAGACCGGGCGGCGGGCCAGGCGGGAGACCTGGGCGGGCCGATCGCCGGCAGCATAGACTAGCTCTAGGGATGTGGAACGTCACCTCACTAGCGGGGAAAGAGCCGGAGCTGGTGCAGGAGGTGGAGCGGTACCAGCTAGATATAGTTGGGCTCACCTCCACGCACAGCATGGGCTCTGGAACCAAGCTCCTGGAGAAGGGTTGGACTTTGTCCTTTTCTGGAGTTGCCCGGGGTGAGAGGCGCCGGGCGGGAGTGGGGATACTCACGAGCCCCCGGCTGAGCGCCGCTGTGTTGGAGTTTTCCCCGGGGAACGAGAGGGTCGCCTCCCTGCGCCTATGGGTTGCGGGGAGTAAGGCTCTGACTGTTGTTTGTGCTTATGCACCGAACAGCATCTCGGAGTATCCGGCCTTCTTGGAGTCGGTGGGAGGGGTCCTGGAAAGGGCGCCGCCTGCCGACTCCATAGTTCTCCTGGGAGACTTCAACGCTCACGTGGGCAATGACAGAGAAACCTGGCGGGGCGTGATTGGGAGGAACGGCTTGCCCGATCTGAACCCGAATGGTGTTTTGTTGTTGGACTTCTGTGCTAGCCACAGTTTGTCCATAACGAACACCATGTTCGAACATAAGGTGGCTCATAAGTGTACCTGGTACCAGAACACCTTAGGCCGGAGATCAATGATCGACTTTGTAATCGTATCATCTGATCTGCGGCCGTATGTCTTGGACACTCGGGTGAAGAGAGGAGCAGAGCTGTCAACTGATCACCACCTGGTGGTGAGTTGGATCAGATGGCGGGGGACTCGGCTAGAGAGACCTGGCAAGCCCAAACGTGTAGTGAGGGTGAACTGGGAACGTCTGGCAGAGGATCCTGTCCGGGAGGTCTTCAACTCCCACCTCCGGAAGAACTTCTCACAAATCCCGAGGGAGGCTGGGGACATGGAATCCGAGTGGACCTTGTTCAAAGCCTCTATTGTGGACGCAGCTGCTCGGGGCTGTTGCCGGAAGGTCATCGGTGCCTGTCGTGGCGGCAACCCTAGAACCCGGTGGTGGACACCGGGGGTGAGGGTAGCCGTCAAACTGAAGAAGGAGGCCTTTCGGGCCTGGCTGGCCCAGGGGTCTCCTGAAGCAGCTGACGGGTACCGGCGGGCCAAAAGGGCTGCAGCGACGATGGTCGCGGAGGCTAAAACTCGGGCATGGGAGGAGTTCGGGGAGGCCATGGAGAAGGACTTTCGGTTGGCCTCAAGGAAGTTCTGGCAAACCATCCGACGGCTCAGGAAGGGAAAGCAGGGTCTACCCCAGGCTGTTCTCAGCAGGGGGGGGGAACTGCTGACCCGGACTGGGGACATCGTCGGGCGGTGGAAAGAGCACTTTGAGGAACTCCTAAACCCGGCCAACATGTCCCCCGGAGAGGGGGCAGCGCCGGAAGACTTTGGGGTGGATTCACCCATATCCCTGGCAGAGGTCGCTAAGGTAGTCAAAAAGCTCCTTGGTGGCAAGGCGCCAGGGGTGGATGAGATCCGCCCTGAGATGCTGAAAGCGCTGGACATTGTTGGGCTGTCTTGGTTGACACGCCTTTTCAGTGTCGCATGGGGGTCGGGAACAGTGCCCATGGACTGGCAGACCGGGGTGGTGGTTCCCATCTTCAAGAAGGGGGACCGGAGAGTGTGCTCGAACTATCGTGGTATCACACTGCTCAGCCTCCCGGGAAAAGCTTATGCCAGGGTGCTGGAGAGGAGGCTCCGACCGCTTGTCGAACCTCAGATTCAGGACGAACAGTGCGGATTCCGTCCCGGTCGTGGAACAGTGGACCAGCTCTTTACCCTCGCAAGATTACTGGAGGGGTCCTGGGAGTTTGCCCAACCAGTTTACATGTGCTTTGTAGACCTGGAGAAGGCTTTCGACCGGGTCCCTCGGGGGTTTTTGTGGGGGGTGCTGCGGGAGTATGGGGTGCCGGACCCGTTGGCACGGGCCATCCGGTCTCTGTATGCCTGCAGTAGGAGCTGTGTTCGTCTCCTCGGTAGTAAGTCAGACACGTTCCCGGTGGGTGTTGGCCTCCGCCAGGGCTGCCCTTTATCACCGGTCCTGTTCGTGACCTTCATGGACAGGATATCTAGGCGCAGCCAGGGGGCGGAGAGGATCCGGTTCGGGAGTCTCGGGATCGCCTCTCTGCTGTTTGCGGATGATGTGGTCCTGTTTGCCTCCTCGGACCGTGACCTCCAGCATTCACTGGGGCGTTTTGCAGCCGAGTGCGAAGCGGCAGGGATGAGAGTTAGCACCTCCAAATCTGAGGCCATGGTGCTCTGCCGGAAACCGGCGGATAGCTCCCTCCAGGTGGGGGCAAACTGCCTACCCCAAGCGAAGGAGTTCAAGTATCTCGGGGTCTTGTTCACGAGTGAGGGTAAGGTGGAGCGGGAGATCGATAGGCGGATCGGTGCGGCTGCAGCAGTAAAACAGGCGCTGTACCGGTCCGTCTTAGTGAAGAGGGAGCTGAGCCGGAAGGCAAAGCTCTCCATTTACTGGTCGGTCTACGTTCCAACCCTCACCTATGGTCACGAACTCTGGGTCGTGACCGAAAGAACGAGATCTCGGATACAAGCGGCCGAAATGAGCTTCCTCCGTAGGGTGGCCGGGCTCAGCCTTAGAGATAGGGTAAGGAGCTCGGACATCAGGGGGGAGCTTGGAGTCGAGTCGCTGCTCCTTCGTGTCGAAAGGAGTCAGCTGAGGTGGTTCGGGCATCTAGTTAGGATGCCTCCTGGACGCCTCCCATTAGAGGTTTTCCGGGCACGTCCAACTGGTAGGAGGCCCCGGGGAAGACCGAGGACACGCTGGAGGGATTATATCTCCCGGCTGGCCTTGGAACGCCTCGGGATCCCCCAGAATGAGCTGGAAAGTGCTGCGGGTGAGAGGGAAGCCTGGGTCGGCCTGCTGAACCTGCTGCCACCGCGACCCGACCCCGGATAAGCGGGTGATAATGGATGGATGGATGGATGGATAATATAGTCTTGTTTGTGTTTAATTATCTTAATTATGTCTACTTGCAGACACTTGAAATTTTCTAACACCAAAACCATTTTATTTTTGGTGGTGTTGTCAATGTACGGTAATACAGTTGTGCACATGAACTGTTTTTAAACTCTATTTTTGATGGTTCATCTGATATTTGGAGCAGCTCCCGAACAGAAACAAGTTGATATTATTATTTTTGAAACATTAACTTATGTGTTTTCCGGGTTTGATTTTCTATCAATATATCTTGTGAGTACAATAATTTAGCCAGCCATGTTAGAAGCTGTGAGGTTCTACTCACATCAGGGCCTTGAGCTAATTATGAACTTTTCGCATGCTTACAACGACAATGCTAACATGCTGACATGCAGGTATAATGGCAGCCATGTTTCCTATCTTAGTTTAGTACATTAGCATATGCTAACAAGCTCTAAACACAATGTACATAAATGACAAATACCAAATTTGATTAGATGAAAGGTCCGAGAATAATTTCCCTTAGTACAATTTATCCGAAGGAGCACCAAGTATGTGCACCAAAATTGCACAGCTCCATCCAATAGTTATTGACAC
This sequence comes from Cyclopterus lumpus, assembly GCF_009769545.1. Taxonomy (NCBI): domain Eukaryota; kingdom Metazoa; phylum Chordata; class Actinopteri; order Perciformes; family Cyclopteridae; genus Cyclopterus; species Cyclopterus lumpus. The sequence goes on from NC_046972.1 coordinate 13,163,223, forward strand.
ATTTAATTAAAAGTAAAAAATGTCCACCTGTTTATAATGCTCGGGGAAAGGTCAACAGATCTGTAAGATTCATCCTCTGGGCCCATAAACATCTGTCCAAGATTGAATGACGATCCAAAAAATAGTTGTTGAGACAGACTAAAATATACTAAATGCTAATACTAATGTTTTATTGTATTATCATATGTTATGGAAAACACTCATATTTCACAGAAATTATTTGTATTATTTGAGCGAAAACATGTAAACCACGGTTATATGTGTGTCTGTGTGTGTGTGTGTGTGTGTGTGTGTGTGTGTGTGTGTGTTTGTGTGTGTGTGTGTGTGTCTAGGCATGTCGGCATTTCAACGACTCTGGAGCCTGTGTGCCCCAGTGTCCGCAGACTTTGATCTACAACAAGCAGACGTTTCAAATGGACACCAACCCTAATGCCAAGTACCAGTACGGATCCATCTGTGTCTCCCAGTGTCCCAGTGAGTGCCCTGTACTTGTTCATGTGTTTGTATCCTCAACGTGTTGTCTGGTTACTTTCCGTGAAATGTGGAAAATACTTTAACTAGCCTTCCTGAAATTAAGACACCTGTGTCATAGTAATCTTTCTTTTTTTGTTGTCTCGCTCCTTGTAGCCAATTTCGTGGTGGACGATAGCTCCTGTGTGAGCGTTTGTCCACCAGACAAGATGGAGGTGGAGAGAGGCGGCCAGAAGCAGTGTGAGCTCTGCAGTGGACTCTGCCCAAAAGGTTGGCACTATACATGTACTTTCCACTTCTTACATTGAGTATATTTGTCTGTCATCAAAGCTTAAGATGGCGCTTGGTCATTCCTGTAGTGTGTGAAGGCACTGGCGCTGAGCATCGACAGACGGTGGACTCCAGCAACATCGACAGCTTCATCAACTGCACCAAGATCCAGGGCAGCCTTCACTTCCTGGTCACGGGGATTCTCGGGTAAATGGTCTCACCTGCCTGAAGCATCACTGGTGGCAGCTATGTACAGTCAGCGTGTTCATATTGAGTGTTTGTATTGTTCCTAGAGATGACTTTAAAGACATACCGGCCCTGGATGCCAAAAAGCTGGAAGTGTTTCGTACCGTCAGAGAAATAACAGGTTTGTATAAACTTTGTTGGTGCTAATTATGGATCACAGTGCTTGGTTATTGTTTTACATGTTATAGCAACTTTAACTTGAAGGTGATCCTGGTTTCCTGGTGGAAAACCTTGTTTTTAATTAAATTAAAGTATAATGTTATATTCTTTCGATACAGCTCAGTATTCTTGTTACATTCAGTCACTTGGTACTACAGCTGTAGAAATACAGGAAAGAGAAATAAGTCTTGGATACATAACAGCAGAGTGTGTTTGCTGTTCCCCACAGCTATCACCAATTCATTTTCCATGGTATAATCTGGAAAAATAATCGTGCAATATGCTATTAATGGCCTAAAACAATCTAAATACCTTTGCAGTCTTTATGTTTAAATGTTTTCACGGTGTTTGATTGTCAGATATCCTGAACATCCAGTCGTGGCCCAAAGAACTCAATGACCTGTCGGTTTTTTCGAGTCTCACAACCATTCAAGGGAGGTCTCTCTACAAGTAAGACTTTTTTACACACACTGATGTTTGTTAATGTGTCAGTTGAAGCCCAGAGGAAATAGATGTAAATCAGTAAAATCCGAGGATAAAACAAATAATGTATCAACAAGATTTTCTTCTAAGAGCAGATATTCAAATGATATTAACGCTGTTAAAATGTAAAGTTACATTAAACATGCTGCAAGGAATCTTTTGACATTCGCAATATACATAATAGCTAACTTAAATGTATTTTTTCCCTTTCTTTTTGTCTGTGTCCCCTGTGTTCTTCCAACCAAAGGCATTTTTCTCTGATGGTGATGCACATCCACACTCTTACCTCACTGGGCCTGCGCTCTCTCCGGGAAATCAGTGATGGCAGTGCGTACATCAGTCAGAATGCCAACCTCTGTTACCACCACACAGTAAACTGGCCGCAGATGTTCAGGGGCCGCAGAGTTCGAGTCAACAACTTCAACAACAACAGGCCACTGGCAGAGTGTGGTGAGAGACAGAAATAATATCTCTATAATCTATAATATATACTATACACTCTTATCAATGTCTATATTGATTATCTGACTAATTAAGTCCACCTACATTGTATTCATCAGTTTGCTGATGTTTTTGTCACATTTGTGTGTGTGCAGTTGCAGAGGGCCATGTGTGTGACCCGCTGTGTTCAGACTCAGGTTGCTGGGGCCCGGGGCCCGACCAGTGTGTCTCCTGTAGGAACTACAGGAGAGACGGCACATGTGTGGCGAGCTGTAATTTCCACACCGGGTCAGTATACATGTGTGTCAGTAGATACATGTGTGTGTTGATATTCTTACTTGTGTTGCTTTTGTGTTGGTTGCATTGCTTTTATCTGATCATATATTTATTTGAATATTGTTTCCCCAGAGCTCCAAGGGAATTTGCAGGCTCTGATGGCGAGTGTGTTGCCTGTCATCCAGAATGCAAACCTCAGAGTGGGACATCCAGCTGTACTGGACTGGTAATCACTTTCTTTGATAGTACACTGTGGCCCAATGTCTTTGTATGCATTTTCACTTGCATTTGGCTAATTATCCAATAATAATGTTTTTCATTTATACCTTTACTACATTACGAGGGCATGATTCCCTCTGGGAATGAACGTGTCTCCCTTAAAATCCTATTCTTGTCTTTTTTATAGTTTTAGTCTCTCTTCCCATCTCTGAACCCAAGCTCAAAAACCTTTGTACAGTAATGTTAATACTGTCTAGACATGAGCTAATATGTGCCCTGCATGATAAGAAAATATTATTGAACGAAATTGTATGTGTGTCTTTCAAACAACTGTATTCCTTTGATGCTCTTGTGACACCTTCGGCCCAAAATCTGCAACAAATCTCAACAAAATGCTGAAGTGATCGCTGCTCTCTTCCATTTATACATTTTGTATTGGCTCTCTGCCACTTCCTGCCCATTATATTTAAAATCATATGTAGTAGCCAATGGTCTTAATCATGTATTCTGTGTCTTGGTTAATTACAGGTTTCAATGCCTCCCCATAGTTATATATACCTATGATGTGTCTCAGCTTCTCCCATATGGGTCTTTCTTTATTAGGGTGCAGACAAGTGTATGGCATGCACCAACCTTCGAGATGGTCCTTACTGCATGTCCTTTTGTCCTACTGGTGTAAATGATGGACAGAGAGGACTGATCTTCAAATACCCCAACAGGGAAGGTCACTGTGAACCATGTCACCATAACTGCACACAGGGGTGAGACTGGAACCAAATGATGTCTGTGTATCATCTGTGGAGGTGTAACAATGATCAAATCAATGATGTGTTTATCCTTTACAGATGCTCTGGCCCAGGATTAAATGATTGTTTGGAGGCAGCTAGACTGACAGTTAGCAGGTGAGTGTTTCCCTCTGCTGGTGAATATGAAGCACTACACTGCAGTGTGTGTGATCTATCCACAACTCAATACAATTGAGCAATTGAGACACCTATTAACTTAACACAAACTGCACACCTGAACCTCACTTTTAGACATTAGCTTTATTCAGACATACATAAAGATTCTGAAGTTGAAACTACAACTGGACATAAAAGTATAAGAAAAAATATTTATATTTAGAAAATTAGCCTTTTTGCTTCTGTCCCATCTTCCATCTTCCCTGGCCAAGCAAGGAGAGTGATAAACTAAATCGCTGCAATCCTATGCTTCTTTCTATTACTAATAGTTATGTATACAAACATGTAAAACTATTCAATTACAATGTGCACATGTTGTACATATATCTTATTTGAGTGCTGCCAGCTAGTGTGCTCATCTAAGCCGGTAACCTTTGATATTATTATTGTTATATCCTACAGAATTTTCACAAAACTAATGAAAAAACTGAAATGTGATGTAAAAGTCAGCTAAACTCGACACTATATCAAATAGCAAGGATTTGACAAATACACTGTTCCCCAATTGGATTCTTTTGTTTCACGCAATATTTCGTACCAATCACATCTGCACCTTTTGGCTTTTGCTGGTGTGAATCTAATGTCTTCACCTTGAATCCCCACATTAGCATCTCTCTCTGCTTCCCTCTGCAGTGGTCAGATCACAGGCATAGCTTTAGGTTTACCGGCTGGCTTGATATTATGCCTGGTGTTGTTTTTCCTGGGTGTGCTGTACCACCGAGGCTTGGCCATCCGCCGCAAGAGAGCCATGAGGAGGTATCTGGAGAGCGGTGAGGTGAGACTTTAGAAACCATTTAACCGCACAAGCTGCATTTGCTTTGACAGCTCCATGCATTTGTTTTTTTAGAGAGGAAAAAAAAATCAGGAGAGAATTTGTTTGCAGAGCTTTGAGCCACTTGGTCCTGGAGAGAAAGGCACCAAGGTTCATGCCCGCATCCTGAGGCCTTCAGAGCTGAAAAAAATCAAAGCCCTTGGCTTGGGAGTTTTTGGCACAGTGCACAAGGTATTTATTAACCTCTTTGACTTTGTGCACATCCACTGATAATCCACTGATTTATGTGCCATTCGAATTTTAGGAAACTAATATAAGTTTCACATTCACGTAAATGCTGCTGTGCATTTAATTGTATTTAAGGGTGTTTGGACTCCGGAGGGAGAGACTGTGAAGATCCCTGTGGCCATTAAAACCATTCAGGATAGCTCAGGCCGACAGACCTTCACCGAGATCACTGATGTGAGAATCAAAGCTTCTTACACTCCGGATAGAAGTTATAGCAGTACAGAAATAGCAATTAATGTCACATACATATAACATTTCCTACAAAATGCAACATATCATATCAGTCAGAAAAGTAAACAATGTTTTTGCTCTCTGTGTAGCATATGCTATCCATGGGCAGCCTGGACTATCCCTACATCGTTAGGCTGCTGGGCATCTGTCCAGGTCCCAGTTTGCAACTGGTGACCCAGCTTAGTTCACAGGGCTCCTTACTGGAGCACATTAGGCATCACAAGAACAGCCTGGACCCCCAGCGCCTGCTCAACTGGTGTGTGCAGATTGCTAAAGTAAGTACGACATGAGGCAACAGAATATTTTTGAGCGACCAGATGTTTTGAATCGGATATATACTGTATGTATGTTTGTGTCTCAGGGTATGTACTACCTGGAGGAGCACTGCATGGTGCACAGGAACCTGGCTGCCCGCAACATCCTGCTGAAGAACGACTACCAGGTCCAGATTTCTGACTACGGTGTAGCAGACCTCCTTTATCCCGACGACAAGAAATACATCTACACTGACACCAAGGTTGTTATGACTCATTTAATAACTCACAGAGGTTTTCACTGTCTCCTTTCACTGTCTCCTCCAATTATGGAAACAAACCGATCTGTATGGCATGTCTTAAATTTGTCACTTAATCTAGACACCCATAAAATGGATGGCACTGGAAAGCATCTTGTTTCGAAGATACACTCATCAAAGTGATGTTTGGAGTTATGGTAAGAGGCTTGTGTGAGTGGATCATTTTATATAGTACTAATAAAATACACTTTCCTCTTGAAAGCTGGCAGGCAGGATTCAAATGTGGGGTCTCTCTTCCTGGACAGGGGTGACCGTGTGGGAGATGATGTCATTCGGGGCGGAGCCGTATGCTTCCGTGCAGCCTCAGGAGGTGCCGAGTCTGCTGGAGAAGGGTGAACGCCTGTCACAGCCCCACATCTGCACCATAGACGTCTACATGGTCATGGTAAAATGTGAGTATGATGAAACATCACAACCATTATGCGCAAACAAAAAAAAGTTATGATCTGACATGTTTTACTTCTTTTCTTTAGGCTGGATGATTGATGAAAATATAAGGCCGACCTTCAAAGAGCTGGCCAGTGACTTTACTCGCATGGCAAGAGACCCACCAAGATATCTTGTCATCAAGGTGAGGTTATCATGGTCATTTATTCTAAAGCTAAGTCCACTGGCTGTTCACTTAGACATTAAACTCTTTATGCTTCTATGTATTTCTGTAGTCGGAAGGAGGAGAAGCTGCCTCAGTCGAGATCCATCGAAGAGAATCAGAGCGAGGGCTTTTGCAGGCAGATTTGGAAGATCAACACGAGGAAGGACTGGAGGATGGTTTGACTACTCCTCCTCTCCAACACTCTCCATCTTGGAGTCTGTCTCGTTCACGGATTAATTCTTACAGGGTCAGGAAAAACACCTTAGATTTTAGACTCTTTTGGGAGCATTGGAGGCAAAGGAAACAAGCACATAACACTTTTTCTTCCCTGATTTGTAGAGTGGTACCTCTCAGGCTGAACCCATTGGATACCTGCCAATGAACCCCAGCCCTGTGGACAGTTTCCGCCAGGTGATACAGACTCAAAAAATCACACACAAGGATGCAAACAAATATATTTCTACAATTGCACAGGAGATACATATATCATCAGCTGTAACTCTGAACAGCTTCTCTTTAATCAGCAATATTACTAGACTTTTCCGATGACCATATTAAAATCAATATTACACCTTGTGCCTTGTAAAATAGGATTCATTTCTATGAGCTGCTTCATCAGTTCATGTCTCTGTTTTTCTGTCTCAGCTGTGGCTTCAGAGGTCTCGACTGAGCTCGGTGCGGACGCTGCCTGAGAGGTCAGAGATCAGGGGGAGTGTCAGAGAGGCAGAGCTGCATGAGGAGGGTTCACGGACTGGGAGTCTTCACAGGGCCAGGTTTTGCTCTGAGAATAGTACTCCTCGTATATCCATTAGCGGGCACAGGAAGCTCTCGTCAGCATCAAGTCCATCCTCATATATATCTGCAGAGGAAGAAGAGGAGGTGGACCACGATGGCTACGTCCTGGCTGGGTCATGTGTTACTCTACAGAGAGGTAAACTACCAACACATTCTGATTTATCTCATTATTTACATGACTGTTTTGTAAGTGATAGAGTAACCAATACATAATCATTTACCCCCCCTCCCCTAATCTTCTTCCTTCCTCACATTCTGTCCACAGTCTGCAGCGTCGCTCATTCTGGGCGAAGAAACTCAAGACTCAAGAATAATCTGTCTCTTGTGGTAATAAATCCCTCCCAGGAGTATGAAATCATGAATAAAGAGTCTGGTGCTCCTCTTTGCTCGACCAGCGGCGTCTTATCACAGGCGGATGCCACCTCAGTGACAGTTTGTTGTAAAACCGCACCATTACCCTCACCAACCCCTATGGCTTGTTTACCTGGAGAGGAAACAACAGATGTGGGAACTCTGACACCAATCTCAGCTGTAAGCATTAAGCAAGAATATGAGGATTGTGAAGAGGAAGTTGCACAACAAAGAGACTCCACAGAGAAACATCAGCTCAGTGGTGACTCTGATAGTGGGATCAGAGCTGTGGATGACCAAGGAGAGGCCGCTCATGGAATCGGCAGGTATGAATACATGGATATCAGACGATCCAACTCTATAGAGGGAGAGGATCCAGCATGGAAGAGATGTGGGAGTCAAACATCTTCAAATAGCGCAGCAAAGAAAGAGGAAACAGACCAAATAGTGGAGTTGTTCAAAAAAGAGCTGGAGGAGGAAGAGAAAGAGGAAGAGGAGAAATACCACAACACAAATAAACAACCTGCACTTCAGGGGAAAGTGAGTTGTATGGTCATGCCTAGGCCAGATGTGCTCACAGCAGGGGGTGAAATGGGGGAGGAGTATGAGGAGATGACCAGATTTGGAGTGGTGCCCAGTGGGTGGGAGCAGGCAGACTACCAGAACCTCCCATTGAAGGGGAGGGCTGTTTCTGTGGATATGGGCAGTGACAGGTGTGCAGGGATTGGGGGATACATCAAGGTGTTGGCTGGCATTGGGGAGCCTGGCAGCAACACATCATTTGACAACCCAGACTACTGGCACAGCAGACTGTTCCTCAAGCCAGATGCTGTTCGCACCTAATAATGTGGATTGGGACGTAGACATAGTACCGGTTATGTTAGTACTTGTCATAAATGTGGGTTGTTTTGTAAAGTTTTCCAGCTATTATTATTTGAGCTGCAGCAGCTAACAAACTTTTAAAGATGAGATCCCAAAAAAAATACATTAGAGTATATGATGTCTTCATTGTTAGGTGATGATGAGGGGAACATGTTCCATTTCAGTGGAACGGACATTTTGTACAATTTATTATAATGTGAATTTTTATATGAATGAATAAATTTAAAATATTTTGTCATTGTGTCATTGATTTGTTTGTTTTGGTTTTCAGGGTTGCAATTTATATATATACATATATATATATATAAAATGATATATATATACCTATGAACCATATACTGTATGGTATAAACAGCAATTGAGATGGAGACATATAAACTACACAGACTGTATGTATATATATATATATATATATATATATATATATATATATATATATATATATGAACCATATATGAATATGAACCGCAGGAAATGAGATGGAGACATATAAACCATACAAACTATAAGAAAAGATGAATGGTGACGCACTTGCGCGCGATTTGGTCAGAGGCCAATCAAAGATGATCAGAGAAGTGACATTATAACGTCTCGTATTTCCGTTTTTGTTCAAATTCAGCTTTGGCACGAGCTAATGGCTTTACCACAACCTATTGTGTATTTATGAGAAGAATTTAGCAAGCCCTTTTGAAAATGTCCTGACGTTAGAGATGCACTTATTACAACGCTGTAATTTGAACTATATGAATAGGCTGCTTCCTAGGCTACATTTCATATCCACGTTTCCATCATTTTCAAAACTTGCCCATTTTTATTATTTCTATTTTGTTCCTAACAGCATCTCTGAAACATCCACTTACTGTTCTCTTTATTTAAACAACCAGTTATGTTGGTTTCTGCGAGCCTTGATATACATCTAGCTGTATACCAGCCGATGATATGTTGTTGACTATGAATACTCGTGCATGGTCTAATTTTAAAAGCTGATGATGTGATTTTAAATACCAACCTTGCCTTTTTCGGACGTACTGTTCAGAGCACCAAGCTGGGAAGGGAACTATCTTTACTGCAGAGTGTGTCTTTGGCCGGAGGCGGGATCTAGATCTCGTACTAGGCTGCCTGCTGAACGTCGCGCGGGCTGATGCGGAGAGCAGCGTGGTCCATCCTGTGACTGACTGACAACCGCCGGGGAAAAAGTTACTCTTGAGTTCGCGGACAAACTGCCAACATGTCTGGAGATGACGAAACACAAGAGCAGACCATCGCCGACGACTTGGTGGTCACCAAGTATAAGATGGGGGCCGAGATTGCAAATCGTAGGTGAAATGCAGCGTGTAGTTGCTGTTTTGACTCAACGGTCCTTAAGTATCGTGATCCGTCTAGGGTTAGCTAACCCTGCCGGAGCAGCAGCTGTGCCATGTGCCGCAGCACTGCCGACCGACGGCAGATCCCAGTAGAAAGCGGGACTTTGTGTGAAATAAATGAAACGCTCGCTGTATATTTAGGTCGGGCTCTTCTTTATAGTAGCACGTCTACTCATTTGACGACCCGTTGCTGTCACGTTCGCCCGTTGAGCTAGCTAAGAAGCTATGTGGCAAAGCTAGCTAACTACCTCACTAGCTAGCGTTAGCTCGCCTCAAGGGCTAACGTAACAGATAACAATGACAAGTACAAAACTGATCCAGGTTGGGCTAGGTCAACGAGCAGCCGATAACTAAACGTGAGCCAACGGCGCATGAATTCGAGAAAACTTGGCGTTAAATTGTTATGGAAGATACTGAAGATCTGGATCATTTTAAATAGTGTCGCCTAAAGTCATTTAGCGTAATCGTTGACGTTACTAGAGTAAGCGGACGCTAATTTACACACACTATTTGTGACGTTAAATTATTTATGCATTTCACTTTGAAGACATAACAATCTCAAACAACATTTTAAGTCACCAACGTGAAATCATAAACTTTACATGCTGTTAATAATAAATTAACGTTATATTATTTTCTAGGCCACATGCACGCAACATCATTAGTGTGATGTCATGGTAGTTGTTTTAATGTAAATCTAACTAAATTAAAATCATCAAAAGTCTTATTTTTGAATTCTACACTTTTAACTGAATTTCATGCTAGGCCAGGATCCATGTTTTCTTCCTTTCATATGCCATTCAAATAAAATGCACAAGAAAAATTAAACTGGGACACATTTGGAATGTTTATTTGAAAATGTTCACAAGCAATTCATTTTCATGAATCGAGGGAAGGAGCGCTAAGCACAGACGCACTGTTTCAACAGTGCACACCTTCACTCAAGTTACACTTACTCACACCTGTCAGTCCCCTCCCACATTTGAAAAATGTTAATGTGCATTTTTCCCTATTTCATGACATTTTATTGAACAAATGATTAATTGACTGACCCAGTTAATGATCAACAAAATCATTGACAATGAAAATAATTGTTAGCTGAGCCCAGCACTATAAACACTTAACCACTTCATGGCTCATTTTATGTCTTTTCTTGCAGAGGCTCTGAAGACGGTGGTTGGGGCAGCTGTGGTTGGAGTTTCCGTGCTTAGCCTGTGTGAAAAGGGAGATGCCTTCATTATGGCAGAAACTGGGAAAATCTTCAAGAGGGAAAAAGACATGAAGAAAGGTACGTCTTTCATTGCATTTCATTAGTTTCCATCACGTCTATGACTCGGCATTCCCTCATTGACTCTCTTTCTTTCACAGGTATTGCTTTTCCTACTTGTGTGTCAGTGAACAACTGTGTGTGTCATCACTCCCCTCTGAAGAGTGATGCTAATGTCATGCTGAAAGATGGGGACCTTGTCAAAATGTAAGCTGCCTAATGTATACATGTCCATATTGTGTACAATTATAGTATAGTTGTATATTGAGTTACTGTTTTATTTGCAGTTCATCATTTTTGTTGTCTTTAGCTTAAGTTTTCCTTTTCTATTTCTTCAGTGATCTGGGTGTGCACGTTGATGGCTTCATCTCAAATGTGGCTCACACCTTAGTTGTTGGAGTGACCAAGGTATGTCATCAGTGATGAACTTTACCTGCACTGTAGTTTAGTCACAAAAGCCATGATTTGTAATATAATTTACTTGATTACTGGTATACCATTAACCGCTAGTAATACTTTGTTATTTCAACTCTTATCTGTCCTTTTGTGTCACTTCAGGACAACCCACTGACCGGACGGAAGGCTGACGTTATCAAAGCCGCTCACCTCTGCGCTGAAGCTGCTCTGCGTCTTGTTAAGCCAGGAAATCAGGTACAACTCTCCCTCCACGACCACTGAAATGAGCAATGTCCTCACTGTACACACGTTGTCTAATAAACATCATTATGTCTCTTCCCTCAGAACTCAAAGGTCACAGAAGCCTGGAACAAGATTGCAAAGTCATTCAAGTGCTCCCCTATTGAAGGTGGGTGTTTGTGAACCATCAGCACCTTCAAGATTGAGGGTTACATTACATAGTATACATTTGCTCAATATAATTTGATATGTGTTGACTCAGTTTATTCTTTCAATGTGAGCAGGCATGCTCTCCCATCAGCTCAAACAACATGTGATCGATGGGGAGAAAACTATCATCCAAAACCCAACGGACCAGCAAAAGTGAGTTCACTCAGCAAGTGCTTCCTGTCATGGAACTGATGAGTGTTTTAACCAGTGGTTGATCGTGTCACTTTGTTTTCGTAGAAAGGACCATGAGAAGGCTGAGTTTGAGGTGCATGAAGTATATGCAGTGGATGTGCTTATCAGCACTGGAGAGGGCAAGGTGAGAGGAACTTTTGTTTTTGAAATGTATTAAAATGTATTAACGGCCAGGTATTTATAACAGTGTTTTGCAATACAGGCAAAGGATGGCGGTCAGAGGACCACCGTTTACAAACGAGACCCCAACAAGGTGTACGGCTTAAAGATGAAGACATCTCGCACATTCTTTAGTGAGATGGAGAGGCGTTTCGATACAATGCCTTTCACTCTGAGGTAGCATCTCTAAACTTCAGAGCAAATGTTTCACTCTTTAAAAAAAATATATATATATTCCACGTTTCACCATCTCATTTTTCTTTTCTCTGTTTATGTCTTCAGAGCGTTTGAGGATGAAGGCAAGGCCAGGTTAGGTGTGGTTGAGTGTGCCAAACATGAGCTGCTGCAGCCATTCAATGTGCTGCATGAGAAAGAGGGTGAGTGGAACAATGGGGGGATGTAATTAAGGGCTTTTTTGACCATGAAAAAGTCTCCTGCATTATTGTCCAGTGCAGTTTTTTATATAAAGCTTTTTAAAGAGAAGAGCATATTTAGAAAAAAATCTTCTACTTTGCAATTCTGAGGGAAGTTTGAACATTTAGTTTCTACCATAAAAACCGATTAGCACTTCAGGGGCTTGATTGGCACTTACTTATGGTAGTTTTGGCTTTCTTGAAGAAATGTTACTTTCTTGATTCTTATTGTTCTGAGTTTGTACTCGTGGTTGAATGCACTTATTGTAAGTCGCTTTGGATAAAATCGTCAGCTAAATGACATGTAATAAATTTGAATCAGTTGATTGACAGCACTATTGTGTCCATTGCTCTGAACTTAAACATTTGATGTGCACATCACAGTGTTACTGTTAAATGAAACTTTCAACCTCATCTTTGTTCAGGTGAAATTGTTGCCCAGTTTAAGTTCACCGTGTTGCTCATGGCCAATGGACCACTGCGAATCACAAACAGCCTCTTTGAGCCCGAGCTCTACAAGTCTGAGCATGACGTCGAGGACCCAGAGCTGAAGGTAAACTGGGTTTAATGGATGGGGTTTTGCAGTCTCTTCTTGAAAATAAAGGGTTATACTAATACTACTATACTATAGCATTCTGTTAGAAAACTAGGTATGTATTCTCAAAGCCATTTTGTGATGTATTGTGAGGTTATGAAAGTCATTTTTTATTTCTTTCATTAAAAGGCTTTGCTTCAAACCTCAGCCAGCCGTAAGACTCAGAAGAAGAAGAAAAAGAAGGTGAGTTAGAGGGCTGTTTTTAAAATTAATGTCTTTATAATAAAGAAACAGGAATACATGTTTTGAAAGATTCCTCTAATTTCTATCTTTTCTATTTTTTTAGGCCTCAAAGGCTGTTGAGAGTGCAACCAGACAGGCAGTGGACAATGAAGCTACAGAATAGATTTCTCTGACTGACATCTGATGATCCAAAGAACAGACGCCACAAATCCTTCTGAGGCTCTTGCGGGCATAGCCGCTGTGAATACCTCTGAATCTAAATGATGTCATTCTGGGATGCGCCTAAATTCTGTCACGCCACCTATAATACACACACAAACACGTACATTTCTAATAAATCTCATTGCCCTTGAGACAGTCGTCGTCGTCGTCTTCTCCTCTTGACAGTAGACAACAATTCTGCTACAAAAGAGGAAATTATAACCATTTGTTTGACCTTCAGCCTTTGTACCTGAAAGATATTGGAAAATCAAATGAATTTGACAGAGTGGCCAAGGATGACAAAGGCACAATACTATATCAGCGTAATTGTGTGGCATTAAGATAACTTTCTCAACATTGTCATAATAATGAAGCCATGCCTTTTTTAAATGAGTTTTAACTGGTCATGGTCAGAAATGTGAAACACCTGTCTTGAATCTTGACGTTACAAGCATCACATTGGTCATTATTACTGTTGTATTCAGCATAATTACTGCATTTATACAGCTCTTTTATGTCTGTCTGCTACTACATTGTGTAAACGTCTAGGAATCTACTGTAGGTTACTCGGCTAACAATTTGTAAAACTGACCATTTTAGACCTAGTTGAGTAATTTAAATGGCAAAAAATAATAATGTATTAGTTGTGGATGGCCTAACTCCTGCCAAGGATTCAGCATTCAGGCTTCTGGTGCCACCATCAAGTCTGACAGTCTGTGTTTACATAAGAATTCCATACCTGTTAAATATATGGATGCTTTTGTAAAACAAATCCCAGTTTCAGAGACTATTTTTGGAAACATTAAAAAGCCACTTGACATCATTTGTGTGGTTGTGTATTCAATTGTTTGTTCTGATGAGTGTTTTCAGTTTTGAACGGTAATTCAATTCAGAAAATGTTGTATATCACAAATCTGCCTCAAATGGGCTTTACAATCTGTAGACATACGACATCCCTGTCCCAGGACCTCACATCGGATCAGGAAAAGCTCCCAAGAAATAGAAAAAACCCTTTCATGGGGAAAAAAGGGAAGAAACTTTCAGGAGAGCAACAGAGGATCACTACCCAGATGGACAGAAGCAATAAATGTCATGTGTACAGATAAAAAGCGTCAGAGTTACAACACATTTAATGAATATGAATAATTAGTAGGAATGAAACAGAAGGAGAAAGAGGAGTCGGGGGGGGCGCCCATCAGCAGGGCCATGGCAGGAGGCATCGCGAAAGATGCCAGAAAAATGAGGTCGGCCTTTGAGGCAGAAGGCCCAGGACCAGCTTCAGACACAGCCAGGTCCAATGGACCCTATGAGACGTGAAGTCACAAAGACTCCGGGGAGGATGTAGAGTTAGTAATGTGCAATGGAGAGAGAGAAGAGGAGATAGGTGCTCAGTGTATCCTAAAACATCCCCCAGTGGCCTATAAGCCTATATCTAGGGGCTGGACCAGGGCAAACCTGATTCAGCCCTAACTATAAGCACTATCAAACAGGAAAGTCTTAAGTCTACTCTTAAATGAGGTGACTGTGTCTGCCTCCCGGACTGAAAGTGGAAGCTGGTTCCATAAAAGAGGAGCTTGATAACTGAAGGCTCTGGCTCCCATCCTACTTTTTAGGACTCTGGGAACCACAAGTAGCCCCGCATTTAGTGAGCGCAGCTCTCTAATGGGGCAATATGGTACTACAAGCTCCTTAAAATATGTGCATCATCAATCAAGGCTTTGTAGGTGAGGAGAATAATTTTAAATGTGATTCTTGATTTTACAGGGAGCCAGTGCAGAGCCTATTGTTGGAAACAAAAAAGCCACTTGACATCATTTGTGTGGTTGTGTATTTAATTTTTTGTTCTGAGGAGTATTTTCACAGTTTTGAACGTTAATGAATCACCCTTCAAGGTAAAATAGTGTTTGTTTTATATTTGACTGATTCATCTTTAAAATATTTACACTCTATAATGTATACATTATAAGCCAAATCAGGAAGCTGTGAGAGATCACCATACATCAACAATTGTTTAATATATAATTAGACATTTAGAAATACTGAGTTCATTTATAGATGCATATGAAATGCTTTTGATCTAGCTTTGATTATTTCTGTAAATTGTGTTTTCTAACATGAAGGTCTACATGCATTTCATAGCCTTTACTAGTGCCAGGTATATCATACCTGGTACATACGGGACACAATTCAGAAGCATCAACAACCACTGAAGGTAGTCTAAACAATACTGGAAAGGGCTTGTTAAATACCCTTATGTTTTTACAGTTCCCCTAGGTACAAATATCCAAATGTACACGTTCAATATATATATAGGTATGCTTACAATTGTGAATATTGTCTGTTTATTCAGAAGACCAGAGAGATATTCTGCTATGTAGAAATTATATATAACTGGAATAATGCACCTTAAAAGCTGCAGAAATTACACCAAGTATTTTCTAATTACGTTTTTCCAATCAAGAAAACTGCATTTCCGGCATTTTACTACGGGCCAATGAAAGTGACGTATGCAATCTGTATAAAAGCGTCGTCGCCACCCTATGACGTTCTTCTCAAAGACGATTCTTTAGCTGTCGGTAAGTCACAACTATCGGTGAAAGAATCCAAGTTAATCATCTTCTTTTGAAGTCCATCGAACTAATATTTCACACTTTCTCGTCTGTTTTCAGCCTCCTCTTCTCGACATGAGAGCGAAGGTTCGTGGTTTATTTCTGTAGAATCAAATAATCATTGTTCCTAGTCGCGCTAATATTTGCAAGCTAGCTTAAACGTGACAACGGGCCTACAAAGCGCGTGGTGCGCTAGCTTTCATCTGTACTACTTGTATTTATGCACTTTTTATTTGAAGGTCTTTGTCAGTTTAGTACATATGTTGTTTCAGAAATTAAGGAATTAACAAATTAACGTTATGCTTCTCTTTTGCAGTGGAGAAAGAAGCGCATGCGCAGGTAAGAATGCATGCCTCGTGTTTTTCGTGCATTTGTATCCAGTCTGTTTTGAGAGATTGTTGGCTGATGGACACTTGTGCTGTCTTGTTTATAGACTGAAGCGTAAGAGGCGCAAGATGAGGCAGAGGTCCAAGTAGACTGTCCTCTCCGCCATGGCTGTGAGCACACGTTGCCTACAACCAGACCGGTGAGCCCAGCTGAAGAGCCAGGACCCTCCCGGTGTCAAGTCTGTCATTGGTGCCGGTGTCGATGTGACGCAGTGGAGCTGCAGCAGCCGATTTACGTCGGAGAGCTGATTTCAATACCTGCTGGATGACAGGCTTTTCCTCGGACATTCTGGACTCTTTATTCCTCAACTTTTGTCTTTGTTTAAAATGTCATTAAAGGTTTTGGTTTCTAAGTTTGCAGATGTTGTTCATATTTTAAATGGCTTCCTTTATTATCTAGTCGCAACCAGAATCGAGGCTTTTTCCCCTCGGGAGTGCAGAGGTGTAAAACATTTGAGTTAATATGCCGGTAATTTAGGGTTCTGGTTTTGTGTGCAGATCTCTTCGTGGTTATGGCTGACATGGCAACTTTATTTGAAACGAGCCATGACTAATTCAGTTTTTCTATCATGAAAAATTAGCTTTTTTAACCCTTCACCTTCAGAGCACTGACCAGTGGTGTCAATTGCAGTGTAAAGATGGGTATTTATATCCATTTATGTGACTTGTTTCTATGGGTGTATTCTGGCAGCGTACCAACATCCGATCTAAGCATCAACCATAACTAAGTGAAAGATGTATGATAACAAATTCATGCAATTTAAAGGGCACTGACACAACTCTGCTAAGAGCAAGCCGAATGTACTTTGCGGAGATGGATTATTAATAGGCATGGTGGAAAATCTAATCGCCCCCCCCTGGGGGTGAATCAAGTAATATCTTATCTTAAACGCTGTACATTATTTCGTAATATTGGCAGATTTCACTTTCAAATAGAGTTACAATTACACGGTTAGCAGTTTTTACAGAAATACCCAGGAAACATTTTATTGCAAACGGGCTCTCACATTGAGCAAATATGGCGGCGTATGCAATTTCTCAATTGTTATGCCTCTTTTTTACATCACAAATCTAATGCATGCCTGCAAAAGTTATAGTTACTCCCCAAAACCTTTAATTCATGCTTCAAAACCTGCGTCGTTACATTGGCCACCAAAATAAAAATATTTTTTGTCATGTGAATACTGGTCCAAATGTTTAGTTGGATCTGCTGAATATTATTACACATTTATACATTAGAACACAAGTCAAGTTGGAACTTGTCCATTCAATTAACAGCTTTTCTCGGTATGAATCAATGTTAGCAATGAAAGCTACACTGACAGCTGACTGACAGGAGGTCCAGTGTAAGCCTTGACCGGTATGACATTACTTTATGGGGATCATTTCAACATCATCCTGTGACTGCTACTTCTGCTTCTGGAGAACTAAATAGGAAGTGATATGTCATTGAGATGCAACGAGGAGGTTGTTTATTGAAATCGAACTTGTTATTTATTACTGACAGCCTTTTTAAACAAATGGTGGTTAAATTTGCATTGTGTGGTGCAAAGACCAGCAGGATGTTATACTGCATTAATAAAAACTACTCTGTAAACAGAACATATTATCAAACAAATAACATATGTAATAGATTGCACAGAAAAGATCCACAATGACTGGATCGCCACCATTATATATTTTGAAAATATATATCAGTTGTAAACTGATGCTCCTGGACGATTTGGGAGAAAAACTACCTTTCCCGTGCCAGAAAGGGTGTGCTATTCATTTTCTTTCTGGCAAGGAATTATGAACATAGTAAAACACACAGAGAGACAAATGTTGCACTGAACTGTTATGACTTCTTTACAATGCCTTTATTCAGCCTTTCTGTTGCCTATACAATTATTGTATATGAACGTATTGTTAACTCTAAATCTCATTGACTTGAAATTTGAAATATATCTACGGTCTATTTTGTTTGCTTTTAGGCCATTTAATGAGGTTAGCCCATAGTTATTGTTGCTTGACATAATGTGTCGTCTTGTAGCTGTTTACATAAAGGATCAGCAAACGTGTCACCCTTTGAGCAAATAGCTGTAATTAGCTGTATCCAGGCAACCAGGGAGCCTGTTCTGTTACAGTTGCCCAGCATAGATGAGGCCATTAGAGAAAAACGCGTAGAACCATGATCGATGCAACTCGATACAGGCAGCAATAGGCCGACACCTCTCTGTCAACGAACCTGTTGGCGCTGTCACGCTCGCTACTAAAACGCTGCTGCAGTGGAGACGAGCGCTTTGCGCATGCAGCAGGATTTCATCCGGTTATGTAAATAAGATAACGGGTTGAGCAGCCTGTGTATTAGAGCAGTAGTTTGGGCGTAGTGGTTAGCGGTTACGGTGATGCTACGGTCACTCTGAATAAAACGTGCCCTTCGGTTCACTTTGCATTTGGTCCCAATACGCTCCGCCTGCCCGAGTCGGTGCATGACGCTCCGAGTTAATTCTAGGGTTTATGTTTCTACTGGATGTCATGTGAAGGAGGGCTTGAAGCAGAGCCCGCCCTCGCGGGACTTGGTCGCTGCTTGTCCTGCTCTGTGAGAGAAGCTTCACACGTAAATTCATTTCGGAATAGTCCGTTTAGTGCCCTGCGGAACTGAGAGGCAGCGCAGCGCAGAGACGCTGTGATCATGATTTAGATGACCGAAGCCCGCAGTGTGTCGTTGATCCCTCGATGGTTTCTGTATTGAAACGGCGGTGATCAGTCTTCAGTGGCGCGCGCCACTCAGTCGTAGAAGCATTGAAGCTGAAGAACGGCTCGAGTCATTGAAGTCAACGTGATCTTGCGATGCCACCCGCGGATGCAGAGCCGGGCGTGAGCCGAAGCACAGCAGCGGTCGCAGCCCCGGCCCTACGGAGCCAGCCCCCAGGTGAACGCGCATTGAGCGTGCTGTGGTCGTTTGCTAAATGCCTGGGCGCTCTTCTGCCCGTGTACCTGGCCGGATATTATGGCTTCAGCATCAGTGTGGTCCTCTTCGCTCTGATGATCTACATGGGGTGGAAACACAGTCGACTGGAGAAAGTGGCGAGGCTCAAGTTTTCCATGTTCCTCCTTGAGAACGAGAGAGCCTTCACCACCGAGAAGGCTCTCAGAACCAACAGGGATTTACCTCCGTGGGTAAGCACTGGCTCACCGCCTGCCATGCTCATTCTCTGCTGTTTGTGTCACCTGCCACATCTGTCAGACTGACTTGAGTTGAATCTCAATATGCTCTTACATGTATATTACCCATGTGTACTTGCTGTTTATTCAGAAGCTCCAGACTGATTTACATATTGCCTCCTTACGCCCCTTATTCGTTTTCCCTCTGGCCATATTTAGACATTCCTAATGTGCAGTGCCTGGAGAATTAGTCTGAACTTGCTGCCACCCAGAAATGTGGATTTAAATGTCAGATGTGGTCTTCTCGTGGGAAGGTGGAAAGAATGACGCTGGCATTGAGTAGAACTTGCATTTTGTAGACAGGGAAATGCATGTATATACAAAAAGAGATTGATCTCGCAATAGGAGAGATTATCTGTGGGGTTTCCTCTTCCTGTTTCGCTACAGAAGAGCTGGCTTTGACCTTATCTGGCTCCAAAAACATGATGACTCATAAACATACTTCAGACAGAGCAGAGGCAGTGACCAGGACCACCATATCTGGATAGAGAGCAAAAGAGAATAAACTGTGCGTGTGTGTGTGTGTGTGTGTGTGTGTGTGTGTGTTTTGGGAAGGAAAGGCCCCATCTTGAGATCAAATATCTCTGTGGTTTGTAGAAAAGGCAGATTTGTATGTTTATTTCCTGACTTGGTCTAATTATTCGAAGTTGTGTTGCCCTGTGTTCTCTCTCTACTTTTAGGTTAACATATATTTATAGATAGAATTATAGATTATAGGTAGAACGCTGTGGAAATTGTATAATCAAGTAGAACTACTGCTTTCATCTAATGTAAAAGAAAGATCTCAAGTGTTTAAACTATACTCTGCTCAGAGCTGGAGGTCATTTTACACTGCCATATTGTATTTGAGTACATGCATGACCAATATTACTTGTTCACAGGTCAACTTTCCAGATGTAGAAAAAGTGGAGTGGCTAAATAAGGTACACTTTATGTCAGATTTTGCAAATGCTGTCTATTTTATATATATATTTTAGAATCATCTGTTTCAACATGCTTGCATGATGATGGACTGCTCTGCTTCATTCAGCTGAACTCTTTAACAACAACGATTTCAAGATGAAGTGTTTGCATCTCACTTGAGTAACTCCCACAGTAGGTGCAATGCCTCAATTTGATATGAAGATAAAACAAACAAACTCTTGTGTGGACTTCAAGTGACCCGGCTCCTGTTGCAGCCTCTCCAATGGAGCAGATTATCTCTCGCTGTAATTAAGAGGCAGAGAGAGTGGCTCAGATCATATCACGGAACTCTTTGTCTGTCAGTACAGTAACCTCGCATCAGCACAGGGCAAGTGTGGATGTGAATACTAATAATACAAACCACCCTTCTGCAGCGAAAAATGTAATGAACACAGTGACAGAAGCCCAGAATGTAGGACGGCGATTTGCTTTCAACAACCCACGTCTTTCCTCCAGGCTTCCTGACATGTGATCCAGCTTCTCACACTTTCCCTCCTTACTTGCAGCCATAAACAAACACATCAAAAAGGTTAACACCTTTTTTAAATATAAAACTTGTAGAAATGCAAATACAATGAGCTAATGTCAGGTACTCTGTGTGAGTAAGGCTTCTAAAAGAAAAGCCTGTTAATTGCTCTTTAAAAGAAGGCATCATTCCTAATTGAATGTCGATAACTGTATCATAAATAATAGAGGATACTCATCTGTAGCCACGGGCTGTTAGCATCTCCAGTCTCACAGAGATTTTGGAGGTCAGAGGATCAGTAAACAGCTGACAGGACTTTGCACCAAGCTCTTACACCTCAAACTGAACGGCTGCAGCTAACACCAGTGTGAGGCTGTTGGAGAGTGATAACACTGACACTGAGTCATTTCATCACACATAACTACATCTATTTCAGGATATTATGGACTTCAGTATTATGTTCTCCAAAATAACTGGGATGCACTTGATTTAATTATTTCATAACAGCCATGATGAATTATTGATGGCTGAGCTCCGTTAAAAGTTAAACGGTCTGTGGTCATGGCTTTGTGCACTGTGTGTGTATCTACATGTGTTCATGGCCCTTTGTTATTTGCTCTCTTGTTTTGGTAAATAGTTTCTTATTCACAGGATACTACCATGCTATGACTAAGTTGTTTACTCCATGAAAACAAAAACATATCCAAATGTAATGATGGACTATCAAAAATGGACCTTCTGAAGATACCTGAAATACAATCTTATATGTGGTCAGAAAAAGTGTTGCTCCACATCCTGCTCCATTGAAGCTTAACTTGCATTAATCACACTTAAAGGAGCCAACCCAAGACTATCCATAGCAGGACAGACAACAGGAGCTTTCATCTTAATAGGGCAAAACACACATCAAAGCATATTCTGCAACATGACCAATTACCTTAACTCTATTGTATATTCAACTTTTTAAGGGACATAAAATCATTGACTTTTGCAATGACAAAAATATTGACAAAAACATTGGAAACAGTCTGCCAAGACAAGAACAATAATGAATGCTCTGTCATGTAGATCCTGCAGCAGGCTTGGCCCTTTATTGGCCAGTATCTGGAGAAGTTGCTGGTGGAAACCATCGCTCCTGCCATCCGGGCCTCCAGCATTCATCTGCAGACTCTCAGCTTCACCAAGGTCAACATAGGAGACAAGGTATCTGACCGGTCTGACATAAAAGCAGCAATTTACTGTGTTAAAAGACCGTTGGACACAAAGTGTAATGTGGGTACATCTGGTAATGCAGTGCTGGTGTTACAAGCTTGTTAATAACAATCAGTCTTATGCTTTGTGTAATGCTAGCTGTTGTGTTTATAGGCTTTGAAGGTGGTTGGTGTAAAGGCTCACACAGAACTTGATAAGAGACAAGTTATGTTGGATTTGTACCTGAGGTAATGCATCACAACTTCTGTTTTTGCTTGTGTGGAAGCACCTTGTCAATCAAACATATTCCTGAGTAACTATGAAGTGTCCTACACTCGGCAAAGGCTGGTCTTTGTCTCTTCCAGCAGATCATTGTTTATTTAAAACTACTCTTATCATAACTCATATCCGCTGCTTCACTTCGTTAAACAAGACTTGTAAACATGTATGCTCTTCTACATGCAGCTACGCCGGTGATGTTGAGATCAACGTAGAAATTAAGAAGTACTTTTGCAAAGCTGGAGTGAAAGGAGTCCAGGTATAAGAATTCATTTGAAAGATATTCTTACATTATTAGCGATAATAAAAGAAACGCCCATTCAGTATTACATTTTCTCTTTGTAGCTCCATGGGAAGCTGCGTGTAATCCTCGAGCCTCTGATCGGAGACGTCCCATTGGTCGGAGCCATCACAATGTTCTTCATCCGCAGGCCTGTGAGTGTAGCACAAGTGAACCACGTCTGACTTCATACACTTCATACAATGTATTTATGTCTTTAATTATATCTGTGTCATAGAAACTGGACATCAACTGGACCGGACTGACCAACCTGTTAGATATCCCTGGGCTTAAGTGAGTTTATATGACAGAGCTCTGTGTAAATGGCTTTTAGGGTGCGGCTTTATTGATCTGTTGTGTCTGTTTGGTGGTTGCTTTTAATAGTTTTTTTTGAAGAGGAGTGTTTGTGGATTAGGTGCTGATGAATCTTTGACATGGAGAAAAGGGGTCTGCGATTTTTTGAATTAATGGATACATGTCAGATAATGTATGCTTTATTTAGCTACAAAAATCACAAAGGGTTTTACTGGAATTAAAAAGAGTACCAAAACAAACTGAGACATATTATTTATGTCTGTTTGATGATGTGTGTTCACATCCTTAAAGGGTAAATGTGGAGATATGCAATTTATTTTTTCTTATCAACAAATCCTGGGAAAGGACTAAAACCAACAACTAATTGATCCTCCTGAGTAGCCAAAGCCTGAGATAGTTTATTCTTGTGCACCTCAGAGCTACTTTGTTGAGCTACGTTTGAAAACACATAAATGAGTCACGCTGCACTGGGTAACATGCTCCTTCATGAACAGGGCACTGTAGTTTATTTTAGTCCATTGAGACAATGGTCCAGTGTGTAGGATTTATAGTTTATAGTTTACAATAGTTTTAAAATACATAAACATAATAGAAAATAATACATATATGTCACAGTGCTGGAAGAGGTAGAAAGCCCACTGGGCTTATCTGAAGCCTCCACCTATATAATAGCCTTTTGCATGTTTACATTACCTGAAGGCCACCGTAGTTCTCTACATACTTGGAAGGGGGGGAGCATTCAATTGCCTGCAATCTACAACCTCACAGATGCCACTAAATCCCACACATGAGGTGTTAATCCGCATCAGAAGATAGTCCCCAACAAAATAAATATTTGCTCCTGTTTCAGTAACGTTTGCTAAAAACTACTTTGCCCAGCTGTTTATTTAGATTATTTGGACTTCATTCTTAAAATGAAGTATATATTTGGGACCTCTTTTGTAAGAATTGTCCATCTTTAGCAGAAGTGAATGGTCTCTGGGCTGAGTACCACACAGGGCAGAGAAGTGTAAAGACAGACATATTAACACTTTGTTGGTTTTGTTCTTTTTATGGTGTTTGTTGATACATATCAAGTAGTTCAACTTATGCCATATTGTTGTTCTTGTACTTATTCAGTTTTTATATTATGACTCCATGTATTCATGTGGGGATAGTTATTGATGTCCTTTATATAAGGTCAGAGATCAATGTAGAATCAGCTACAGTAAAATAACTATAGTATGATTATAGTGATTATGAACTGATGAATGGGAACAATCTATTCACTATCATATTCAGTGTAATAGTCTGGTGGCTTATTCTACATTGTGTGTGTTACGATCTTATATAATGTACTTTTGTGAAAATTAAAGCATTATTAGAGCTGAAAATGTATTGTTGAAACATCAGTTCCTTCTGGCGATGCTTTCAATGACAGTTTGTCATCATTATTTAATAGTATTAGACAATATGATTTCACAGAAAACTGTCCTGTCTTTAGCCACTCGGTGCATCCTGTTGGTTCTGTTGCTGAGAACATGGATATCATGTTATTTATGCATGTTCATAATGTCAGCAGTAGTACATAGCCTCTGTCTGTTTGTCTGTGTGTCCCTCTCCTGTGTCCCCAACATCGTCCTTGCATTCATTTGCAGTGCCATATCGGACACTATGATAATGGATGCAATAGCCTCCCACATGGTGCTCCCCAACCGTCTAACTGTTCCCCTGGTGGCCGACCTGCGCGTTGCGCAGCTCCGCTCCCCTCTCCCACGGGTAACTGTCTTAATTATGAATGACCTGGAGAATCATTGACCCACACAGACTGAAACTGTCTCAGCATATAAGCTGCAAGCAAACACATGTAATTCATACAGAAAATGCACATTGTGAAGGAAAAAAATATGGATCCATGTTTTGTGTCGAAGCTAGTTGACTAACATTGTCTTTGTGCATACATTTTCCTCCATGTGTATGTACATGCTAGGGAGTCGTGCGCATCCACCTGCTGGAGGCTGAGGACCTGACTGCCAAGGATACAGTCATTAAGGGCTTAATCGACGGGAAGTCAGACCCGTATGCCGTTCTGCGTGTGGGCACCCAGATCTTTACCTCCCATCACGTGGACAGCAACCTGAACCCACAGTGGAGGGAGATGTATGAGGTGAGAGCGAAGAACATGTTTCCAAAATTGAGCCAAAAGAAACATGAGCTATATGGCTTTGTCTTGATATTCAACTGCTGCAATCCCCACCAGTTTGTGTTCTGAAAGTTAGAGCTTGCGGTTGGTGTCCTTGCTTCATGGGGGTTGCTTAGGGAAGTAATGAAGTACCGGTCGGAAAGTGGTCGGAAATAAGCAGTTTTTTGGAGATTGTATCTGTTTCTTTGGTAGCAGGAAGCTGTGTGTCTGAGATAATCTCTCTTGCAAAAACTGCTTGCTAATAGACACATTTGTCTTCTTTTCGTGGGTTATGAAATTTGATATATATATATATGTTAAATTATGAATTTTTTTACGTAGTACAAAAGTGAAATGTTCTTGGCATTGTGATTCTGTTTGCATGCCCTTGTGTTATTGTGCCATGTGTAGCTGTATCTATACTTGTTGTGTGTATTGTGTATTTGTCCATTTATGTGTGTGTGTGTGTGTGTGTGTGTGTGTCAGGTGATTGTCCATGAAGTACCTGGTCAGGAGTTGGAAGTGGAAGTGTTTGACAAAGATCCAGACCAGGATGACTTCCTGGGGAGGTAGCTTACTCATTCTCATTCATTTACTCTGTCTCTATGTGCTGCTCATGTCATTCTCATCTCTTCTATAGCCACGTTGGGCCATGATTCTGTCAACATTTAAACACCGTAGTCTCTTTGAGTTATGGTTTGTTGATTGTCTCTCTATCTCTCTTTATCGGTCTCTCTCCCAGGGTCAAGGTGGATCTTGATATTGTAAAGAAGGCCAGAGTTGTGGATGATGTAAGTAGTAATACTAATGTTACATTCTCCCTCAGATCATATAATAATCAGCAAACACAAGAATGCCGTTATTATAATGTCTCCCTCTGGGAAACATGTTTGTAACACTGCAGTAATCCTGTCAGCATGTGACAATGCAGACCCCATGTGCCTCCTTGTGATCTGCTGTGATCTCACCATCTTCCATCCTGCCATACAGGCACAAAGAAATCAGAGGAAAAAGAAATGTGTGTTTAATGAGCCCTCTATTTTTGTAAACAGTGGTTCAATCTGAAGGACGTCTCATCTGGCAGCGTTCACCTCCGGCTGGAGTGGCTCTCTCTGCTGTCCTCTGCTGACAGACTGAGTGAGGTGAGCTTACTACATTTATTTTGGGCCAATCAGGGGCCGGCCTTTGGGTGGTGACATGGTCAACATGTATACACTGATAAGTACCAGAGAATTATTTGTATTCCATATTATTTGGGGAATTTGACAATATATAGTTTTTTATTGTGGGCCAAATACAGAAAGAATTATTCATGCAAGAAAATCTGCGTTTCTAGATCAGAAAACCCCATGCGTCAGAGTATGAAGTGTGACAATGGTTTAATATTATACTTTTTTATCACAACAAGAGATTCCTTGCAAATTAAGCAAACACATTTCCGCTCGACTTCCCAACGTCTCTGACATTTGCAGTGCTTACTCTTCCATCTTCTTGGTTCCATCATGTTTATCTAATCAACTGAAATAGGTAGTGACAGCTAATGTTCAAACTAAATGGTGCAATGTGCATACACTGCATTCATTAGAAATATGCTCAAGCCATGCTTTTTAGCTTTATCATTTAAAAACAGGCAGCAGTTGACTTGCGAGCATAGCTTGGCCACCTAAGAGACAGGAAACACCTGGTACCCGATATATAATTAAGTGTAAACAAAAGTCAAACTCATATTTTCTAAATTGAGTCAAATGTTATTTTAGAGTTTAACTTGGGAAAGAAAATCCTATAATTTAAAGTTATTATCATTTAACTTGTTTATTCAAACTTGATTTAACTGGAACATATTCTGTATTTTTCACGAATGTCCTTGTCAAGCCACTCATAACAATGAGTTATATTGAAAACAGAAAACTGGTAACACAAAATATATCAAAGGTTAAAGTTCAACAGGAATTCTATTGTAAACTTACTGATAAAGAGTTACATAAACAATTACATCCCATAAACAATCCAAACCTTTGGGTTGGATTCCGATGGCTGGAAGTACTTTATGTTGCTGTCATCTTATATACATTGTTTTATGTGGTTGGGTTTACATACTTTTATCACCATTATTCATCATTATTTTATTATGCGTTGTGTATTTTTACCTCAGGAATAATAAAGACAAAGACATTTAAATAATTTTCATCAATCTTCATCATAAACAAACTAGTAAAATTGTCCGTGGCCTCCGGTTGGGTGTTGAGCTTTTAGGGTCTCAGATCATTTTCCTAACACACTCTTTGCTTCTGTTCATTGTTCGTCTACCAGGTGATCCAGAAGAACCAGAACTTGACCACTAAGACGGCTGACCCTCCATCTGCCGCCATCCTAGCCATCTATCTTGATCAAGCTGACGCACTGCCTGTAAGATTATCATTATTCAGGACCCTGTCATGTCGAGTGCAGTTCATTTTAATCTCTTACCCACATTGTTGAATTGAATATGTTGTAGATGAGAAAAGGCAATAAGGACCCGAGCCCAATGGCACAGATTTCCATTCAGGATGCAACAAAAGAGAGCAAAGTAAGGATACAGTTTTAACCTTTTCTTAGTACGTTGAACCAAAAGCATTATTAATGTTTTCCGCCCTCTTCTTCAGACTTGCTATGGAACGAACAGCCCTGTGTGGGAGGATGCCTTTACCTTCTTCATTCAGGATCCTTGTAAACAAGACATTGATATTCAAGTAAGTCAATATAGTAAGTAGTAGTAGTTATAAGTAGTATAGTAATGATTGAACACACTAATCAAGCTAGCTGCAAATATTTGACAAGATAAATAGGACACTAATTACACACCTATGGTTTTAATACATTTTATTTGTACATTCTGTTATTTCTGTAAATATAATTTTGAACCTATTAATGACCTATTCTCTTTGTGATGTTTGCCTTTGTCCTCACTTCACATCTTCTGTTCCTGTGTTTTTTAATCAGGTGAAAGATGATGACCGTGCTCTGTCCCTGGGCAGTCTGAGCATCTCTCTGAACCGTCTTCTGGAAATCCCTGAACTCACCATGGACCAGTGGTTCCAGCTGGAGAATTCTGGCTCTGCAAGCCGCATTTACGTCAAAATTGTGCTTAGGGTTGGTGCTTCACACAGAGACTTTTTTCCTGCACACTTCCACATGTCTGTATAGTTATTAAGTAAGATGGGATTCAAGCACTTTGGCAAGGATCAACCCAGTTGCATTGTTTATGTGGGAAGACTTTGAAATCCCACCAGCTCCCAAAGCGTTGGTCTCAGGAAGCTAACATCAAACACAAGCTTCAGTAGCACACCCACAACCCTTCAAACTGAGATCTCAAATTTAGACCAAATGTGACCATAGCTGTGTGTGTGTGTGTGTGTGTCTGTTATCTGTTGAAATTAGAACCTGTTGAATCAAAAAATGTGAGATACTGGAGAGTAACTCCTCCCATTTAAGTTCATACTGAACTTAACCCTATAGCACACTATAACAAACAAAGTGCCTTCTTTTGGCCTCATCTTCAGATCCTTGTGGGATCACTGAGCTTGTAAATACAAAAACGGAGAAAGAGTAATGTACTACAGTTGCTCACCACGATCTGTTATCTGTTTCCTGCTAGGTTTTGTGGCTAAATGACGATGCCACTCCTACGACACCGTCCCCTCGACCTTCGGCCCTTGGGCCTGGGATGGGTCAGGGGGGAATCACATCAGAACTGAACCCCATGGGGCCCGGCGGGTTAGCCAAACCTCTACCAACACGACCACAGCACACCACGCCCGACCCAGAGTTTGCAACTGAGGTAAAAAAAAAAACACAGTCAAAGAGCAGCAGGGGCCGTGCAGCCTCACACACACACACACTACAGTAGCTTTTCCTGCCCTCTTTCTGCTCACAGGGAGTGCTGCGTATCCATCTGGTTGAGGCCCAAAACCTGATAGCGAAGGACAACTTCATGGGGGGCATGGTGAAGGGGAAGAGCGACCCCTACGTCAAGATCCGTGTAGCTGGTATCACCTTCCGCAGCCACACCATCAAAGAGAACCTCAATCCCATCTGGAATGAGCTCTATGAGGTATATAACCTTTGCTTGATGATCCTCTGCTCATCTGATGAAGTGATTAGGTTTCAGCTTATATCTTATTTTCATCTTTTGTGGTTTAGGTAATTTTGACCCAGCTTCCTGGTCAGGAGATCCAGTTTGAGTTGTTTGACAAGGACATCGATCAGGATGACTTCCTCGGAAGGTGCGTCCTGACATTACAAATAAAACTGGAGCATTTCAGTCCCCACGGCTCTCATGACTGAAGGAAAATATTTTAATGAAAAGGAGGACAAGGTATTGATTGAGTCCTGTCTTTGCAGGTTCAAGCTTAACCTACGAGAAATCATCAGCGCACAATTCATCGATACGGTGTGTGACACATAGTGAACAGATCATTTAACAAATAATATTTGTATTTATAACCTAATCTGGACCTTTGTGTGCCACTCTTGTTACAGTTTTACACTCTAAATGATGTGAAGTCAGGCCGAGTTCACCTGGTGCTGGAGTGGCTGCCCACAGTGGCTGACCTTCCCAGGTTGGAGCAGGTAACATGTTTGCTTTCTTTATGTTATTTCATATTCGCAAAATAAAAATGATGTTGTAAATAAAACTAAGAAGCCTTGACGGTGCATATCTTTTTTGAAACAACAGCAAAAAAGGACAATAATGCATTGAGTAATATAATAATACACATAATACAAAAAAGTAAATATGTGCAAAGAAATTAATCAAATAAGATAAAGATAGAAGTTTATAAAAAAGAAAAATAAAGTGCATAAATACAGCTGCATTTACGAGGTAGAACCAGAAGCTTAGATCATTTGACATTAGACAAATTATTATTAAACAGGTTTAATATATAAGATCCAATATTCACATATTCTTTCAAATTGATCCTGTTTCAGTCTAATGGATAAAGTTGTTCTTTCCTTCATAAATCACTTAAAGGTATTTCTTAAGGCATTTTCCTTTTTACTGCAGCATAAGAAACCAACTTGTCTTGTCCTACTCAGACCGCTGAAGCCTCATATTAGCTTCAGCTGAACACTAGAACGCATCCCCCATCGTTTAAAGGGATTGTGCCTGGAAGAGGCTGCTTCCCGTTCAGACAGGAGTAATGAAACGGCAAGCATGAAAACCCCAAACCTTTCTATTAAATGAGGCCTTTTGTACTCTGAGAGCCTGGTTCCCTTGTTTTCTAGCAGTGCTATTTGGTTGTTATGGGAAATACAAAACAAACAGTTTTTAATCAATAGGTCAGAGAACAACTTTTTCAGTGGGGGACTTGAGTTTCGTGTGTATACACATATGTAAGCAGTGTGTTAAGTGGTGGATAATGGACTTATCTTTGCAGATGCTTTGTTTAAATTATTTATTTACGTTCATATTTTTGTGTTGCAAAATAAATATTAATCACAACTTTGGTATTGCACCATAAGTCTCAATAAAACTCTGTTTGACATAATTTCCCACTTCCTACAGATCTTGCAGTACCAGTCACAGCAGTCGTACCACAACAAGGTTCTGCCGTCAGCGGCTGTGCTGTTTGTGTATGTGGAGCGTGCTCATGGCCTGCCGGTGAGATCATATCTATGCGTCCTTGGGGCTCTATTTGTTGTTTACTGTGGCTGTGTCCCCATACAGCTGCATTCTCATTTATATATTGTTATGTAACGTGTGTTTGAAATGCTGTGGATGCTGTTGATCACAATGTTTGCATTACAATATTCTTTGCGTGTAATTTCAGTTGAAGAAGAGTGGGAAGGAGCCAAAGGTCGGGGCTGAGATTGTTCTCAAAGGTGTTTCACACAGAACCAAGGTAGGACCATGACATTAGAGATGGGCTTGTGAATGCAACACAAGAGAAGTGCTGTTTGAAAAGTCTGAACAATCTGCTGTGCCTTCTTTCCTTAGATTTGTGAGCGTTCCACATCCCCTCGATGGGACGAAGCCTTTCATTTTCTCGTTCGGGACCCCAGAGATGAAACAATCACAGTGAAGGTGAGAGTCATAAACAGCACCTGTATTTCCACTTTTTGTCTGAACTATGTAGCTGTAAAGCAGGAACAAATAATGCTATACATATGTTATAAAAGGCATTCTAAAAAGTGTTTGCGTATGTTTGTCTGCAGCTCTCCCACAGCTGGGGCCAGGCCCTCGGGTCCTTTACGCTTCCTCTCAGAGAGGTGCTGTTTGAGCCGGGCTTGGTGCTCGACCGCTGGCTCAATCTGGATGCAGCTCTGCCAGAAAGCCAGATACTACTGAGGGCCACGCTCAAGGTACTGACAATATATCCTTCTTATTCTCTCTACACCACCATTATAATGTGACCAGGTGAGTAATGCCTTGGTGGTTATTATTTATGTACTGTATCACTTACATTTCCCAGTATAGAACCAATATTGCAATAAAGTAAATACTTTACTAAGGGTCCAACATCAGCTGTTCAGCACTTTGTTGGTAATGTTCTATGTTAAAGGAATTGTAATGCAATTGCAGATCCCTCTGTTCTGATTGCATAAAAACCCCAGAGCAGACAAACCAAACACTAGCTCTAGATTGGGACATCAGGGTGTTTGTGTTTGTTGGTTGCTGTCTGCATCCTCACCGCTTGATGCTTCTGAATCCTACTCACTGGACTTTGAACACCAAGAAGACACAACCACCATGTGTCAATCAACACAGGAAAAGTGAAAGTCATCCTGGGAAATGTAGGAGATCACAGGCATATATCCCTGTACCAGTATCGGAGTCTTCCTGCATAGCTAGTCTGTAATTTAAGCTGTGATCCATATGTCCTGCAGGTCTTGGACACTCAGCTGGCGGTGTGTCGAAGGCCTCCAGGGGAAGCAGGTAACGACTGCGGAGGAGAGGAAGCCCTTCCCAGATGGGTGCCTTCCCATCTCGACCTCAGACAGAGAAGTGGATTCTCCGTGTGAGTCAAACATACCATCATCGATGCCACATTGTAGTCACTGCCTCCACTGTAAACATTGCAGTTATCAGGGTTTTCCATTTTATTTATTTATTTATAATATAGAAAGACATCTTTATGTAAAACAATCCCATTTTCTATGCTGTGTCTTTAGGAATGATAACGCAAACTCCACAGGCCAGGTGAAGCTCACCATTGGCTACTCCATCGAGGAGAGCAGGCTTTTCATCACCATTCACTCTTGCAGGTCTCTGTTTGACACATGTCACCTCTTTATCGTCACATGTTTGACCCGGAGCACTGCGTACGAACACATGTTGTAAATGTGATCACGATTAACCCACAGAGCGCTGGCAGCCTGCTCCAAGGACGGGGCAGACCCTTATGTTTCCTTCATCCTGCTGCCTGACAAGAAGGCTACCACCAAGAGGAGGACTGCCACCAAGAAGAGAGACCTCAACCCAGAATTCAACGAGCGGTAAGACAAACAAATGAAACGCTTGTGACAGTGAAGAAGGGAACATTGTTATTTGACTTATCTCTCTTTCTGTAGGTTTGACTTTGACTTCTCTCTGGAGGAGTCCACACAGAGAAGACTGGACCTGTCTGTGAAGAACAGCGTCTCCTTCATGAGCAGAGAGAGGGAGCTTATTGGCAAGGTATTTATCATCTTCGGAATTGAAGTTAGTCGTCATCACATAAACTCCCTGATGTTGACGTAGTTATTATGTGAGATATGTAAATGTGAGACATCATCTTTTGCTTCTCCTTGTTGCCCTCAGTTGCAGCTGGACCTGGACCAAATTGACCTCAAGACTGGTATCACACAATGGTAATCATTTCAACAGCTATTGAACAATATTATATATAATAGAGTTGTATCAACAATTGTATGTCCACATATTACTTTCTTCAAGATTATTCACACAACAAATTGTATCCTTTCTGTTTTTCCAGGTACGATTTGGTAGCAGAGACCAACTAGAAGACTCAACAGTTGGTCTGAAGTCCTATTTAATGTTAGGTGTTGCTTCTGTGATCTGTGATTTGTGTTTGTATATTCAGCTTAAATGAACATTTCCACCATCACTGAAGAAAAAAATGAAGACATATTAGCTCCACAAAAACACAGTTCATCTGTATTTATGAAACTTTACATGTAGCCTATCAATCCGTAAAGTGTTACCTGTGGTGAATTCATGCTGTCTTGGACAGATTCTTCAGTAGAATATTTTGGCTGAATAGATGTTTGATAATAATGCAACTATGTTGCACGAATTAACGAATTTATATGTGTTCAAAAGCATGTCTAAGTCCTCTTTGAATTTTATTCACAAAAGGGCTTATGCTGTGGTTAACATATTAAGGTATGATATGTTTATGGATTTACAGCATCCTACACAACTGAGAGAAATTCCTTTGAATTTTATTTTGTACAACTTTCAAATAATTCCCAATATTACTTTGTTTGTATATGTTTATATTATTGCCTTAAGTATTACAAAACTGTGCACAATTTGTCAGTGTTTATGAATTATGTCCCAAATGAAGTTTTATATATTTTAGCCAGAGCTCTATTAAAGTTGCTTTTATAAATCAAAAGTATTATGAAACTAAACCCTCACATTTACCACTGCAAACAGAGGTATGATACTGTAAGCAGAGTTTAAATCACTGTGCTTTTATGATAAGAAAACTTTGTAGATACTGAAAACATGTCGCTGGTGTTCTTCATGCTTCTTTGTGTTTGTACTTTTTGGTAGCGCTAAATACAACAGGCTGAAGCTGTCAGCCATGTTTAGACTTCAAGCAAAACAGTTATGACTTAATGAGAAGCAAGCTAATACTGTACGCCAGCTGTGGGACAGAAGCTGTGGGCTTGGGCACTGATGTCTGGTGATGGAAAGAAAATAAGTGTTTTAAGTGTCAGAAGAACTGAAGAAGAAAACTGCTGAGCTTTGACATTATTTGAACATATCATCATGTATCTGCTGAAGTTCTTGATTAAAATTTGCACTCTCATGAATCAAATCAGGTTTGTGACTTCATTTGGTGTACTTGTTCTATTTATGCTAAACACTATTGTTGTTGTTTTGACGAAATATCA
Organism: Cyclopterus lumpus; assembly: GCF_009769545.1. Lineage (NCBI taxonomy): Eukaryota > Metazoa > Chordata > Actinopteri > Perciformes > Cyclopteridae > Cyclopterus > Cyclopterus lumpus. The sequence continues at coordinate 13,197,417 of NC_046972.1, forward strand.
TACTCCTTTCTGGCCACCAGGTGGCGAGAAAGAGCTGACAACCCCTCACCTTTCAGTCCGGTTGTAAGTGGGCTCACTGCCTGCAGATGTGAGGGGTGGGGGAACAGAAATTAAGCGATTGACAGGTCATTTAACCAGCAGGAGCGCCTCCTCCTCCAGTTTGGGGCGGGACTCGAGAGAAAACCGGCCCTCTGAGTGGAAGCAACAGCAAAGAGTTTAATCACGATCACACAACAATAATGAATGGAAACACGTCGTAGCCAAGAAAGTTGAGCAGCAACTTAAAGTAACTGATGCTTTGAAAGTTGACTGTCGCGAGGGGGAATCCGTTTTAAGAGATGGATTGGCCAGGCAAAGTAGAAACTACTTGCTGGAAGAGAAAGCATCTGCACTTTGATTGTTACTTTTGAAACTATCCGTTTTTTAAGGGACGCTACTGTGGAGCACACTGTAAACCCAAACGCGTGAGTAAAGTGTAAATGGCATTTTGGGACAGTGAGACGAGACTACTGCACTGTCAGCGGTTTATCTCGTTTTGGAGAAGTGGATTATTTGGATTAATCCGTTCATGAAGTTGCTGGAATATTAGGGAGATTTTTGATTTTTGTTTTGCTTGGATTATCACCACTGGAAGACACTTCAGGATTCAAGTCGACCGGAGGATACGGCACATCTGGGGGTGGGGGGAAATGGGTAATATAGAAAGTGTGGATGGCCAGTCGGAGATGAAGCATCACATCATGCCTCTAAAGGTTGCCATGCCTGACCCCACTGAGCTGGAGGAGAAATTTGCCATTGTTTTGGTAAGTTGTGATCTCAGTTTGTGGTCCAAACGTCAAAGAGATATCTACCAACTTTAAATTATGGCTCCTTTTAACTTCAGCTGTTCTGACTCCATCTGCCTCATACATTAATCATTTACAGAATTCAAATTCAAAACAGACGCAACATAAACATCCCTAATGATGGATGGTGTTTCCTTAACAAAAGAGTTCACTTGTGCTCTTTTGTTTTGTTGTAACGTGGGCCTACATGAAGGTATAGTATGTGTATTTACATTTCTGCATCTGCCATTAGGAGCTGCTGATATTTTAAATGAGCCGACCTGTGCTGTCCCGCCCCTCATTCTCTGCCTCCCCCTCTCTCCTGCGGTTCTTTTGTCTCCCCTAAAGTCAGACAACTCAGCGTTTGGCTGAAGTATCGGCATGGTGAGAGTTGGCAGGGGTTGGCATTACACTGTATATCCTTGACTGAGCACATCTCGGTATTCTTCGCCTGGGTTTCTTTTCTTTTTTTGTAAATTGTCTCCCTGCAGGCAAACCATCTGAAAACAGCATTTTCTGAATTCCCCTAAATCTCCCACACCCGAAGAGTCTCCCTTCACACATCAGGCTGGAGTTGAGTTGTCTGAGCGCTTTGTAATAATGAGCACACAGTCAACACCCACTTTTACCGACTATCAACACACACACGTACTCCGTCATGCCGGGGACTTCACACGTTTACTCTTTTTTTCAGGAACAATCAAGTGGATTTAGAATAACTTGAATGTCAGGCTGAGGAAGTGGGTGCTGCAGTCACTCATCTCCAGCGGTGGAAAATCTCTAATCTGTAACTCTGCTGGAGCTGAACATAACAGTCCATCGACACACAGTTAACCTGCAACTACTTTGATCATCATTTAGGTCAATTATTAGCATACATACCACACATTCACTGGTCCCAGCTCTTGTAATGTGAGGATTTGATGCGTTTCGTTGTCTTATGTGATATTAAATGGAATATTTTAGGGAGCTTTGCACTGTTGGCTTAACATAACTAGTTGCTTTAGAAACGTGTGATGGACATTTATCCACTCTCTTTTGAAAAAAGTAAATAATGAAAATACTCGTTGCAGTTGAAACTCTTTGTCTTAAGTAGATTGTTGATCAAGTATTGTATTAATTACCTATTACTGAGCAGCCTGTAACAATGCTTAATACAATAGTTACATCAGGATGCCGTATTGGCCTTTTCACAGTGACACAATGATGGCATATCTTTCAAAAGAGCCACTTTTTGTTATATTTAGTTGATTACCATTTAAGTCGTGCGGTATTATTCACAGAACCTGTATTTGAGTTGCATATTTGAGTACTCTATCCACACTTGCACCACCCAAAAAGAAAAGAGAAAGCTCAATAACATCCCTCCAACTTGTTGCTCTGTTGCAGAAGCATAAAATACATATTTAGTTTTTATCGCCATACTATTTTTTGTGAATCAGTTGCATGGAGGTTTCTCAAAGGTACTTTTTTAAACAGAACCAGACACAACCTTTCAGCTGTTTAAGAGCTTAATTACAGCGTCAAGCAGCTAAGAGATGGAGTCTTCACAGCATTGCTCAGATAGTCTCATTCTTGAACACTTTGTGGATCCTTCATGTTTCTGGAATAAAGCCACTAGTTGCTTGTCAGTGCTATCAGCAGCTACAGAGTAAAGCCCTCATATGAAGAGACTAGCACAGCAAGAAGCCATTCATGGCCTGCTTGTTGACTGCTGTGCTAATCCTCAGTTATTATGACAATTATACACTGTACTACACTGTCAGCACCATTATGACAGCTCAAGTAGGGTCTCCTTCACACAGATGGCTCATTGCTTGGGACATTTCATATCAATTTTTCCATAGCCGTCACATTTCCCAGAAAGAAAAAAGACCAACATATATCCTGCCTCGAGACTGGAACAATTTTCAGTTGTTTGACTGCCCTGGAAGTCAATCCCTGTTATTATGTTCAGCCGTGCAGAGCAGATGATTTCTATGCAAGAAGCAGTAGACTCAACATTACAGTTGTGTTTTTGACTGGGAACATTTTTCAGGCTCTCCAACCACACCCCAACCTACCCCATCGTAGCCCCAGATTTCCTTTACTTTGTGGCAAAGAACAACATGATTGTATATTTTTGTGTTCTTATCAGACAATGGACGTCTCTCTGGCCTACGGGCCCCTTGTTTTGAGATAAAGGCACTTCAAAAGCTTCTGTCTTCGTGGTTGGAGCTCTTCAGGAAGACAAGGCTATGAATATGTTGTCCGGCAGTAGCTGTAAAGTATTGTATACTCCAAAAATAGTCTGAGGGATTCATTCTGCTTTTCTTAAGTGGGCATTTTTATTTGTTAAGTATTGTTAGCAGGGACATAACCGACTTCGTCACAGCCTCAGAAATAACACGCGTTGGGTAAATGGGTAAATTCCCCTTCTCTGGACCACTGTATTTCCTGCTGCATGATGGCATGCTGGTGTGAATGGATGTGTCTGCATCTGTGTGGTGGGACTGCCCTTTCCTCTCAGACACGGCTCACAGACGTCCCATTGGACTGACAGCAGCCCATAATGATGTCATGGGTGCAGCAGCCTTCACCAGTGTAGTAATATCCCAGGGCTAATGACTTTAACAGGACTGCTCTACTGTAGTAGGCGGAGGGGAGCAGAGGAGGGGCGAGACCCCTGGGTTAGCTTCAACTTCTTCATGCGGTCTGCTAATAAAATGCCTGGGTCCATTCTAACCGGCAGCATGTGCTAAAGGCATCTGTCCTTCTCGTCTCTTTTGTCCAGCATCCTCAGAAACCGCCTGAGTTCGGTCTTTTGTGGCTGGAAACAGCTGCCTGGCATTTTCCTTTCTTCGTTTTACAGGGGAAATTGCATTGCTTCCAATGGTCGCCGTGGTTGGTTCACTTTACAATAAGACCTGTGTTCCTGCAGGCTGCTACTAACATGCCATTAGTTCAGCTAGTGATACAGATCTACCTAGACCTCACCGATTCACAGCAAAGAAGCCGTATCTTTAAAATAATACCGTAGTCATTAGTGGCATCCTCTTGATAGTTGTGGCTCTTTTTCCCCCTCTCTTTTGTCCTAGCTAACTATTACTTATCCTTGCTGTTCCAAATGAAAGTGGAACCTCTCATTCACTCAGCCACTCAGTGTTTCCTACCCTCCCATTCCCTGAATTCACTCTCACTGTGGGTCTGTCCTAAAAAATAACCTTCTCCATATGACTCTGGCCTTATGAAAATGATGTGAGATCAGTGAGTGGATTTTCAAAGGTGCATGCCTGGCCTGGGATCCTCTTTCAAAGTGCCCGAGCACCAATCCACCGCTGGATTCCTGCGGTCTGGTCTCCGCTGAGGCCACAGGAGAACTCAGAAAGGGAAAATTCTCTTTGAACTGGCGGTCTGCCACTGTTCTAGGTTGTAATGAGTTAACCAACATTATTAAACAGCGCACACATTTTTAAAAGCTGTTATGGGCGCAGCTTTTGATTATTTCACCACTTGATTGCGTTGGAAACCATTCTAACCGATTTGTCTGACTCGCATCCTTTATACTATTAAATCAAGTGGCGTTACGCCTAAATGTGCCGTTGCAGCTTTTCTTTTGAGATTTGATATAGTCACCATTAAGCAGCAAATGTTCAGATACGTGGTAGAGAAATCCGACGTGCTGACAATGTGACTCTGGCGCTCTGTCTGACGTCACGGTGTCTTGATGGCTGAAGTTTAAAGAAATCTGCAGCGTCTGATAGATGCCACTCAAGTGGAACTAATGGAGTCAAGCTGTGCAATGTGTTTATTGGACATACAATGTAAATCATTTTCATTTGTTGAATGGCGGCCAAAGTTTATTTATGTGCTAAGAATGTCTACCACTCCCTTTCTCACACGCACCATCTTTTCTAAAATAAGAAAATGTGTTTGTTACGTCACTTAAGTTGGAAGTGTGTGTACCCACAACTACATCCTAAGAGGGGGATCATGGGAGTTGAGAGCACATAGTTAAAGTGGTTTTAGATCAGCGGAGCAGGCAGGGGGGTTCAGCACAAGGCTGTCCACCTGGCCCTCTCCACCCTCGGGCTACAATTACCCAATCTGGACCAGGCTTTATGGGGAGTTTTAGTGCTTCTCGACCTCTCTCTACATCGTTATTTTGGAAAGCAAAGGTCAAGTAAAAGCCTGTGACTAAGCAGATATAACATATCGCCATATAGCGACATTTTGGGAAATTTATTTGCTGCTTATTTGCTTTCTTGACAAAAATTAGATAAAACGATCAATGCTACTGTCATATCTTTATGGAAGATAGGGTCATCAGCCAACTAACTTAGCATAAATACTATATGGCTAACTAGTTCCCCCTGTTTACAGTATTTGTGCTAAGCTAAGATAACCAGCCAATGGCTGTATGATTGCTGAGTGTTATTAATTATCCTATACGTCTATTACCAAAAAATGCAATATATTATATTCAAAGCCAGACAGACCTACAGAGATATCACACAAGAAGTATTTGTTGTTTACTTTTGCAGATTCTTTTTTCAAATTTATAAGAAACAGCAACTCAGCACTTAGCACAAGTTGTTTGTGCACATCATTGAAATGTGTATAGATCTGGACGTATATTCATCTGTGCAAAGAAACTGCATGTGTTTTCCATTTCTGTGCATATGTACGTTTTTTTTGGTGCGTGCATTTGTGCGTGTCGGTGGGGGTTTGCATGCTTCTCTAATGCAGCTGCGGCACGGCTGTAGGTTGGAGAAGTGGTTTCCTCCTCAATACAATGGGGACTCTGTCAGTCAGTGTTGTTTTAGAAAGGGGGCCTCATCCCCTGGTGCCCTTTGTGCCGCTACACTCTTTTACAGGGACACTCAGAAAAACTGCTGTAAACCCATTTAAAGAGCAAGTAGATTATAGCAGCTACCTCTCCTACACACCGGTGACATGATATCATTATTTCCCAGGCCTTCTTAAATGACATACAGTAGCTTTTCTCTATCTTCTCCTGTTTTTACAGTAACACTTAAGGTAAATGAAGTCGTATTGAGAAACAAAGGGGAACTTTTTCAGACATATCACGGGTAACGTGATTCAGTCGTTCTCATGTGAGGTCTACGTGTCTTGACTGTCTTTTGGTTCCTCTATATTTCATTATCACCGTTTCCCCCTTCCTCCAATAGAAACCTCAGCCATGAAGATAAATCCAATTTGATTCAAAACTTTTATTTGTACCCAGCCCAGGGTCAGTTTGGTCGCCCTTTCTCTTTGACCGACCTTCACCTTTTTAACTTGGGAGTGTGCCAAGAGGCATTTACCAGCATGAGTTATTGAGGCATTCATGTACCTGCATTCCTGACATTCCCTGTGTGTATCATCTGTTGGCTGGGGCTTCCCTGGTCTCTGCTCGGACGCACGGAGGAGAACAAACAGGATGTCGGCCACACAGGAATGAACGAGTGCCTCCGATTCATCACCGACTGTAGTATTTATTTATAACTCAGTCCTAACCTAAGTTGGATCCTTGTTTGTGGTCACGTTTCCTAGTTACAATGTTTAAAAAAACAAATAAATAGGACGAAATAGTTGTCAGGTGGGATTGCTGGGATAGTTGTATCTCTGTTGTTTTGGAAGACAAAAACGTAGAAGCTCACATTTTAAAGCTTGAGGAACATCTGGCTTCAGGACATTTTCTTCTTCATCTCAGGCGGTGGCCATTTGTTCGACTTAAAGAATCTTGTGATTATAACGGTCCCTCGCTATCACCGCTGTCGATCACTTCCATGTCACCGGGTAAATAAATGGAGGAGCAAATGGGTTTTGGGAGGTAGTTCTTGATTTATCAACCGAAAACCAACTTCCTGGCTGTGAAATAACCACTTGGTCTTGAGTTGTCAAGAAGGGACTGCAGGGAAAGTTATTTCTCTCAAGAGGGCGAGTCAGAGGAGAGGTCACACCGTAGAAGACTCTTGAGAGAATAGAGGAGGCTTCAGAGTGCATTCATACAGGGGAAGGCAAACACCCTCCAAAATACACTAGTCTCAGTCTCAAATGTGAGGATGAGCTGTATTTATTTCATTTTTAATGTATGACTCTTGAACTGACAAAACGTTGAAGATGTCACACTGAACTTTGGGAATAGTGATTTTAAATTGTCAAAAGATTTCTGCAATTTTGTGAAATTAACAATTCACAGGTTAGTGGGGAACAATTATCGATAAATTAGCCCTGATTTATAGCTTACTATTAAGCGACATCAACTAAGAAGAGTTAAAGCTGTGTATTGGTTGACAAATGGAAAGCAAATGATGTTACACAGTTTTCCCTTACTACATGCTTTAAGTTTCACGTGTCAAGAATGAGGTTTGGTGACTGACTCACGTTTGCATGTAAATGAGGTGTGGCCTTACCTGTTATGCTAATATCCTAATAAGCACACTCTTAACTGAGTCTGTTTGCTTTGTAAACTAGGGTAAACATTAGGGGGAGTGGACAGGGAAGAGTACTGAGCTACATGAAAACTTCTCCACCTGTTAGAAAAACATTGTGTCCTCTCTGATTTCTGCCCCTCCCACCTTCAGTCTCTGCCTTTGGGAAACCTGGTCGCATCTGCATTGTTGGCCTCCCAGTCCTCCAGTATCTTTGTCCAGGACTCATGCTTTGTTGTGATTGCCTGGTTCGGGTTACCTCGCCAAAGAGCGATAGAGTGATCGGATGTCTGCTCGGAGATAGGGTGGGCAGTGTTTTCACACACTCTGCTCTGTCGCTTTCAATTCCACGAGGCTTACCTGGGAACTGGAAAAACATCTACAGTTCGTTCATACAAACATAAACACATTGGATGTGCAACAAACACTCACACACACTCGTATTACACGTCACAGAAGGTACAAAGCTGACATTAATCAGGGCAGTTTGGTGATTTCCTGAAGAGTTCAGGAAGTCCCCGGAGCCCAGTGACGACAACGTCTCATCCTGTCTCCTCTCATTGTGTTTCAATAGCAAGGAAAAGTACAAATCCAAACAACAGCGTTCATTAATGAAAAGCTGGTGTGATTCACACTTACGTTTACCATGAATGATGTCATTAAATAAGGTCATTTTGCCTCGTTAAGTGGCATGTACAGTGTGACAGACAGGCGCCCAGATGTTGGTTTTGTATTAGCCCGTCCTGTTCCTCTTGGCGTTCGTTAGGGTGCGGACTGTTTTTCCTTTGGGGCGCAGTCATCTTGATCTGTGTCCATCCATCGCTGGCAAAAGCAGCGGATCATCACTTTATTTTCTCATTGTGAGGGCCTGAAATAGGCTTAAATATAACACAATCATGCCAAGTCCCATATTCCTTGTTGGTTCTGCCTCCTGACAGGGATCAGTGGCCTGTATTTTTCCAACCTCTTCAGACTGTTACCCTCATTTCAGCTACTGGTCTTATCTCTCCCCTCATTGCCTGGTCCAGTATTTTCCTTTATCACCGGATCATTGAAATATGTTCAGAAAAAGTATTCCTTTTTAATACACAGCTGAGGTGCTTTGAAACAATATATGTCAGTGCTTCTTTTTTTTATTAAGAAAAAAGAGCCAGACACGTTTATTTCTCTCAAATTTTTAATGATAACATTATTGTTGTCAATAATAATGTTACAGATGATCAGAATATCAGCCTTTTATTCTCTGAAAAGTCACAGGATTAACATCCACACAGGATCTGAACAAGCTGATCCATGCTTTTATTTCTTGTAGGTTAGTAACGGTTTCATTTCAAAGCTAAAGCTGAAGCTGTAACAAAATAATAATAAAACATTTAATACATTATTTCTCAAGTCTCTAAACCGGCAAATGAAAGGTTGATAGAAAAGACATGAGAGTGTTTTTGATCTCCTTATTTAACTCTCAGCTATTTTTTATTTGAGTATTTGTCTTTGTTTATCTGTTTATCCTGTACTGATGCGATGAACTACAATCTGTGAAGCGTCTTAAATCACCATTGTGTAAGAAATGTGCCAGACATTAATGAATAAGTGAACCTGCCTTTCCTTGAATGTTCAATTTCAGCTAAGTGCATTGTGGTGCACAGCTGGGACCCTTTGATTATGTTGGCTCACAGTTGTACCATAAGTCCCTTCTTCGTGGACCCCGCCCTGATGAGCGCACACTCAGACTAGTTGGAGGTGAAGGGGGCAGTCTGGGCCTCAATGTCTGATCTGCCACAGGCTCTGTCCAGCAAAGTGAGCTCTTCAGCCACCCACTTCTTTCCCTCTGAGCTGACGACAACTCAGTCTGGCCTGTGTAAACCTATCAAAGTAGATAAAAACACAGACTGTGGGTTTTTAACCCACGAGGAGCTCAAATCTAATTTCATGCATCTGCTTAGTTGGCCACTTGTAGGGTCAGATTATCAATCAGAAAATGTGTTGACAAAGTAAATACACTTGTGTGTTCTCTACAATAACAAACAGGCTTTCTACAGTCAAGGCTCTGAAATGAAGAGTCAGTTTGGTTTGGCGGTGTTATATCTTATCCCGACTGAAAGTGTGAAGCTGTAAAAAAGATCAGGGGGGAAACATCTTGTCACTCTTTTCCATTTGTCTATCTGGCTGCAGTTTCTAGTCATAAACTCAACTCAAGGCTGATTGTAAATCAGCTCGGATTAGGACGCTATCCAGTTTAGGACAGACAGCGTTGCCCTGTTGACTCTTCGTGTCTGAGGTGGCTCTGGGCTCTGCAGCATCCCCTCTTAGTTGTGGGGGTTATGCGTGACTTGACTGCTCTGCTGAGTCCCTGATGGCTCTCCTGGACTCTCCATGCCTCCCTAACCCGAAACCTGACCCCCTCAACTACTTTAACTGTTGAGTCTTGAAAACCTCTGTCTTCCTCTGTCGACGGCGCTCTGTTTTAGAGTTTATGCCTGCTCTGCTGGCTGCTGTTACTCCTTAATTCTCCTCCACAACATCCTTTTACCTCTAAATCAAAATAAATTTCTGTCATTTTCATTAGGTCTTATTTCCTCCATTATATTGTTTTTCACCACATGTATTTACTCCTTTTCTGAACTGATTTATGTGAAGAGATCTCTACATTAAAAAGGTTAAACTATAATACAGTTTTATACGGGCAGAGTTTTCATTCTCTACTTTGGAAACTCTGCCTCATGTGCTTTCAACATGGGGGGCCTAATGATAGGAGAAATAGTGGTGATAATGGAACCAGTTCATCTGGTTGCACAGTGTACTGGTGTTGTGTGTTAGCCGGATTTTGCTCTCCACAGCACCAGGAGGCAGACACTGACCCTGCCCACCAGCCATTGTTAGCGATTTTCTATGAGGAAAGAAATAGCTCAAATGTCAAAGTATGGAAATGGCACAGCACCAAACCAAAACAAAGCGCCACATTGAATCCTTTGGAAAGCCAGTCTCAGGTCAAACAAGAAAGGCCTTGCTGGAGGAGAGAGTATGTGGGCAACATGGCAACATAACAAGCACCAAACATTTTTGACATTTCTGTAGTATTTTACTCCTAAAATGGGCCGATGAATCCCAAATTGGGCCACTGCCCCCTCTCCCGCATAAAACAACATCTTTCTAGCTTCTTATAAACACAGGAAGGGCAAGATTGTATCACTGTGGGAGAAAGTGAAATTAAATTAGCTAAATTGGGTTACTTGGCTCAAATTACCCAAATCTAGTCAGAAAGGAAACATCCTCTCTGCCTTTTGCCTTTTCGCAGTAGAAACCACTTCTTTACCTTCTCTGTCATTAGAGAAATACTTTTTTACACCCATAATATTTGTAGCTTCACACAACTGCTCCCACCTGTATTTGTTTACTTTACCTGAGGCTCTAACTGACAAAGAGCAGAACAGTATTAAACACCACAGTCTTGTGTATGTCTCCATGGCTTGCAATGGCAGGGAACCTATTACTGATCGTTTATTTTCCACTTCTAATTCATGTTTTTATTACTGAAATCTTAATCAAATCCAATATCAGTAGGTTATCAGGCAGGTTTTTACTTAATGTTGCTCCTTTTATAAATGGATAAACATGAGTGTGTGTCTGGTCTGCATGTTTTCCAGTAACTCAGAATAAAATGACTACAAAAAGCACCTTGCTCTTTGCCTTTTTGCCCTACAGTTCTACTTCAGTATGCGTGACTGACCGAGAAGAGAAAACAGACCACTTTGGGTCTGAAAAGATGCTAGAGTAGATATCTTGGCTTGTTTTTTCATCCACGCTTTCATTTACTGTTTGGATCACAAGCCTATGAAACATAATTATAAAGTGTATTAAAGAGATCTACTTGACACACAGTGCAATTGGTACTTCTTAGTCATTACTTCATTATGAACAAGGGTCAATCCACTGAAGGTGGACTGCAACAAATGATTATTTTCATTATCAATAATCTGCCCATTATTTTCTCAATTACAGATTAGTTGATTTTATTTCCCAAATTATTGAAAAATGTTTGTCGTGGTTCCCCAGAGACATCTCCAAATGTCTTGTTTTTTCTGACCAACAGTCCGAAAACTAAACATATTCAATTTGAAGTGATATACAGTAAGACAATTAATTACATTTGAGGAGCTGCAACCAGCAAATAGTACATGCAGCTGAAAACAATAATCCATCATCAAAATAGTTCATGTTAGAAAATAATGTTCTTGCTATCGACTAATTGATTAGTTAACTAATAGTTTCAGCTGTACAGTAAATCGTAATTTTTTTTTTTCTTTCATACGCCTCGTTAAATAAGAATTTGATGAGCCCTGTCTGTTTTCTTTTGATAATCACCAGCTAGAGGTTATTATTTACTGGTCTAGTATAAGTTATCAGTAGCCAATGCTCATTAAAGTAGTGTCCATTCTATGTTAAAAAGGAGAGAAATAGTTTATTAGAGACGGATGATACACATGTGTTTTATTGCTCTTCACTTCCTAGTACGATTGTCCTAAAAACTGTATCAGAGGTGAAATTTCTCCCAGGAGACAGAAGAGGAGAGAGTGGTTCGGGGGTCAGACGAGAGGAAATTTACTACTATGAACTACTACTATAAACAGCACACATTCCTCCTTTAATTCTGGACATCTGGTATGCATGCTGCTTCTTTCCTGTGTCCTGCCATGGATTCATATAGCAGGTTATGTCAAAAGCTCCATTGCAACATCTCTGCACTGTTTCCCACTACAATTATAACTTTAGCAGACATTACAATTTTTAATTTCTTCAGGGTTTCTCTTTGGTATCTATCTGCAATTTAAGGTTGCTTCATGTGCTTTTGAGTTTGCCTTATATGTTGTGATATCAGAAATATGCTGTTTAATGTGAAATGATTCGTGAACTGTAATGAAAAGCAGAAACACAGTTTCTTTACCTCAGTCCCCTTTTAGACCACATGATTCATGATGTGCTGATGGAGTGAACAATACCGATGTGGGAAACTTATTTTAAAAATACTCACATGGGACGTTCCCTCTTACTAGTGACTAAGGGGTTGTCATGGGAACATGTATATTTAATTTATTTTTTCATGTCTCAAACACTCCACCGGTGGAGCAATGTTAGTGTGAACATCACGTCTGGCCTTGGATGGGTTAACAGGGTGCTGCATTTTAGAGAGGAGGCTGAGTTATAGCTGAAGGTTAAAGGTCAAGCTGACAGGCCGTTTGTGGTTCTGGTGGTACGGGTGTAAATGAGGGTTCCCAGTGCAAACAATCGCTCATGTCTCTTCAAAGAGAAATGCTGAGGTGATCAGTTTCAGGCGCTGGAAAGCTCAGTCAAGGAAGTTATTTCGTCTGAAGCTTTTGTCGTTTAGTTATTTTTTAAATGTTATCATGAGGTCATAAAATGCTTAAGTGTGTTGGTCTCCAAACACAAATTAGAGCATTTAGGGTTTAATTTGAGCCACAGTAAACTGCCTGCCTCAGTACCTCTCGTGTGGCGTTCAAGTGTTTTTTTATGGCTGGATTAGATGACAGGTCTGGTAATAGGCCCGCACTTTGGTACTAGCTTGTTGTGGTTAAATGAAGGTGTTGCCTGAACAATACTGAGACGCAAAAGTGCAGTGGAGATGCGGACCATCTTCTGCGGCAGGATGCTGAGTGTCAGCACAGGAAGTGAGGTCAGGGTGTATGTCTCCAAAATGTCCGTCTCTGCTGTTGGTGCCAGAGGCCTGTAAAGCCCCAGTCAGTGACACACACTCAGTCAGAGTTTCGAGAGTCAAATAAACCGAAAAAAAGGAAATACGTGTTCATAAATTAAACTAATGCTCACATCTTCTATTTTCAGAATTCTATGAATCTGCCTCCAGACAAAGCGCGGCTCCTCAGGCAGTATGACAATGAGAAGAAGTGGGACCTGATCTGCGACCAGGTGCATTGAAAAACTCTTTTTCATAAACTACAAAACCAGCACTAACCTGCCGTCATCACTATACTCATTCTGTACCAGCCCAGTAATTTGAGCCGACTGCACATTACAATGCTTTCGCTGTTGTGTATTTTCAGGAGAGGTTTCAGGTGAAGAATCCGCCTCACACCTACATCCAGAAGCTACGAGGATACTTAGACCCCGGAGTCACTCGGAAGGTGGGAGCGTACTAATGTCCTTTCAAATATAGCGTCCACTTAAAGAGGAACTCCACCGAGTTCACACATCACAGTCTGTTTACAGGTGTTGGGGAGTACTTCTGAATATGTGGACATTTTCTTTTCATAAAGCCTTTTGTGGCTGAAGAACTCTAATAATGTTGGTTTGGGCTGAAGGCTACAAGTTTTGAAAATGAAAAAGTCTTTGGGTCTGTAGAAAGAAGTGCGGTTACATCCCACTCCTCTCCTCATATCTGCTTGAGGTTTTACATTACCCAGTGCTATCACAACACACTCGAATCTTGGAATGAACTGTCGGGGGTTGAGTTGCATTCTGGGTACTGGAGGCACCAACGAAGTTATAAACAAGAAAGACATTTTTATTAAACTGTGCATCGTGAATCCATCAATGTAACAAAAGTGTAATGCTAAATCAGTACTGTTCAAAAGGAACCTGGAAACTCTCACTGCTTATTAAGTAGAAACTACACTATGATATTTCTACAACAATCTCTGATCTTTCATTGTGTTACAGAAGTTTCGCAGACGGGTGCAGGAATCTACCAAAGTCTTGAGGGAGCTGGAGATCTCACTGAGGACAAACCACATTGGGTAATCAATACTTTGTCTCTCAGATGTTACACAGATCTATTTAATGGTGCACAAACCTGAAGGAAACCACATTATTGTTTTCCCTGGTAAAGAATAGTCCTTTCTGGGCTCTTGCTGCTGCAGGGACCCAGAGCTCTTTCTGGTGCCCAGATATCCCCCATTGTTCTAACTTGCCAAGCTCTGCAGCTCCACTTCATAGAGCTGGTCCTCATAATGCCCAGATGGTAGCTATTGTGCTGCCCCGTCCACTCCCCCATAGTGTGGAGCAGGAAGCTTTGTTGTGTGTGCCAGAGGGACAGGAAGCCTGATGACCAATGCTGAGCCCAGTGAAACGCACAAAAACAACACAGAAGGATACTTTTCTGTTTACACATTTCTCACTTTTTTCTCATTTTAAAGCACACACTCCTTTTATATTGTTTTGTCATGGTTTGCCATGGACATTTAATACTGTACAGTTCACGACACAGACGCTGTATGTTATGTGAAGCCTTTCTAGCTTTTATCTTCACTGTCGCAGACATGATCCTTGACTTTATAATCTGATGTCACATAATACATGTGCTGCAGGGACTTGGCGCTGAATTCCCAAACCAAAAGAAGCCTGTAAAAATACTTTTTTCTTTTCCATAGCATTTGTCGAGCTCCAAGAATAACTCATATTGTAGGCCTCATCAATAAAGTTCTGTTTCAATGCATTTCCCAGAAAGACTCGCAGGCAAAGAAAAAAAAAGAAGCTATTTTTCAGGAGACTTTTGTGGATGGGATTAAGTGTAATAGATGCCGGTTATGTGCATGTCTGTTTCCTGGGCCAGTTCTGATGTGTTATTTCAGAAATTGCCAAGAAAATCTGAAATAGCAACTGGTTGGCAAGGAGTAGAGAGGAAGGAGTGAGGGGTCGGTGGCAGGGAAGGAGAAAAGGGAGGGAGGGTGGTGGTAGACAGGAAACTGATGATCAAGCCCGCCTCCTTGTCCAACCCTCCTCTCCTCTCCTCCTGCACCCAATCTTCTTACTGCTTTGTTTGCTTTGCTCAGTTCTTCTCCTCACCTCCCTCCCTCCCTTCGCTACTTTGAGGCTCTGATTGCTTTCCTGCCTGACTCGCCATTGGCCGACTGTCATCCTAACCAGCACCCCAAGACTATTTTAAGAACCTTTTACCCCAATCCTGTCCCACCCCTGGAGTTCTCTGAAGACGTGGGGAGGAGGTGAAGGGGTCTGTCGGGGAGGCAGACTGAATACTGTTGACTGTCAGGGATTCAACCTGAGCTCAGCTCCTTCAGCCATATGTCCTCCACATTCTTTCACTCATCGCAATGGGAATTTCTTTGTTTGGAGTTGTTTCCCTCTCCAAAAAACTGGAGTTAAATGTGGAGTCTGGTTTACTTTCCATGACATTCCTGCCAAGTTTCTTCATTCAGCCGAGGGGAGGGGATACCCCCCTCAGAGCTGCCTTAAAGGATCATTCCGGTTTAATACAGCAAGGGTTTTATTTTTTACCATCATCTCGACATTATAACATCTTTGCTGCAATATATAAGTTGATATTGATACAACAATAAGTCAGACGGGAGAGACACAAGCTGTCATACTATCAAACAGAAAGTTTACTCGGATTACAGAAACTATATTATTCCAGGGAATATTGTGAGCACACACAACTATGGGAAGTTGATGGATGAATTAACAGTTTGGGCAACAATTTTGCCTTTATTTTTATCAGCTATATTTATTTTGGTTCACTTGGGGATTTGTTAAAAACTGGTGTAATTGTCTGGGTTTGCTGCCCTGACTTATTTTTGCAATGTCACAGTTTTCTCAGATTTTAACAATGAACTTGGCCAGAAGGTGAAGAATGCCTCAATTTCTCAATAAAAATTCTTCAGTCTTTATTCAGTCTTTTTTTTTTGTCCAACCAACTGTCCAAAATCCCAATTTATTCAATTTATTTCAATGTAATACCAAGAAGTTCAGCAAATCCACACATCTGATAACGTGCAATTCTACAGTGAAGCTCAGTAAGCGTCAGAAAAGTCAGTGGAGATATGAACTAAAACATACATATACAGTACAATTCAATTCAATTCAATTCAATTCAGTTTATTTTGTATAGCCCAATATCACAAATTACAAATTTGCCTCAGAGGGCTTTACAATCTGTACACATACGACATCCCTGTCCCAGGACCTCATATCGAATCAGGAAAAACTCCCCAAAAATAACCTTTCACAGGGATACAAATCTGTGTGAACACGCATACCTAATACATATGATAATATTGACACTCATCACTCATCTATACATCTGCCTCTACGTGGGCTTCCATTTTGCTACAAATTAGGTAGATGTTTTTTTAATCCGTTATTTCAATTCATTACACCTAATAAGACAAATATATGTTTTTGTGATAGGGAGGATGGCCATAAAAAAAGATTTGTATTGCTAAAACCACATACAAATCCATTACTAAACTACTACATTTTCTCTCTGTTTCACTTTCTTTTTCTACATAAATGGGTAAAATGCAATCCTAAATAATAAAAGGACATGTGTATGCTCCTGATTTGATGCACTGTTAACCCCTCTGTGTTCCCATGCGTCACAGGTGGGTCAGGGAGTTCCTCAATGATGAGAACAGAGGTCTTGACGTCCTGGTGGAGTACCTCTCCTTTGCACAGTGTGCTGTCATGTAAGTACTTTTATATAAGAACACTTTATACACACACACACACACACACACACACACACACACACACACTGCTCATGACCGTGGCTCAAAACCTTTCCTGAGGAACTAGGTTGGGCAGTGGATTCAGCTGCTGGGTTAACACGTAATGTCCTGTAGGGCCTGTAATAAACCGCTTGTGCATCTAAAAATGTGCTCTTTGCATTTGCAATCTTTGAACTATGTGTTTGCCTTGTTGCATACTCGGCAAACTACACGTGTTTCTGTGTATGCTATGTGGTATAGTGGTATGGTGCTGATCTATACCTTGCGTGAATGGGACAGAATCTCTGTGCTGAGCTTTATCGTGCAGCTCGATGACAGTTCTTGTGATAACCCCTGGCTCTCTACCAAGCTGCCTTGCTGACCTAACCTCCCCCGTTCCTCTCCTCTCCATCCCCTGTGCCTCTGTGTTGGCTTGTGTGTCTATCTGTATGTGGCCCAGGTTGGATTTTGAGGGGCTGGAAAATGGGGAGGATGGCTTCTTGGATAAAGCTAAATCTTGGAGCAGGTCCATAGAGGATCTGCACCATTCCAGCACCCAACCCTTCTGCAACACACTGGTGCGCTCTGCCCGCCAGTCTGTCCTCCGGTACGTATTGCTGAGCTAGCTTCTCTGCTGTTACCTGTCCCCGTTATTGCCTTGCTGTGCTACCTTGAATGCTCCAATAATGTATTAGCATGTAAACCAGTTGTCTTGGTGCTGTTTTGTTTCAGGACGATGTCTGAATGGTTGATTAGTTATGTTTTGGCTGACCTCTCTCTTGACCTCAAGGCTCTGCACAAACTCAATCAGATAGAGTATCAGAGATGGATACTAAAATCGTTGACCTTTTGCATTATGAGTCTCTCTTGGTAATGGGCCTCCCTCATCTGTCCAGATGTGCGTCTGTACTGTCCTCAGATGAAAGCCAGTTGTGAGCTGCAGCATATGTTGGACAGTTGTCTTCTTCCTCACTGAGCCACACACAGACAAGAGATGGAGATGAAGTCTGATGGGAGAAATTTAAAAGAAAAATAGTCCACAAGAAGATTAAGAAAACTGCTGAATATGTATATTTATATCATTCAGAAACGCTGGATCACAAGCGACTGTAAAAACTATTTATGAACTGCACAAGAAAAGTAATACTATGTCCACATGATGACTGAGCAATACAGTTACATAATAGCAGTCTGTGTGCATAGACCTCACTCTGTTGACAGCAGCAAGGATACCAGTCATCTCCCATGATGCATCTGTAACCTCAAAAGCCATCTAAGTTTTTTCTGTCAGACCTCGTTCTCTGTAATTTTCTCTCTCTGCCTCTCTGCCTCTGTGTGACACACTTGAAACAAGAGTCATACGACTACCAGAAAAACTCCAGAAATAAATGAAACAAGCTTTGGTTAAACATCAAATTTGAAGTAAAACACTGAGTTTAAGTCATAAATCTCTATCATATAATAACTGCTGCCCTCCGTTGCAGCTACGGCACGGTTTCCAGCAGCAAAACCATCAAGAACTCCCGCATCGTGAGCCAAAAAGATGATGTGCATGTGTGCATCATGTGCTTGAGAGCAATCATGAATTACCAGGTAAAACCAACACTCCACCACACACAATCGGACCCAGATATCTGTTATAAACGTGAGGATTATATGCTTCCTGTACAGTGTGCTCTATATGTTCTAAGGTTTTTCTCACCACATCCTGTTCTCTCTCTCTCTGTGTGTCTTCTTGATGCAGTATGGCTTCAATATGGTCATGTCTCACGCACACGCAGTCAATGAAATTGCTCTCAGCTTGAACAATAAGAACTCACGGTAAGAACTGACGGCCCCCGTCTCCATTGCTGGGTCAAACAATTGGGGAGACCCTGCAGCCAGTTCATATGATATGCCTCTCATTCTCCATGGGGCTCAGCTTTTCTCTGTAGTCGGGGATCAGAGCCGTATATACAGGCTGTTAAGGAATGTTTACTAAAGGAAGATTAGTGGTAAACCGCCAGCGCTGATCACTTCATAATGAAGGACGCCCTGCTTCACACTTCTGTATGGATTAAAGATTTCAACTCCTGTATGTTGATGAGTTCACCTTAAATTTAAGGACATACATTCTGGTAGCGTAGATAGTATAAATATTGTGCTTTCGCACCTTTAATTTAAGAGTGTTTGCAGTTGAACTTTATCCAGGTATGTATTATGTGTTTCCTGTACTTACAGGACGAAAGCCTTGGTCCTCGAGCTGCTGGCTGCCGTTTGTCTAGTCCGAGGAGGTCACGAGATCATCCTTTCAGCATTTGACAACTTCAAAGAGGTGCCCAAAGCAATCTAAAGTTGTGCTGTTAATATTGGGTGGTAATACATGGCTAATCCTGTGAGAATTTAATGTGCTATAATATTAATTCATATTCCTAATTTGCCTCCATTTCGCACAACACTAGTATGCATGAGGGCATAACGAGCCAGTGTAGATGAATGAAAGTGGAGGAGCTCTGGCAGATTTCATGTCGACTGAGGGTGTAAGCAAAGCTCTATGGTGGCCTGTCTGAGGTCATTAGTCTCATTAGGACACCAGATGTGAGCCAACCTTGAACAATGATAAGAATCAACTCCCTGATGGGAGCAAGTAGACCACAACGTTTGGCTTAGCCTCTCGGTTTCTGCCTACTCAGTCATCCAAACACCGGAACCGCTGAAAAGCCCCAGACGCAAGAGTGAATCCCCCCACTAGTCAAAACAAGATGGTGTTTCTGGAGTGCTATATTTCTTAATGATACATTAATACAAGGTGGCAGGTATTAAACCACAGCTGTACAGTAAGCAAATATTAGGTCTACAACTACTACTGTTTCTAATTAGGATTGTCAGGAAGGGGCATGCCTTTTTAAAATTGTTACAGTGCTAGATAAAGCACCTTTTAGAAACATTGTTCCCCCCTTTCCCCCTTCATTGTATTGTTGTGCAGGAATTTGGCTCAAGAAGTCGGTCCTATGTCTTTATCTTCCGCTGGCTTCCCTTCCCATGAATTATGATAATAAGAAGAGGTTGTTGTTGCAAATGGAGGAAGCTGTTCTCTGTTTACATACAGCTACGCTCTGGTTTAATCCTGGAATGTGATATCAAAATACTTTATGATATTATGTTTGTTACATTCATTAATATAAGGTAGTTGATTTATAGAGGACTTCAGAGGACCTTCAATGTTTGTTTTGATATTATATATTTTGCATACAACAGAACAGCCTGCAAAACATAGAGGTAATATGATATTGTTCTCAAGTAGAAATAGATAATCAAATAAGTAAAACATTTAAGGGAAGAAAGACAACCGGTGGCCATTTCTTAATAAAAACCTGTGGTCTGTGCTTAGTTTTGAATGTTTCCTCCATTTCAACTGAATATAATATATCATGAATTAATTTAATTCCTTTGTATTGCTGCATCTTTTGCATTTTAGGTGTGTAAGGAGAAGCATCGCTTTGAGAGACTGATGGATTACTTCCGCAGTGAGGAGGGAAACATTGACTACATGGTAAGATAAGCTTTGTATTATGGATGGATATTTTTATTTGGGTGGGATTGAATATATTGAATATATTTTGATCTAAATCTGTCTGTGGTGCAGGTTGCTTGCATGCAGTTCATCAACATTGTGGTGCACTCAGTGGAGGACATGAACTTCAGAGTCCATCTGCAGTATGAATTCACCAAGCTTGGACTGGATGATTACCTGGAGGTAAGATGACAATGCTGTTGTTAAAATGGGTGCACCAAATAAATATTCTCAGGCTCAGACTATTTGTCCAGTGGGTGTGGAGTGGAGTATCTCTAATGACAATTCATTCTCCCTCCTGTCAGAAATGTAAACATACAGAGAGTGACAAGCTGTCGGTGCAGATCCAGGCCTACCTGGATAACGTGTTTGATGTGGGAGGTTTGCTGGAAGATGCGGAGACGAAGAATGCTGCTCTGGAGAAGGTGGATGAACTGGAGGAGCACTTGTCCCATGTAAGTGCACCTCCCAGTCTGGGCCACCAACACAGCTCTCTGGGCCCATTTTTATGAGATTATTGTGTGTTCACCAGCCATGTACTTAACTTGGCTGTTTCTACATGGTGATTAAAAAATGTACTCGGTGTTTGCATTTCACAAATGCTTCAGAATAATGACGGGGTGGAAAACACTGGGAAATACTGTCCGTGAAACAAGCTTAATATTGTTCTTCTGTTGGCTCATTCTTTTTGGGCAGTTGTCTTCATATCCCACCACTTTGCAAAGACCTTCTTCTCATTGAAAGGTCGTGGGCAGCGCTGACATCACTTTAGGAATTTCATAACAAACTCTGCTCTCAATAGTCAGGAATGATGGGGGAGGATGAGGGTGAAGAATCTCTTTTGAATTCCTATTCAACATGTGTAATCTGTTCAAAATCGAAACGCTGTGTCATGCTGTTGCTGCATCATGCTGCTCGGTGTATATTATTTATTATTGATGATACACAGTGTATAGGTGAGAGAGTGGGAGGGAGTGAGACTGGGAAAGATGCCATTGCTGTGGATTAATTCTTGAATTCACCTCCTCTCATCTCTCGTTGTTTTATCTCTCTGTCTTCTTTCCCAGGTGACAGAGAAGCTACTGGAGGTTGAGAATGAAACAATGATGAAAGTAGCTGATCTGGAGAAGGTGCTCCTTCAGAAAGATAAGGACATGCATGCAATAAGGGTAAGCCATGAGCCGTAATGATGTGATATTGCTTTGCCTGCCTCGCATCACTTCGCTGTGTGTTAGCAAAGATCAGTTTCAGATGCATGGAGCTAAATTGCTGTGATAGCAAATTAGGTCTGCAGGAAACAGGATGTTTCTTATGCATTTAGTCATTGTCTTGTGCTCTTTATCGCCCCCTGGTGACTCTTCAGGAGACGTACGAGTCGACCAACACCCAGGTCACCACACTGAGGAGGGTGATCAAGGAGAAGGATGCTGCCTTCCAGAGGCACTTCAACATCGAGAGGAGGCTGCTGGAGCTCGAACAGCAAGGCACCATCCGTTTACACAAGAAGGCTGATGGAGATATTGCCATTGAGCCGCTGGGTGTCGGGGGTGGTGTTGGGAGTAGTGGCCTTGGGATCCCACTGGGGGACATTAGGCAGCTCTCTTTGGGTTCAACAGCTCGATTTACAGAACCAGGAGGACCAGACACCAGTTTACCACCAGCCAGCGAAGCCCCTCCACCTCCTCCGCCACCTCCACCCCCTCCTCCTCCTCCTCCTCTTCCCTCAGCCCTAGGTGATAAACCATGACTCACAGTGATTTTTGTCTGGTGATACATATATATATGCCTGGTGACACATACAGGTACAAGTTGACCTGGTTTGACTATAGACCCTCTGAAGAGGTCTATTTTTGTTTCCCCTTCTTTGTTCATCCGTGCCAAGCCCGGTGATGAGTCACAGAAGTGGGTTTCTACCCCAGACAGGAAAGGGAAATACAAGTTGTTTCCTTTGTATGTGAGTGTGCAGATCGACTGTAGCACAAGACCAACTGTTAGAGCAGTTTTCAGCTCTTTTTTTTAAAGGAGCAGTTTCTAGAATTAAGAAACTACAGGCATGGAATTTAGTACTCATAACTATGTTTTCAGTAGTGTAGAATCACCTGAAGCTAAGAGTCTTTGTGTCTTCATTACCTAAGAATGAGCAGTTTATGTCTGGGATCAGCCCAAGAGCGGGTCCTCCTCACTGAGTCTCCCATGTTGCACATAGATCAAAGGCATGATGTAGGATTGATAATCAGTGTTCTAGTAAAATGTGTTTAACATTGTCTTGTACATTGATTGAAGGCCACTGTGCACCAGCCCCACCACCACTACCTCCCCTCGCTCCACCTCTGCCGGATGCTTCTCCATCAGTTATCCTGAGTTTGGGTCTGTCAGGTGAGAGCTGATATTAAATTACTTAGTTGTTTTTCACCTTCGTACACTGTAGCTAATAGAGCTAAAGATGACACACTTTTTATGAAGCCCATGTCTACAATGCATCAAAAGCACATTCACAAGACACAATGCATTAAAAAGGCGTTATAATCATTTTATAATCATGCAAAACCAATTGTTACTAACACCTGTATTTATTAATTTTCTTAATTCTCGACTACAGCTATCAGGATCAAGAAGCCCATCAAGACCAAGTTCCGCCTGCCAGTGTTTAACTGGACGGCCTTGAAGCCCAATCAGATCAACGGCACAGTCTTCAACGAGATTGATGATGAACGTGTGCTAGAGGTAAATCAAGCAGATACAATGTAGCTGAAAACATCATTATCATTAATAAATACCCATGACTAATGAGCACAACAATGCTAAACATGTTTGGGGGAAAAGAACATTCTAATTTGTACTAATTATTTACTCTCAAAGACTCAGGTAAATGGCTAAATCCTGATTGGTGCAAGGAAAAACATGACATCACCTTTTTCCAACTGAGCCCTCCCCCCACATCAAACCAGTCAGAAATGCTATGAGAAAAATAACAGATGTCTCATGTGAAATGACCAAAACTGTTCCAACTTTTTGGTCCAACAGACCATCCCTCATAGAGTGGATTGAGATAATGTGTTTCCAGGACCTTTAATATTAGTTCATAACAAGTAAGTAAACTGTCACTCATGTGCAGGAGCTGGATCTGGAAAGGTTTGAGGAGCTGTTTAAGACCAGAGCCCAGGGTCCCATTGTGGATATTACCTGCACAAAGAGCAAAGTGGACAAGAAGGCAGTAAACAAAGTCAACCTTCTGGACTCCAATCGCTCCAAGAACTTAGCCATCACACTGCGAAAGGCTAACAAGACCACAGAGGAGATCTGCAAAGCAATAGAGAAGTAGGCACTTTTTCTAGACTTCAAATAGTTTCTTAACAATAGACAAGATGGTAACTAATATCTGTTATGTTTACTCAGGTTTGACCTCAAGGCCTTACCCGTCGACTTTGTTGAGTGTTTGATGCGTTTCCTGCCCACTGAGAATGAGGTGAAGGTGTTCCGTCAGTACGAGCGTGAGCGGCGTCCACTGGACCAGCTAGCGGAGGAAGATCGCTTCATGTTCTTCTTCAGCAAGATTGAGAGGCTCACGCAGAGAATGAACATCATCACCTTTGTTGGGAACTTTTCTGACAACATCAACATGCTCACGCCCCAGCTCAATGCTGTCATTGCTGCTTCGGCCTCAGTGAAATCTGCACCAAAGTTGAAAAGAGTGCTTGAGGTAAGAAGTTTTTATTTGACCGTTGTTTTTATTTCAGCAGCGTTTGTATTGATTATGCATATTCATGTATTCCTTTGGTTTTCTTCTAGATCATCTTAGCCTTGGGGAACTACATGAACAGCAGCAAGCGAGGCTGCGTTTATGGTTTCAAATTACAAAGTCTTGATCTGGTGAGTATTACGTAGTCAAATTTGGAGAAACTGCTCAGATAACCAATCAGCAAATAAATATGCTCCACAGTTCATTTATGCAGTGCTTTTGCTGATATTCCCATTCATTCATATTGCTACACAGCTGCTGGACACAAAGTCTACAGACAGAAAGATGACGTTGCTCCACTACATAGCTCTCACTTTGAAAGAGAAGTACCCTGAACTGGCCAACTTCTACAACGAACTGCACTTTGTGGATAAAGCTGCAGCAGGTGAGTTCAGCATTACGAGGATATGCTAATAGAAATGTTAGCTCTGTTCAGTGAAATAAGAACGTTTTTATAACACTATGTTCACATACTTTTGTATTGCTGTAAATAAAACATATTCCCTGTTTACTGTACACAAGTATCTCTGGAAAATGTGCTTCTGGACGTTCGAGAGCTGGGGAAAGGCATGGACCTGATCCGGAGAGAGTGTACTCTTCACGACCATTCAGTCCTGAAGGGCTTCGTCCAGGCCAGTGACACACAGCTTGACAAGCTGCAGAAGGATGCCAAGACAGCAGAGGTATCAAACCCTGTCCTCACCTCTCAACCTCAAATGGGGAAACAAATTAAAATAGACATGAGACATACCTCTATGCCAGATTCAGATCACTGACCTCTTACACACAACCAATCATGACTGAACAGTGTTTACATACTGTCCTTCCCGATTCTAGGAAGCCTTCAACAATGTGGTGAACTACTTTGGAGAGGGTGCCAAGACAACTCCGCCCTCTGTGTTCTTCCCCGTGTTTGTGCGCTTTATCAGGGCCTACAAGGTGAGGACACGAAGCAGCATCTTTCCTCACTTCTGCACTGACAGGGTGCAGCTCTCTCTATCGGTCAGATGGGAAGTTCCCTGTTCCCTGTTGTCAGTCTCAGTGAGAGCAGAACAAGGCAGAGCTTTAGCTGCCTCTGTGCCACAGGACGTGGCGTATAGTCCGAGGCCAAATAACAGGAAAAGCCAGCTGGGTCTGACTCCAGAGCTGCAGCTGTGGTGTTTAGACTGGTTCTTCCCCCTCCCTCTCCCCCTGTCCCTCATCTCCTTTACCCCCGGACAGCCTCGCCCTGCCCCACCACATAACACATTTCCTGAGATTGTTCTCAGTCTGGATTTATGGGATCTGCTAAGGAAATGTGCAACACAAGGATTTCTGTGTACGTATGTGTGTCTGTATGAGTGACTTAAAGATATAGTTTGACATTTGGGAAATCCGCTTGTTACGACTCCAAGTTGGTCCAGGGGAGAGAGGAGTAGTCCTGGTGAAGAATATGAGGAGCTGGATTGAAACGGAAACATTAAATAATGAACTGATTAAATTAAATTTGACTGCAATGACGACATACACAATTTCATCCTTGCAGAGAGTTTGATGAAAAATATCCATAGCACTCATATCTTTAAAAAAAAAATGTTTTAAACATTTCCTGCCAGTAGCCGCTTAGCTTAGCATAACAACTGAAAACAGGGCTGGCTTTGTCCAAAGATAGCTTTGGCAAATGTTGTTATCTTTAAAGTCAGTTTAGCTGTTTACAGCTAAAATGAGCTTCTGTCTCTTGTTGCAGTCACGTTGTTCTCTTCTCAACAGGATGCAATGGAACAAAACGAACAGAGGAAAAAGCAGGAGGAAGCAATGAGAGAAAAGTTACTGGCTCAGGAGGCTAAACAGCATGACCCCAAGGTACAGTCAAAGTGCACTCCAACTTAAATCTATCAGATGTTTACTCAGTGCTAAATAAAGCCTAGGGCGTGCCAAAAAGCACAACACAAATATCCTCCCACTGGTTTTCAGGTCCAATCCCAAAAGAAGAGGCAGCAGCAACATGAGCTGATTACAGAGCTGCGCAAGCGGCAAGCCAAAGACCACCGGCCTGTGTACGAGGGCAAAGATGGCACTATCGAGGACATCATCACAGGTGGGCCAGACAACACCCTAAAAAGACCCTGTGTGGGTGCCTGTAGCTCTGGACCTCCCAGGTCAAGGATGACTGTGGTCCTTCACTGCTCGGCTCCTTTGAAGTGCACCTTGTGCTACGTAGTCCAGACACCACAACATCTGGAGCACAGCACATAGCAGCCTCCAGTTATTCCATGGAGGGATGTTTTGTTAGAAATGAACTGCACTAAAGCTGTTGAGCTTCAATATGAAGATAGTTAGACTAACTTCAAATGTACATTCAATTTAGTACACAGACTATTTATTTACAGGGTCCTTCTTTAAAGCCGCTCTGTGTAGATTCTTTAACAATATATATTTTTCACTGTTATTATGTTTTTGTTTGTAGAAAAAATACAGTGAAAACTGTTTGGGAATTATGCAAGTATCTTTCCTGAATATTTACCACAATGTGTCGCCAAAACATTTTCAAATTAGAGCTTTAATGGATGAAAAACTAAATCAGCATCTACAGCCTCAGGATAGCACATAAGCTAACTGATGTTTCTGTCACGATTATTAATCAGTGCTTAACATATAAATAATATAAATGTTGCATTAATGTGATTTTTTTAGTAGTTAATAATGCTTCTATGCGACTACTATCAGAGCTGTTAGCTTATTTTGCAACTGATGCCTTTCCAAGGTATAATCGGTGTACTGTAATCCAATAAATATTTCCTTTGTCCCCTTTTTTAGCATTCATAAGCCGTATACAAACATTTAATGAATTGTTTATAACACACTAAAATAGAAACCTTTTATAATATTTTGAGCCATTTGTTTTTTCAGCAGCCTCCATGTACGGGTGCCCACTAGATGAATTAGTTAGTCTTGGACACATACAATAATTAACACTTCTAATAGCTTCCAACTACATCCTAGTGTGTTATAAACCCTTTATTAACAAGTTGTGTAGTGCTTAGAAATACACAATAGGGTAAAATGTTGCCGCATAAAAGGTTTGCCTCCATAAATCCGGGATACATCCAGTACATAAGTAGCACAGTTTTGTTCCGCTCTCCTGAAAGACATTTGAAGGTGGTCCAGTGTTTTGTTCCCCCCCAGAAGGGCAGTGTCTCAGGTGTGACATGTTTTCTCTCCCTTACCCTCCTCTCCCAGTACTGAAGAGCGTGCCCTTCACAGCCCGCACTGCTAAACGCGGCTCACGGTTCTTCTGTGAAGCCAACCTCTGTGACGACGCCAACTGCTAGCCCCTCCCCCCTAATGCCAAGGTTACCCAGGTGTCTCTCATACGCCTCCTGACCCCACTGTGCATGCAGCATGATCCCCGTCACCCACCCAAACCCCACCAACCACTGTGAACTAACTTGGGCCGTCATTTGGTTGTTTGTGTTCTACTTCAGAGGATTCCTATGAGGTGATAGGAGTCAGCCAAACCTCTTTGCCTGGCAAAAAAGTGTGACAAAACATATTTTTTGAGTGTGAAAAATATGTTGATACTGTCACCGTACAATCATTAGCCATTACTGTGATTAGAGTATCACCATGCATGACAAATGTAAAAGGCTGTGCATTATTACAACATATTTCTTTCATGAAGCTGAATTTAACAATCATCAGAAGAGGTTTGGCTAATTTACTGGTTTTATTATCGATGCCTTGTCCCATGAAACTAACTTGTTTGGTGTTGGTTTCCTGCTAACATGTGACTCTTCTTTCCTCAACCACCACTGTTCATTCTACCCCCTCCAGCTGAAAAGAAGATTAATGACAGTATTTCCCACTCCTAAGAGAGGGTAAGGAAGGTAGCCAGGCTGAAACCTGGCCCGCTTGGCCCTCCAGCTCCTGTGTGCTGCTACAGTGATGTCAGCTGCTTCAGCTAGCGCTTTGGGGGCAGCAACAAATAAAAAAGGCTTCACAGCACAGAGATTTTTCTTTACAACACAATAGTTAGAAAACCAGATTATTTAAGATTAATTAAGAAGCGACTTAGAGAAATACAGTATTGCTTGCTCCAACCGCTAGCAATTAACACATGAATTCACTTTCAAGTCTTTGCATCAGACGAAGCCTTTGTGGTATTTTAAGAACATAATTGTTCAGTTAATATGCAGAACTATACCCATTGAGATCATCATCATCCTCACCCCCTCCAATTATGTGTTGCATGTTGTCCAATGTTCAATGACCTCTCACCTGTCAACCACGTCCGCCATGTCTTGTCTTTGCTAACTGTCATTTGCGGTGTGCTGAACAGCTATTTGGTCAACAGGCTCTAGAAAGAACTGGCAGTCAGATATAAATTACATTTTTTACAGAGCTGAGAGGTTTTCTGTTACTTTACGCACAGCCAGCTTAATTGTACTCAGCAATTTGTAGAGCTTGTTAACCATTATACTGTAACTGTAATAATTATGGCTACTTTTATTTGTACTACTGCGTTACTAGTCTTACCAAGTTGCCATAACTACATTACCCAGACCTTGCATTTCAGTTTTGTGTATCACTACTACCAGTTGAAATGCAAGGTAATGGCAATGTGTCATTCAGTGTTCAGTCTGTATTGTTTATGCCCATATTTACCATTTTGATATTTATTATATACATTGAACAAATTAACTGCAGAAGTTATTGCAGATATTTTATGATTATTTGACTGAAATATACACCTGTAAACTCAATTGCCGGAATATAAGGTACACCTATCAAAAACTAATGCATCCTGCAATATGTCCTACCTTCATGAAGGTTGACATTTTATGTGAAACTAACTGACTTTTTATGACATGTAATACTATGAATTGGTATGATATTTGTTGTGACACATTTTTTTATTTAATGTATATGACATCCCATCTGAGGATTTTGTATGACATACTATACTGAGACTTTATAAGACATTCTTTTATGAAATACTATATACCATGACTCTTCTAAGACTTCATTTTATGACATAATTCTGTGACTATGTAAGAATGTTATAAACTACTACAATTTCCTGACATATACAATGTCTTTTTATGCCATTTCAATGACAAACTATACTATGACTTAAGACATATTTATGACATACTATGACTGCTTTAACCTTTTTATGTCATACTGTACTATGAGCTTTTTATGAAATAATATACCATGACCTTTTATGACATACTATGCTTTAACTTGTTCATGGCACACTCCACTATGATGGTTTTCATTACATACTATAAAATTACTTTTTTGAAATGTATGACATACTGAGACTTTGTAAGTCTTTATGCAATACTATATCATGACTTTTTATGACACATTTTCAGACTTTTTTACGGCATACTACACAATGCTTTTGTGTAGTATTATACATAATATAAGATGATATTATATGACATACTATACTTTTACTTTCTTTACATTGCTTTATACTTTCATTGGGTGGATGTGGTGATTAGGAAATTAGTTGTACCTGATAAACCGGTAACTGAGTACATATCCTCTACATATATGGCTTAACACACTCTTAGCACTGTCTAAGAACAAATAAGTTAAAGTTAAGTCAAGTAGTAGCA
This sequence comes from Cyclopterus lumpus, assembly GCF_009769545.1. NCBI lineage: Eukaryota > Metazoa > Chordata > Actinopteri > Perciformes > Cyclopteridae > Cyclopterus > Cyclopterus lumpus. The sequence goes on from NC_046972.1 coordinate 13,227,034, forward strand.
AGTTTGCTTATGTACCTCTGGGTCCGCTAACATGTGTGTCCCCCATCCCTGTTTCTGACCCCTCTCTCCATACCTACTCACAGATCTCCGAAACCAGCCTTTCCTGCGAGCTGATGCGTTGATCCGGAGCGGTTGGAAAAGACCCTAAACCACTCATTGATCACTTATACTCCCCTCCCCACTATAACCTCCCTCCCTGTGTCCAAATGGTCCATCTCTACCCTGAGGCTGCAGGTCACAAAGACTGAAAGGAGGGACAGGACAGAGCCCTTGTTATAGCTGGGTAATTTATTTATTTATGGAGGACCTTTACAGCCACTTTACGTGAGCAGGCATCATTACAGGAGCACCAGGGGTTACTCCTGTCTCACTGCAAACACAAGACTTTCCCTACCCTGTTCCCACAGAGAACCAGGAGAACAACTACAAAACAGGTGAGGTGAGTACTGGCGCACCACAAAGCAGGAGGAACTTTGCTTTCAATAACAAAGCGGCCGCCAACACGTGGATCCTATTCCCAAGAACGTTAATTTCCTCAGATTATGCAGTCGTAGCAGGACTTAGACTGGGAGTCAGCCAAGGGAAGATGCCAACTCTGCTGCGTGGATGATTGCCCTGAAGACTCATGCAAAACCTTCCTCCAAATAACAGAAGCTTCGATATTACAATGAGACATTTGAGGACGGTTTCCAAACTTTAAGCAACGTTGACACATTCAATCAAGACTAAATATTAACTATTTAGATTTCAGTCACCTTTTTTGGGAGGAAAAACCGTCAATTCTGCTGGTTCTTTTGGACAAGCTAGCCAAACCAAAATGTCTCCAATGCCTCATGTTTTGATTAAGAAGTGCCTTTTTTGTGTCAGTGTTCTCTTGAAGCAGCCATAATTTGTTCATTTTACAGCTTTCATTTGTTTTTTCAAAGATTGTATTTTGTATTGCCTTGTTCTATAACATTAGTCTTATAATACTGACAACAATATGCAGAAGTTTAAATTTCCAGCTTTAAAGTCATAAACCTACAACATTAAGGGGAATAATGATTTTACAATTACTCTTTTATTTACTTCTGGTGCATCAGTGTCTTCAAGCTCATAATGATTTATATTTTATTCGTGCCTTGTCCAAGAAGTTCTTAAGAACTGAATGTTATATGCCTTGACAACACTTTCTGTCATACTTTAAGTGGCATTAGGGAAGTGACAAATGTATGAAGAAGATTCCACATGGAGTGCTGATGAAGGGCCCCGAGGACGTTAACCTGCTATAGATGTGGTGATGGATGAAGGATGTGTCCATTCCTATGAGGTCTTGTTTTAAAATGATATTTAATCTCCTCTATTTTAATAGAGATTATGCCATTTCTCCAAACAACTGTTGAAATGTACATAACATTGGCATAAAGGGAGGATACATCTTAACACTAAATAATTTGGCTCAACATTCTATGAGACACTATTCTTTAACTGGGCATTTATATTAATGTACATTCAAATCAAGAAATCTACTTTTTAGAAGAAATTATCCATGCTATTGTCTATTGACTGAAATATGACACTTTCTGTTAAATAAATAAGATGAATATTGTAACTGCAAGACCAAAGACTGTCATTAGACCTCAGGAGGCTGTTCTTTCTTTCATGAAGCAACATTCAAAACAAGTGATTACATGTTCATGTTTTATTTATTTCTTTTTTTTTTCAAAGGAAACTTGATGTAGAAATAAGGAGTGATTGCTTTCCCCCTCCATCTCTCCAAATGACAGACAGAACCACTACATTTCTACTATAAAAATCCATTTAATTTCTTATATCAAAAAGAAATAGAATCATACCAAAACAATCAGAACCACAAATATCCATGTGGGTTTTTTCCACCAAAAGAAATTCTCCAACTGAAAAATGATTATTCTAATTTACACGGTCAGTTGAAAATCTAACAGAGCAGGATGTAGAAAAAGAAGATGTGACGTATATTGTTAACAAGTGAGGGGCGGAGCCAGAGAGTGTCCTCTACGTTGGGCGTGTGAGAGCACTTTGCAGAGTGATGAAGCAGGTGTGGCGGAACGCTCAGTTGAAAGCAGCGTGGTGAGAATCAGAGAGCAACACTTTAAGACTAACAGATGGTTAGCGTTAACAGCATGGCAAAGGAATGCTTATCAGTCCCCTCCCTGGGAATGCACTCAACAATGAGCATTAACATAGATTACACAGCCATGTAATTGCATACAATTAAACAAAAAAAAATAAAAAATACAATCTCACACAGAAGTACGTACCATTAAACGGTCTCCCCCCGGCCTTTCCTGAAAGTACATTTACAATCAAAAGACAAGGAACAAAAGCCAAATGCAGATTGTTTTTCAGTGATGACCGGAAATTCACAGAAGCTTGCCGTCCCTCAGTAAAATAACTTTCTAGAACAGTTTCAAAGCAAAGTCTGACTTCTGTCCAGAGTGTCCTGCAGTAGACTAAACCAAGGCCACAGATATCCATCCCAGACTTTTCATCCTGGAATGTGGACTTTGTTACAATCATCTTCACTCGGCGCACTCGCACACTGCCATCAACTCATTCATTGCCGACTAAAAGAATGTCAATTATACAAAGACTCACAAAAAACTTAAGTACAGACTGCTATTTGTTACTGATGTTTGTATTCCTGGGTATATTTTCAAGACACTTTGTTAATAGGTTTATATATATATGCAAATATATAATATAAATTTAGTCTGTGCAAGGAGGTAAAAGACAATCACTTGAATGTAGTTCTTTGAGACAACAGAACAAACGCCATCTGAGTCCTCCATGTGTACTCTCTCAGCCGCGGTCTCCCTTCAGACCTCCAGCAGCAAACGCACATGTACACATGAGAAAAACTGAGCCCAGGAAGCATTCATCGTGAGCACTGACACTTGAACAACAAACACTTGGCAACGTTTTCTAAGGTGGAACAATAATATTTTTTTCTCCCCCTATACCCCATAATTCATACAAAAATAAAAAATTCAAATTGTTCCACTGCCATTTGTATCGCTCTATCTTTTACTTTGCACAGAGGTAGTGGCTATATGCGTGAGAGGGGAGGGAGAGTTGTGAGGAGGAGGTGAGCAAAATTAAAAAGAACTGAATAAATGTCTATAAAATGGTTCCTTTTCATCACCAGAGAATTTTTTTTTGTCAAAGAACAAAATATAATACTGCAATCACTTAAAAAAAGTAGTCCTTCATTTTATACATTTTATACAATGTTCTCCTTTTTTTTGTTACTTTTCTTTTCACTTGGTAAAAGGCATAAGATGAGAGCTCATCGGCTCAGCACTGGGTTGGGCAGGGCAACGTCGGCAGAGTTCAATCCATGCCAAGCTCTACGCCAACGGGTCACTCATGTCCTCGTCGCCCTGGGAGAGAAGCTCCTTCTTTTCATCTGTGCTGGCCAGGGAGTTGCGGCTGTTGTGGGCGCCCATGTACAGGGTGGCATACACTGGGTTGGTGAAGTTGGTCGGCTGCAGAGCAAAGAAAATTACACGGTGACTCAAAGGGCACGAGAAAGGCAGAGATCCGTTCAATGTGAAACCGGCATTTACTGCATTTTGTGCTTGAAAAGGTCAGGTCATTCAAATGAACAAAAAAACATTTCGTCACCTAAAATGGTCAGTTCATCCAAATAGTTACAACCAATCACTTAATTTCTCTTACCATTGGGATAGTTTGGGTTTGTAATTTGGGGTTGATATGTTCTATAGTGTTTATAATGTAGTATAGTGTATTGGCCTGCTCTGGGAAATTATTTTAGGTGGCAGAAGTTTCAGAACTTTCCAATATAGGTAGTTGAAACTTAAACTATCTGTATGGCTGATTAGCACTCGGAGTAAGTGAAAAGAGATGTTTTCTGTGAGGAGATTATTAATACAAAACCGCTATTATTTGCATTACCTTGTCTGGGTCCAAAGCATAGTCTGAATCCAGGAGCTCCCCAGCATCATCGTCAGGGTCTCCTTCATAGATCTTATAGGCGGGGTTCCCAATCTCAACATTCATTGCTCCATTTGTCATTCGGTGGTGTTGGAAGCCCTTTGCACTGCAGACAAATAAAGATAAACCATCAAAACAATTAACTAGAAGAACATGACCTATGTTTTCAGAGAAACCGTAAATAACAAAACAATCACAGGCTTGAAAAATATCACAATGTGGCATACACCAGGTACCGACTCATCAGCAACGTACAATTCACACAATCAAGACAACATATATTAAAGGTCGTCAAATGAGCTTTTGTCAAAAGCTCATTTGATAAAACCCACAGAATATACAGCAGCATGTCTAGTGTGAAGAATGCTGGATTTTCCCATTGCAAATATTCGATTGTTTGCAAGCACATACACATTTTTCATAGGTGCACAGTTGTATATTTTAGTATTCAAGCAATAGCGTAAGCCTAACATTTACACATGTAAAAAAGGGAAGGTATGGAGATGCAGGACGGACATTACGGTTTGATTGTTTGTGCATCACCAGCAAAGCTACTTTGACTAAGAGTCAATAGGTCCCTGTGTTCGGAAACCCAATGATAGGCAAACAGGAGATGGCAGGCAATTACAAACAGATTTCTACATTGACCAACAGATTGGACAAATGGATTGACAAACAGATTGGCCAATCTGACTGGATATTAGGGATGGGAGGGGACAGGAGTTGTGGGTCAACATGTGAATTATGTAACTCTATGAAGTTACCGCGAGCACTGAGAACGAGATTTGCCCGGCCATAGAGACCTGGGAAACAGGAAATAGATGGTTATCAAAAGAAAGAAAGAGAAGCGAGATATCGGATAGTGTGAGGAACAGATGAAAAAATGGAGTTTGCATCATAAGTCTCTGAAACCAGGACTCACCCTCGCATTCTCCTCTTGTACCACAAGATGGCACCAACGACTAGAAGTGCCAGTAACAGCAGGAGAAGCACTGGGATGAGGATGGAGGCGGTACCTGCAAGTGAGTAAATAATATGAGCAAATATGACCAAAGTGCATGTTTTACTAACAAGATTCTGTGAACTGTGTGACTTACTTCCACTGGAGGAAGAAGAAGAATCCATAGTAGCTGCTGCAATTTTACATCTGTATCCCCTCCATCCCGCAGAACACCTGGACACACACAATGAAACAGTTACAAAGTGTGCAAGTTATTTGATGGTTCCTCTCTTGCCCCAGTAAACAATATTTTCACACCTTGACCTTTGACCATCAAATACTAATCAGTTCATCCTTGAGTCAAAGTGGACGAGTGTGCCAAATTTGAGTACAGACAAAACTTAAAGCATCTGGCAAAGAGTATGAGTGTGATTGCAATAAGTATAGAATGCCATTAAAAATATATAGTATGTAAAAGAATGTCATAGTACAGTATACAATGCAGTAAAAGTAATACTATATCACAAAAAGGCATGGAAGATTTCATAGTATAGCATGTCATTAAAAAGTAACATTATAGTAAGCCATTAAAGTCGTACATTTTATTACAGTATAGTATGTTGTAAAAAGTAATGAAAATGTTCATCGCATAGTATGCAATAAGAAAAGCATAGTTGTAAAAAAGAATGACAACAAAAATGATATAGTACGTAATAAAAACAAGTTTGTTATAAAAAAGTTTGTACTACGCTCTGCCTTTTTTATGGCATACTGTGTCGTAAAAAGTAATGGAAAAGGTCATAGATGTATGCAATAAATCAAGTATGTCATAAAATAATAATACAACTTTCAAATGTTATAAAAAAGACCAAGTGAAGTAGAAAAGTCCATTCCTGCACTGTTAGAATAATTTGTTCACAGTAAAAATGGGAATTTGCATGTGTAATTGAGATTTGAGATAAGTGTATAAACGTGTGGGGTTGAGATGGGTGTGGGTGTCATATCTTACTTGCACTGAGGAAGCAGGGTGCGAGTGTCAACTGAACATTGTCCATTTGAGCAGTAGTCCAAACAGGAATAGCAGCTGGGTTGGGTTTGACCGTTGGGGCAGCTATACATACACACACAAAAGAAAAATTATTATGTTTATTATGTTGCTTAATAATATCTCCTCAGAGTCCTGATACAGCATCCTTAAAGCCAATAGTTTCAAAATCAAATATGGCACATTAATTCACGTGTGTCCTTGCCCATGTGCTACTGAGCAGTCAAAAATGAAAATGTACCAATATATTTTGTGCAGGCTTTGTGCACGTTGTCCAAAGTGTACCCACCTGCAGGAAACCTCGCCTGAGGATGACGTCAAACACTTGCCCGTTCCACAGAATAGACATTTGTCCAACTCACATTGGTGTCCAATGTACTGAGTGGTGCAACGACAGATTTTGGTACCGTTGGAGGTTTGTAAGCAGGTTCCAGCGTTGTGACAGAACCCTTCACAATTAGCTGAGGACGGGAAGGAAGACGTGTAATAAGTGCAAAGAACTAAACGCTCATAGATTCAAACGTTGTTCCACAGGATTTATATAGTAATAGTTACTTTTTTCTTCTCAAACAATTAAGGATAACATTTTAAAAAGGTAATCATTTTGTGACAAAATGCCCCGTTCTAGAGTTGTCATTTTTTTGTACATTAAAAGGAACGAAACATATCTCTTTACATTAAGTACGACAGAAGAATAAATGTTCAAGAAGCTGATAATCCAACAGATCCAGACTCTTCAAAGATGTAGCAACATCTGACGGAGCTGCCACTTACTGTACTGGCACTGGTCTCCCTTGTACTCTGGCAGACAGCTGCAGGTTGGCTGGTTGCCCAAGTTGACCGAGCAGTTGCCTTCATTCAGGCAGTAGTCCTGACAAGTGTGGCGGTTACAATTGGGCCCTGTGAAGCCTTTTGGGCATCTGCAGGTTGGGGCCCCTGCGATACAAGAGATGAATTTGAAATTTAAAAAAAAAAGTGAAACAAATATAAAATTAATAAATAAATGAATACAACTACAATACCCAAAGGCAGCTATGCATCTCAATAACTGAAGTCCCTTACAGTATGTAGAATGTAATGTTTTTTGCATGTTTGCCCAATTTTAGTTGACTGTTACAGAATATTTACATAGATGTTGCACATGATAGAATAAAAGGCAGAACTAGCATTGAATCCAGTTGGTGATTTTCTGGAATCACCTACATTATGTCCTTTCTTTTGCAACATTTTGGCATGGGATCGATGTTACTAATGAATACTCCATTGATCTTTCACAGACATCAAAAGGAGGAGTGGAAATTGTACTAATGATTTTCAGACCATCTAAAATAATGATAATTTCACATCAAAGTTGCCATTACTTAATATTACTTAATATTTTGGAAGGAAAAGTGCCTATTTAATAACATCCAGACAGTATTCTCACTCACGTTGGTGTAAAAGTCATTTTTAATTCTACATAAATATACACACCTGAGAATGATGTTCTTATATAAAAAAGCGAAGAAATGTAGGATAAACATAATAT